>NW_028274817.1:3142777-3447500 GCF_037043125.1 Eumetopias jubatus | reverse complement strand
AGTCTCAAAACATGCTCTGGCCCATCCCCCGGGGAGCTCTGAAGCTGGGATGGCCCTGCAACGATGTGGAGGTGGGCTTCCTGAGGACTGGTGTGACTTAGTCCAGGTGGCTGTTGATCCAACGCAATCCCTGAGGAGGGCCGGCAGCAGCTGACAGCACTCAAGCCAGCTAGGGAAAGGAGAATTTCAGGCTTCAGGGAGTTCTGAGCCGTGCATCGCAGCACCACCACAGCTGTGTTTGTACTTTCCCATTGTTCCTTGCGCTTTAACTGTAATTAAGTCTTCTGGGCTTTGTCGCAGATTGGTTCTCAAAGTTGAAAAGCAGAAAGCAGTGCAGTGTTTTGGCTGTGGTCATATTATGCCTTCCAGTTCAGCGCAGGGTTAGGATACTATTCCCATCTCGTTTTTTAACTGAGGGACATTTGACGTGCAATGTCGTAGTAGTTTCAGGTGTATAACGTAGGGATTGGACATTGCTATACATTACTCAGTGCTCCCCGCGAGCAGCGTAGTCCCCATCTGTCACCACGCAAGGTCATTAGCAACATTGTTGACTGTATTCCCTATGCTGTACTTTCCATCCCCATGACTTACTTATTTTGTAACCGGAAGCTTGTACCTACCCATCCCCTTCCCCTGTTTCGCCCATCCCGCCACCCCTCCCCTCTAGGTAGTTATCTGTATTTATGAGCCTGCTTCTGTTTTTATTGGGATGGTTTGTTCATTGGTTTTGTTTCTGATTCCATTTCTATAGTTAGTCATGACCCCCTTGCTGCTCCAACGACAATGCTCTCAAATGGAGTCTCCTCTTTTGTACCTCTTACTACCTTTTGTCCCAAATCTTACCACCTTCTCCTTTGTGTTATATTAAACCATGACTTTCTTTCATAGTTTTTGCTCTTCCTGGAATTGCTAACTGAATTTTTCTTTGTAGATGGGAGAAAGAACAAAAGCCTTCTTCTTCTAGCCATGGCCCGAATATCTTTTAGCTTCTTTTTCTATGTATGTCCGGAAATCCCTCCTGTTCTTCTTCTTGAAGGGCCCTGACTTCTGTTTCAATTTGAACTGGTTGCTTAAGATTTGGGCAGAGACTTTTAGAGACTTTGGGTGTTTTGTTTGGCTTTAGGCACTCTATGCTTTTAGCATGTATTTTTCTTCTAGTGTCTCAGTTGCATTTATCTATTGGATGCAATTCCTTTCTTTCCTGGAGATCTTCCCCCCAGAGTCCCTAACCTTCTGTTTCAGTCGGGACTGGCTACCCATCAGGTCTGCTGCACAGTCGTCATACTGGAGAATTTCCTAAACAGATAGGTGTGATTAAATAGCTTAAGCTCGTTATATTTAATGTAATTAGTATCTATAATTTCCTAATTTTGTATACATATATACTAGCTATGGTGGTGGTAGTAACGATGGTGTTCTTCCATACGTCCTTCAGTTGCTAGAGGGCATCTTCAAGCAGCCTTGTAAGAAAGGGTCGAGTAGGGGGTCAGTTTTTGAATTCTTGCCTGTCTGGAAAAGTCTTCATTCTCTTCCCTGTTTGACAGTTTGGCTATATATAAGACCTTACACTGAAATTTTATGTAATTTTTTAATCTCTGAAAGCTTTTAGAGCCTTTTTTCATCCTTGGTGTTCTGAACTTTCACAAAACTATGCATAACCTTGGGTATGCTTTCCTTCACTGTGCTAGGACCTCAAAGAAGTCATTACAGTCTGAATTCAGTTTTTTCTTCAGCTCTGACGTTGTTTTTCTAATATGCCTCTAATAATTTCCTCCTGTCCATTTTTTCTTTTCCACTTCTATACCTTTGGAAGATGCTGGTCTTCCTGAATCACTTGTATTTCGTTTCGTATTTCCTAGACTGTATTTTAGCTTCTTGTATTGAGGCATAATGTATAGTAAAGTGTACAAATCTTAGGTATAGAGCATATTTCTTTCATAGGTACTCACTCATGTAATCACTAATCAGGTAAAATATCAAAACATCTCCAGCACCCCTGTGGATGTCCTCATGCCCCACTCCTGGTCAGTGCCTTTCCCAAAGGTCACCACTATTCTGACCTTATCGCCATAGATCAACTTTGCCGTTCTAGAACCTCATATACATGTCATTGCACCCTAGGTACTTTTTGTATGTTTGGCTCCTTTCGGTCAGCACATTTGTGGAATTCAACTCTATTGTTGCACATATGGGTAATCTGTTCTGTTTGAATTGCGGCATCGTATTCCATTTTGTGATCATACCACAGTTGGTCTATCCAAATCATTGGATACTGTTGAGGGACCTTTGAGTTGCTTCCAGTCTGGGGCTACTGTGAAGAATGCTACTCTGAATGGTATGTGTCTTTTGGTGGCCGTGAGTACTCATGTGTTTTGGGTATATTCACCGGAGTAGCATTGCTGGCTCCTGGGGTAGGTGCACGTTCCGCTCTAGCTTTAGTAAACACGGCCACAGAGTTTTCCAGAGTGCTTGTATCCGTGCCCACTGCCGCAAGCCAGTAGGAGAGTTCGAAGTGCTCCACGTTCTTGTCAGCACTTGGCGGTGGTGTCCTTTCCCGGATTTCTGTTGTACGTTTTTGAAGTTCCTCTCAACTGGGCTTTTTAATTCTTTTATCGAAGTTTTAATTTTGCAATTATAGTTTTAATTTCAAGGGATCTTTCCTGTTCTATGGCATTTGTTTTTTCATAGCTATCGGGTTTTGTCTCTTAAAAATCTTTAAGACTTATTTATTTGAGAGAGAGAGCGAGAGCGAGAGAGAGCACACAGAAGGAGAGGGAGAAGCAGGCTCCCCGCTGAGCAGGGAGCCCGATGCGGGGCTCAATCCCGGGACCCTGGGATCATGACCTGAGCCGAAGGCAGGCGATTCACGAACTGAGCCACCCAGGGGCCCAGCAATCTGTTTTTGCTTTATATATTCCATATCTTCTCAAATCTTTCTGAGGATATTAATGAAAGGAAACGTATTTTTTAAAACGATTTTATTTAAATTCAAGTTGGTTAACCTGAAGTGTATTATTAGTTTCAGGGGTAGAATTTACTGATCCATCAGTTGCATACAACACCCAGGGCACAAATCATCAAGTGCTCCCCTTAAGGCTCATCCCCCAATTACCCCATCCCTCCACCTCCCCTCCAGCAACCCTCAGTTTTGTTCCTTATAGTTAAGAGTCTCTTACGGGTTGCCTCCCTCTCTGATTTTGTCTTGTTTTCTTTTTCCTTCCCTTCCTCTATGTTCATCTGTTTTGTTTCTTAAATTCCACATATAAGTGAAATCATACGGTGTTTGACTTACTTCACTTGGCATCATACACTCTAGTTCCATCCATGTTGTTGCAAATGGCAAAATTTCATTCTTTCTGATGGCTGAGGAATATTCCATCACACACACACACACACACACGCACACACACGCGCGCACACACACACACACGCACACGCACACACATCTTCTTTATCCATTCATCCATCAGTGGACATCTGGGCCCTTTCCATAGTTTAGCTATTGCGGACATTGCTGCTATAAACATTTGGCTGCATGTGCCCCTTTGAGTCATTATGTTTGTATCCTTTGGATAAATACCTAGTAGGACAACTGATGGGTTGCAGGGTAGTTCTATTTTTCGCTTTTTGAGGAACCTCCACACTGTTTTCCAGAGTGGCTGCACCAGTTTGCATTCCCACCAATAGCGTAGAAGGGTTCCCCTTTCTCTGCATCCTCGCCAACAGCTGTTGTTTCCTGACTTGTGCATTTTAGCCATTCTGACTGGTGTGAGGTGATATCCCTCTGAGGTTTTGATTTGTATTTCCCTGATAATGAGTGATGTTGAACATTTTTTCATGTGTCCGTTGGCCATTTGTACGTCTTTTCCGGAGAAATGTCTATTCATGCCTTCTGCCCATTTCTTGACTGGATTATTTGTTTTTTGTTGTTGTTGTTTTGTTTTGTTTTGTTTTGTTTTGTTTTGTTTGTTTACTTTTGTTTTGTTTTTTCGGGGGCTGTGTTGGGTTTAAGAAGTTCTTTATAGATTTTGGATACTGAGCCTGCCAGGCACCCCAATAAAAGGTATTTTTGTTTGTCCTTCTTAAATGGTTCTTTTCTGTCCCATAATTATCTCTTTCCTCTAGGGCCAGCTTTGCTATTTCTCCTTTTTGATATTTCTCTGTCATTCTGTATACCACCCTCAAATATTTAGCCTTTCTTTGTTGTCTGATTACGCTTATGAATGAGACTGGCAGCTCTGTGGCCACGGGACTTACTGATTTGCAGGCTTTGTCGTAAGATGAAGAGGCAGTAAGCCGACAGTTTTGTGGGGGCCCACCAAAACGTCATAATATGGAGGGGTGGGGGTTTTTCGGGTGGTTTCAATACCCACTCGGCTTTCCTAGTCTTCCCCAGACACTTTATTCAATTTATTTAGAGAAGAACCCTTCTTTTTTCCATTCTTGGGTTAAATACTGGCTTTGGGGCCTAATGGGGGGAGATTAACATCCACATAGAATCCTTTAATTAGGGGCGCCTGGGTGGCTCATCTGTTAAGCACCTGCCTTTGGCTCAGGTCATGATCCCAGGTTCCTGGGATCGAGCCCCACATGGGGCTCCCTGCTCAGTGGGGAGCCTGCTTCTCCCTCTGCCTCTCTCCCCCGGCTCTCTCTCTCTCTCTCTCTCTCTCTCTCTCTCACTCGATCTCAAGTAAACAAATAAAACCTTAAAGAAAGAAAGAAAGAAAGAAAGAAAGAAAGAAAGAAAGAAAGAAACCTTCAATTAATCTCTCTGGTTTAAATCCCATTCCTTACTTCTACCCTCTGATACCTGTTCTCTCTGAGTTGGGGGACTGGCTAGGCTGAGTTTGCTCCCCCTTAGCTGAAGTTCCTTTGTAGGTATTCCAAGCTGTGGCTTCACTGGTCTCCACTGTGGCAGCCTCAAGGAATTCGGTGCGGTTCTTAAGCCATTGCAGGCTCCCTTCCATCTTTTCCTTTCTTTAAATTGAGATAAAATTCACGTAAGACAAAACTACCTATTTTAAAGTGAACAACTCAGTGACATTTAGTGCATTCACAGTGTTGTACAATTGGTGCCTCTAGCTAGTTCCAGAGCATTGCTGTCAGCCCCAAAGGAGACCCCGTACATGTTCAGCAGTTGCTCCCCAACCCCTCTTCCAGCACCTGGCAACCATCGATGTGTGTTCTCTCTATAGATTTACCTACTCAGAATATTGTATGTAAATGGAATTATACAATATGTGACCTTTTTTTTCAAATGTTTCTTTTCTTTTTTTTTATTATTGTTATTATTTTTTTAGTTTGAGAGAGAGAGAATGAGAGATAGAGAGACAGAGGGAAGAGGGTCAGAGGGAGAAGCAGACTCCCTGCCGAGCAGGGAGCCCGATGCGGGACTCGATCCCGGGACTCCAGGATCATGACCTGAGCCGAAGGCAGTTGCTTAAACAACTGAGCCACCCAGGCGCCCAATATGTGAGCTTTTCTGTCTGGTTTCCTTCCGTTAGCATGATGCCATCCAGAGCCCTCCATATTGCAGCACACACCAGGGCTCCATGTCTTCTTCATGGCTGTGTCATATTCCACTGCGCGGCTAGACCGCAATTCATTTACCTGGTGATGGACATTTTGGCTGGTTCTAGCTCTGGCTGTTGTCAATAGTGCTGTTATGAACATGCACGTACGCAAATTTGAGTACCAGTTTTCCAACCCTTTGGGTATATATCTAAGCGCAGAAGTGCCGAGCCTATGATAATTCTATGTGTAACTTCTTGTGGAACTGTACGACTATTTCTGCCACAGCTGAGTCATTTTACATTCCCACCGGCAAATGTATGAGAGTTCCGGTTTTTCTCCACATCCTCACCAGCACTTGTTAGTACAAGAGTTTTTGATAATAGTCATCCTAGTGGGTATGAAGTGCTACTTCTTTGTGGTTTTGATTTACATTTCCCTAGGAACTGATGAACCTGAGCATCTTTTCCCATTCTTTCTTGCTGTCAGGTTATACTGTTTTTGTTCCTTCGTGATTATTTTAAAAGGAGGAAGAGGTGTGGTGGGCAGAGGGATGTGCCACCTAAACCCCCTTCTGCTAAGGCCTTCTTGCTCCGGTTGCTGAGAGGGTACCTCCTTCAGGTCTGTCCACCCCTTTAGGGCTTGCCGCAGCTACAGAGAGCCACCTTGCCCAAGCTCGGACCCTCCCAGGGTAGCTGCGTCCAGTGACTTACGAAGGTGATGTATAAATATCTGGCCATATTGGCCTAACTTGAGACGACTCTGAAGGGCTGCTCTAGTTCTAGACTGGCTCACAGGGTTAGCCAGGGCCCAGATCACAGCTCAACTGCTGCTTCTTCCCACTCTGGCTCCCTTCTCGTCCTTTCTACACGGATTTCTCCCTCCCTTCCCGTCCTTTCTACACGGATTTCTCCCAAAGGCACTCGCCGACAGACCTCCTGCACGCTTAACTCTGTGTTACCAGTCAGCTTTCTGAGGAACGCAGCCCAGACGAGACAATAAATGCCTGTGTCTGGTTCACTAACTCGAACTGGAGGGTGGAACCAATAATTATTTCTTTAATATTCCAGAAACGTATTTACTACTTGCTTGTACAAGCAATCTTCGGTAGAGAAAGACTGGGGCTGTTTCCTTTGGACGCCCCTATTAAATCTCATGTAGGCACAGGGTTACAAAGTGGTGCCAATCTGGAGACATGGGAGACAAGATATTTTCATTTTTAGGGAAACCAGGCTGCTCCCTTAAAAACTTCTCAGTGAGTCGGAGCTACCATGTGAATGGCCTTGCTATTCAAGGGGGTGTTTCACATTTTGGTCTGTTGGGATAAGTAACTACTCGGGGGGGGGGGGAAATAATCTGCTTTTTTATTCCTTACATGGGACTTCGTGGCCAACAGAGTGAGTCTTCAGCTTTCGCTTTCATGTCTTCTGCATCGTTATCTCCCTCTACTTCGGCATTTCCTCCTCAAAGCCTCTCCAGTTGCCCTGCAAGTTCAATCTCAGCTGTGTCCGCGGCCTCCTGGGCTTTGTTGGAACATGGAAGACATCCCCTTTTCCCTCGGTCTTTCCTTTGATTATGGCTATAGCTAGATTGAGGACAGAGAGGCCATCCTTTCTGCCCAGAATTGGGTAGCCATCACATAACCTGGCTGCACTCCCTTCTGGAGTCCAGAATCCTCTGTCAAGCTCATGCGGTTGTTGGCCAAATCCATTTCTTTGTGGTTCTAGGACCAAGTTCTCAGCTTCCTACGGGCTGTTGGCTGGAGGCCACCCTCCGGCCCTAAAGGCCCTCCCAAGTTCCCTGCCACGCGGGCCTCTCCAGGGGCAGTTACAATATGGCTTTTCCAAGACCAGCAGGAGACGTCTCTTGTGTGTGTGCTAGCAAGACGGACTTATACGTACCTCAAAATATAGTCACAGATGTGAAATACCGTCTCACCTTCGCCCTATTCTATTGGTTAGAAGCTCAGGTTCTACCCACACCCAAAGGGAGGGGGTTATACAAGGGTGGGACTCCTTGGGGGTTACTTTCGGGTATGTCCACCACGGCTGTCCGGGAATGCTAGCTGTTCACCCTTACTCAAATGTAAACTCTCCCAGAAAGGTCCGGATGAGCCTCCATCTCAAATGCATCATATACCCCCATATCTGGGCCCTCATACCTGCCACTAGAAGCCCAGCTGTTCCACAGAACAGACTTTCCAGCTTGATGGACTCCAACAACTCAGCAGTATGTCAGAGGGCGCTTGAATCAATGTTGGAGTGCATGAACTTGTCTTCACATCCAACTGCTTCCTCTGGAGAAACCTTTCTTTCCGACAAATCAGAAGTCCACCTGTATGATGGCGACCTGGTGATGCTGCTGTTCTCCTCCCCACAGATTGTGCACTCCCGGGGGTGGAGGGTGGGGAGCAGGCAAGGACCAGTGTGCCTCCTTCTTCCTCGTATATCCCAGCCCCATGCCCACAGGCCTGGGTGGGGTGGCTCGGGAAATGTTTGCCAACTCGAAAGGAGTCCCCAAAAGAACAGACCTTTTGTCGGAGGCAGGAACTGTGTGTGACCTGCCTCATTCCCTTCTTTGGTTAACCCTGGGGCCTAGTGAATACTTTTTTACTAATGGCTTTTTGATAAAGACAAGTATGGTATCATGAGGTTCCTCAGTTCACAAGCTCATGGGAGACATCTGTTGCTGTGAGAAAGTATTGCAGATGCCAAGGAAAGGAAATAAGGGTAAGAGAAATTTTCTAAACATCCACCGGAGTCTTTGTTGACGCCAGGCTCAGAGTTTCCTGAAACATTAAGGCCGTACGTTTGAGAGGGAAAGGGTCAGACCCTGAGCAGCCACCAATACCAGGGAAGTGTCAGGATGAGGAGGGACAGCTGAGGTGCTAACCGAGGCCTGACGACTTGGGTCCTTGGCCGGAGCTGGCCTACCCTGAGGGACTCGGCATGCTCTGGTGTGGGGAGCGCAGGCAGACGCTGCGGCGCGGCTTCCAGGCTCCGGTGCGAACAGCCGCCCACGCGGGTCCCCGAAGGAAGAGCAAAGCAGGTGGGGCAGCCGTTGGCAGCAGGTTGCCCGGGATGACCGGGCTCTGGCTCCCTCCTGAGGAAGCAGGCCTCTCATGGAGAACCGCCCTGCTCCTCCACCTCCTGCCTGTGTGTGCTTGGCTAGGTGACGTAGCCTCTTTGAGTTTTCATTTCTGGATCTACCAAATAGGAATGATAGCACTAGCATCTAGCTCACAGTGTTGCTGTGAGGAGAGAACGAGCATGTTGCCTGGGTTATAGGAAGCCCCCAGTAACAACACTAGTATTTATGCCTTCCTGTATGCAAAGAGAGCGAGAGAGAGAGAGAGGGAGGGAGGGAGGGAGAGAGAGAGGTCTGCAATCTGCCTGGCATTGTGTTAGGTAATTTCACTGGGAGATGGGGGGTGAGTCCGAGACGGGAAGAGAGGGACTGTGATGTCCTTCTGAACCTTCATTCCCAGGCGGACGGTGAATTCAGGCTTCTGGCCATGGAAGGAGTTAGGACCCTCACTGCCCCCATCTCCTATGCCTTCCCCATCTCCAGTGCACTGCCCTCCACACCAGCGTCTGTGCTGTCCCCAAACACCATCATGCAGGCTCTCCACAATGGCTGCTCGCTCTGCCTGGAGCACCCTCCTTGCAGACATCCGTGTGGCTGGCTCCCTTACCTCCTTCAAGCTTTTGTTCAAAGGTCACTCACTTTACTAGTGAGGCTTTGCCTGGCCACCCTACAGACAATAACAAGCAACTCCTCCTTGCCTTCCTTCTGTCCAGACTGGACATGCCCACTGCCGTTTTTTATTTGGTTATTTATTGTCCGCAAGTTCCACCAGGGCAGGGACTTAGAATTCCCGAGCCACCGGCAGAGCTTGCTATACACATCTGCAGTACTTGATAAGTACTTGTTGAGCAAATGCATCAAAAGGGGGTCCTTTCAGGGGTGCCCGGGTGGCTCAGTCGTTTAAATGTCTGCCTTCGGCTCAGGTCATTGTCCCAGGGTCCTGGGATGGAGCCCCGCGTCGGGCTCCCTGCTCGGCGGGGAGCCTGCTTCTCCCTCTCCCGCTCCCCCTGCTTGTGTTCCCTTTCTCTCTCTCTCTCTGTCAAATAAATGAATACAATCTTTAAAAAAAAGGGGGGGTCCTTTTAGATGGAGGAGAGAATGGCGTTTGGGCTGGTCTGCGAGGAAGTGTGACAAATATTTACGGTGAAGGGAAGGGCTTCCAGGTGGAAAGCACAACCCAAGCAAAGGCAAAGAGGCAGAAAACTGCTGGTTAAGGACAGTGGGTGCATCGCAAATCTTTGGAAACACCCGGAAAGATTCTCAGGGCAGCTCCCCAAGGCGGCAGAGGCCGGCGGGCTGGCGGGTCTGCGAGGCGGGACGGCTCAGCTGGGCGCCGGCTCTGCGCTCCAGGCTCTGCGCCCGCACCCCGGCCCCGCCCTCTGTGGCCGGGATCACGCGCAGGGTCCTCGCGAGCCAGCAGGCCCCGCCCCCCGAGGGGGCGGGTCCGAGGCACGCAGGCGCAGTAGCATTCCGGCCCCCCCGCCCCGCCCCGTGCCCGGGCCCGTGGGCCCCGCCGCGGCCGCTTCGCGCAGGCGGCGTCGGCGTCGGCGTCGGCGACGTAGGGCCTGCGGGCGGCCGGTCCGCCGCAGCCTGTCACCGTCGCCCCGGAGTGGCCGCGCCGGGGCAGAAATGCTGCTGGTCGGCTGGTGCCTGCTTTGGCTTGGCTTAGTCCTGGCCGCGGTCGGCGCCTCCCTTGAGTCTGCGGCGCCTGGCAGCTGGACCACAGGTGCAGCCCTAGCCCTCGCTCAGATTGCGGGCTCCCTACCTCCTTCTCTGCCTACGTCCATCCTTAACTTCCGGTCTCTGTCCCATCTACTATTCCGTGTGACACCCATCCTTCCTTTCCTCCCTCCCACGATCTTTTCTTCCCCCCCATCCTTCTCTGCCTCCCTAAATTCTTCTTTCCTTTCCTCTGTCCTTCCCTCCCTCCCCCCCCATCCAGGCTTGAGGCCATGCTCAGAGCCTAATTCTGCCACCCAGGACTGGGGCTTCTTCCGTGCTCCCACTCCCACCCTCCCTGAGGCACAACCCTCGTCTCCCTCTCCCTGGCTTGGTTGGCGGGGCTGTCCAGGGTGCAGGGGCCAGCCTAGGGCCACTCAGTACCCGAGCACCAGCCGGGGCTGGGGGTTCATTGTCAGTGGAGGTGGTCTCCCTGAATCTCCTCCCTCCCATACAGCTCCTCTGAACGTCCTTCTGATCATCGTGGATGACCTGCGCCCTTCCCTGGGCTGTTACGGGGACAAGCTCGTAAGGTCCCCAAACATCGACCAGCTGGCATCCCACAGCCTCCTCTTCCAGAATGCCTTTGCCCAGGTATGTCTGGGGACCTCTAGGTGTGGGTGTGTGCCTTGTGCAGTGGGTTGGGGGGATGGGGTCCTTTCAGCTATGGTCAGATGGCACCGACTGGGCCAGGCATCTCTGGAAAATGGTGGTAGAGAGAACCTGGTTGTGTTCGGGCAAGGAAGCTTGTGCCTTCAAGCTTGGGCGGAGGTTGTCCCTTGACCCTAACACGCTCGGGATGGTCCTGCCCAGCATTCTTCCCCAGAGGGGATTGCCTGGTGCTGAGAAGGAAGGGGTGTTGCAGAATGGCACTCTCAGCTCTGCGAACCGACCTTGGGCCAGCACCCTGCGGCTTGCCATGGCGGCCCTCACGGGGCAGCCTTTAAGACCCTTGCTTCAGTGCACCTGTGGGATACCATCACACAGGACACAAACATCTGCTTGTCTGAGGGGCTGAGTCCTCTCCTGCCTCTTTGTGGGAAGACTTGTTCCTGGTGCCTGAGTGAGGCCCTTATCCCAGTGGTTGGCTTTGATCTGCATGACTCAGCTGCCAAGCTGTTTTGCCGAGGACTCTTGAGGTTGCCTGGTTACCTTTTAGCATCCAGCCTCTGTTTGCCTCTGAGGACGTTTCCCTCTGCTTCTGCTCCCTAACAGCAAGCAGTGTGCGCCCCGAGCCGTGTGTCCTTCCTCACGGGGAGGAGACCAGACACCACCCGCCTGTATGACTTCCATTCCTACTGGAGAGTACACGCCGGAAACTTCTCTACCATCCCCCAGTACTTCAAGGAGAATGGCTACGTGACCATGTCGGTTGGAAAGGTCTTTCACCCCGGTACTGTGGGCCGTCCAGGGTCTGGGTTCTTTTGTGTTTTGTGCCCAAGGGCTGGAATCCCCGTCTGGGGGCTGGGGCTGTCTTTGCAGAGGCCTGTTTGGGCTGGGTGGACACCTCCTCAGTCCCTGCTGTCTCTGTACCAACTACTACTTCTCACCTTAGCTTCATGCTCTCACCGAAAGCGAAAAAGGGTAGTAGGAACTTTTTCCTCTCGGCAACTAGTCGTGGTGCTGTTTGGTTCCTTTGGCTTCTCGGCCGGAAGGAGGGGCACCGGCTGGGGAGGTGGCAGAGTGGCATCCCCGGCTCTGACCTGACTGACCCTCTGTGGCCCCGGATCCCTGTCAGTACAGGGAGAGCAGGGCGGCTACGAGGATTTGCCAGTGAAGAGGCCCGCACTTGGGCGTGGCCGCCCATCCTCTCTGAGTTAGGTCAGCAAGAGGAGTGTCAGCGGGCGCCCAGGGCCCGAAGGGGGAGCCAGGCGCCACCAGGGCCGACTTCCAACACGGCCTGAGAAACTGGCTCTTTTTAAGGCCAACATGAGAATGACGAAACACAAACTTTAAAACTTTTTTAAAAACCTGTTGAAGTAATGCAGGGTTATTTGACAAAAAGTTGGGGGGAAGTTGGGGAGGAGAGTATAAACTAAAGGGTATGAATTACGTGTAATTGCACCACACTGAGGAGGGCTGAAGTTTGATGTTCCCTCATTGCAGGCGTATTCTTTTTCTGATTTTTGAGATTTTCCCGTGTATAGAGTTTTATGTTGTGAACGTCTTACACAGACTTCTCCCCGTATGGCTGCCCTTCATGCATGTCATTTTTTAACAACAGCACAGTCGTCTCATGGACAAATCCACTGTACCTCAGTCTCAAGTTGATTTCAGGTCTCCGTTGTCACACGTACTGCTGGGATGAACGTCTCTGTACAGGGCACTGATGGGCAGTGGCACCAGGGATCCAGGCTCTCGGGTTCCAGTCCCAGCTCTGCCACTTCTTAGCTGTGCGCTTGACCTTGGGCAAATCGTTCTTCCTCTCTCAGCCTTAGATTCCTTCCCTGGCAGACGAGTCATAGCTGCTTGGATTACCTCCCAGGTAGCGCCCCAGTTCCCGCAGTTCGAGGGTGTGAAAGTGGGTTGAAAGCCCACTTTATACGACAGTAGCGCTTGTTGCTAAGGACGATGACTTGAGCGTTTTCGGCAGCTTTGCCTTTGCTCACCGGTGACATCGGCAGGCTCAGCAGCCTTCGGGAACCCAGCTGGCCAGTCCGGGCTGAGGATGGCATTTGGCTGGGCGAAGTGGGGCCCGGTTTCGGAAAGTGTTCCTATCAGGAATCATGTGTCCCCAAAAGCCCACCATCAGCACTTTCTGCAGTTGGCACTTACAGCCTGACAAGGCCTTGCCTGACTGAGCACGGCAGGAGGGGAGAGACAAGTTTGGGGAGAAGCGGAGGTAGGGCAGAGGGAAGGCCGTGCTTCAGGAAGGGAGGCTGAGGAAGGCCCGAGTGGGGCTGATCATTAGATTGTGGGGTCGGGCTGTAAGCGGCATGTCTTACCCAGAGAACGAGAGCTTAGCCTGCAGTCCTTGTGGCAACCTGCTTTTCGGCTGGGTCTCTGTTCTCACGACCTTGCCTGCGAGGCAGGGACCTGTTCCAGGAGGACAGCAGCTGCCGTCCGTAGACGGCCGGGGACGTGCCAGTTCCGGCGCTGGCCGCTCCCACAGGCCTCTCCTCAGCAGCCGGCTGGGGGGGGGGTTAGCATCAGCGTCGTTGCCTGGGGAGGAACTTGAGGCTTACGGAAGTCAAGGAGCTTGCCCGAGGTTGCGCGGGGGACACGGAGCGGTGCTGAGATTTGACCCCGGCTCTGTTGGCCCGCTCTGCTCTTGCCACTGGGCTTGCTGTGTTGCTAAGCCCTCCACGCACTGCCCCCGGGCCCTCCGGTCCCGCCTCGCCTGGTGCTGCCTGTTGGAGCCTGAGGGTCCTGATGCCGGGGACGCTCTTTCTCCTGTGGTTCTTTCTACCTGCACCACCCTCTCTGGTCCCCCCGTCTCATCCCCCTAGGCGGCGCTTCCCCTCAGATCCCACACAAGCCTCACCGACTCCTCACTTGGCCCCCGCTGACCCATCGCCTCTGTGGCTCCCCCACTCACGCGGCACCTCTGCTCTCTAGATGGCTGGCCAGCCTTCTGTAGTTTCACCGTTCTTTTCTCTTCCCAAATCGACTACAAACTGCTGCACTTAGGGCCGGGTTTCTGCTTCCTGGATGAGCCCTGAACCTGGGGTCCTAAGGCCTGGGTTTGAGTGCCAGCTCGCTTATCTGACACGCGGTTTGGTATCAGTCTAGGCACTGACCTTCCCTGAGCCTCCCCTTCCGCCCCTGGCCCACGGTGGTGCTGCTGCCTCTTTGTAGGGTCGGGGAGAGGCTCCAGCAGGGGCTCTGTAGGGCCGCGTTGCTGTAGCAGGCCGGCCGATCCTACCGTGGTGGGTTTCTTCCTCAGAGCCTCGCATGAATCGCCCGGGCTTAAGGGACCGGGGGGTCAGATGCCTAGTACTCAAATAGAAACCTAGAGAGTGGGCTTTAATGGGGACTTCTCATCATCTGCCTAAGCTCTTGATTTCGTAGAGGACGAAGAAGTCCCAAAGGAGGGAGATGGTGCTTCCGTAGCTGCTCACCAAGTTCTGATTTGGAGTGGGGAGGGCATTGAGGGACGCTTCAGGTTGTATTTAATGACTTTCTTCCCCCCCCCCCTTAAGGAATATCTTCCAATTATAGCGATGACTCTCCGTATAGCTGGTCTCTTCCACCTTACCATCCCTCCTCTGAAAAGTACGAAAACGCCAAGGTAAGGATGTGAAAAGGGTACTGTTCTGAAGAGGAACTGCTTTTTTCCTGTGTAGCAGGATTACGCTTCACTGTCGCGTATACCTCACGCTCTTTCAAGCTGGTTGTACAGCGAAGTTTGTGGGTTTTGTCTGTGATCATGACTTGACAGAGACAGGTGTTACGATCTTTTTTAAAAAAGGTTTCATTTCTGTGTTTGGCAGACAGCACAAGTAGGGGGAAGCGGCAGGGAGAGGGAGAGGCAGGGGGGCCTGATGTGGGGCTCCATCCCAGGACCCCGGGCTCATGACCTGAGCCCAAGGCAGACGCTTCACCGACTGAGCCACCCAGGCGCCCCAGAACTTCATTCCTTTATTTTCAAAGATTTTTATTCAGTAACCTCTACAGCCACAGGGAGGCTCAAACGCCCAGACTTGGGCACCTGCGTGGCTCAGTCGTTAAGCGTCTGCCTGCGGCTCAGGTCACGGTCCCGGAGTCCTGGGATCGAGCCCCGCATCGGGCTCCCTGCTCGGCGGGAAGCCTTCTTCTCCCTCTCCTTCTCCCGCTCCCCCCGCTTGTGTTCCCTCTCTGGCGGTGTCTCTCTCTCTCTGTCCAATAAATAAATAAAATCTTACAAAGAAAAACCCAACCTTGAGATCAAGAGTTGCATGCTCTACTGACCAAGCCAGCCAGGTGCCCCAAAACTCTGTTACTCTTTATAGCCAAATAGTATTCTGTTGTGTGGGTGGAACACATTTTATTTATCCGTTCACCAGTTGATGGACGTTTGGGTTGGTTCCACTCTGTGGCTACTCCCCACGCTACTGTTACAAACGTTCACAGACACGTTTCTGTGTGGCTTAAGGTTTCTGTTCTCTTGGGTAGAACTGCTAGGTCAAGTGTTTGTGTGGACTTGGGTTTTCATTTTTCCTGGTGTCTCCCTAGGTGTGCAATTGCTGGGTTGTGTAAAGACACTCTTAACTGTTTGAGGAACCGCCGGCGTGTTTTCCACAGCAGCTGCCCTGTTGCACACCCCCAGTGGCTAGGGATGAGGGTTCCCGTCTCTTCCTGTCCTCGCCAACACTTGTCCAGTTCTAAAATTTCTAGCCCTCCTAGCACGTGTGGGGCGGTACCTCACTGTGGTTTTGACTGGCATTTCTATGATGAGTAATGACACGAAGCATCTTGACATGTGCTCGTTGGCCACTTATCTGTCTTGTCTGGAGAGACATCTATTCAAGTCCTTTGCCCATTTTTTAATTGGCTTTCTTTTTCAATTACTGAGCTGGAGGCAGATTTGTTTTGATCATGAGTTTCCATGGGTTTCCTTTAATTAATTATGACCTGGAGACAGAAGATTAACAGCAAGAAGCCGAGGGCTGGTGGATTTCTGGCCCCCGCCTGGGCAAGAGAGGCTTCTCTGTTTCAGTTCTCCTTCGTGTGCGCCCGGCCAGGGTGCATGAGGCGGACTTAGAGGGCAGCTGCTGTGAACGCTGAATCCACTGTGCGTGCACACCAACCTTCGTGACTTCTCTTTCTTGCCCCTACAAGAGCTGACTTGATCTGTTTTGCCTTGAAAGACATGTAGGGGGCCGGACGGAGAACTCCATGCCAACCTGCTTTGCCCTGTGGATGTGCGGATGTGCCAGAGGGCACCTTGCCTGACCAACAGAGCACCGAGCAAGCCGTCCGCTTGTTGGAGAAGACGAAAACGTCGGCCCGCCCTTTCTTCCTGGCTGTTGGGTATCATAAGCCGCACATCCCTTTCAGATACCCCAAGGTGAAGAGCTGCCTGACTGCTGACCCCACACCTCCGTGACAGCTGTGTCATTTGCCGAAGGAGGGGTTGGTGTAGCGGGGCCGCTTCCTGCCGTCCCTGGTCACCGGGGGTGCCCGATGGCGCTGTTGTGCTTAGGGGCGTGAGGACGGGATTCAGAGGTCAAGGCTAAGAAGTAGGCTTAGGGCATGTAGGCATCTTGTTGGAAATGCTCGGCTTCCTCCCTCCCCACCGGAGGGTTTTATTTCTTTTCCTTGAACTCGGGGAGCATGTGTTGGGTTGGACGGTAACATCGACATGGAGAGGTCGGAGCTGGCCGCCGATGCCCGTGGTGAGGCACAGTCCTTGGGGCACGATTCCAGGGGCCGCGAAGCCCTCTTCGGTAATTGGCATCCCCCTGAGCCTGGCACGGGAGACCCCTTCCACATATGGTGCTGCGTTGCTTGTTGCAGCCTGAGCTGTGCTTGCCTGCCCATCCTTTGGAGTGTATAGTCTCTTCTTTTCTCAAGGTCTTTTTCAGTTCTTCCCTGTTGCGTCTTCCCTGGGCCTGAGCGGCGTGTTCTTTTGACTTTGTAAAGAATGCCTCTCCTTTGTGATGGGAGTGGAAAGCCAAAGGCGTGCTCTCTGATGCGGCGCTTGGCCCAGGGGATCTCACCTTCCTGGCCGGATCTGTCCCCGCTTTGACAGAGGGAGACTCACTTCTGCCTCCTGGGCAGACAGGAGCTCACCTAGCCGGCCTAGCTGCTCCCCTTAGCAAGGCCTGCTTGCGAGGTTGGCCTTTGGCCGGCCCCTGAGCACCTGGACCCTGGGAGAGTCCGCACCGCTCCCCAAGCGAGGAGTGGCTCCCTGTGCCCACACTGTTTACGCACACCCCTGCTCTCCCGCCTAAAGTCTGTGGCGTCGACAGGTGCAGGGAGAGGGGGGCCTGGGCGGGCAGCCCCAGTAAACAGCCCGCGTGCTGAGGCTATCATGAGCCTCCATGGCGACAGCATCTCACGCACGTCACACAGCTCATTGCTGGGGGAATTAAGCCCATCCTGTATGACTTCACTGGGAGAGGATTCTGGAAGCTTGTGCCTGGTTTTCCCCGGGCTTTGCTCATGTGGCTTTGCCCTGTGCTGATTGCGTTTGGTAGCCGCAGGTAGGACTGTGCCAAGTTCTGTGAGCACTCCTGAGGAGTTTCCAAGCCTGAGGGAGGTTTTGGGAACTGGAAACCCCCCCTACCCCTTTTACAGCTGGAGGGGAAGTAGGAAGTGGGGCCAGGAATAGGAGGACGTTGGTTTGGATGCAGAAAGAGCTGTTGCTGCTGGGTTCATAGGAAACGAGCGGCATGGTTTCATTACCGTGGGCATCGTGTGACAGTGACCTCAGGCCTGACCTTCAGGGAGGGCAAAGTACCTGGGGAGTGTCAGTGAGTCACCGTGCAAACACGTCCCGGGCTTAGAGAGAAGGCAATAGAGAGACCCAGCGAGTCCCAGCCTTGTGCCTCTGCTGAAAGAACGACAACCCGGTGTCTTTGTGTGCTTTTCCCCCAAGGAGTTTCAGAAGCTGTATCCCTTGGAGAACATGACCCTGGCTCCTGACCCCCAGGTCCCTGCTGGCCTCCCTTCCGTGGCCTACAACCCCTGGATGGACATCAGGCAGCGGGAGGACGTCCAGGCCTTGAACCTCAGTGTGCCCTATGGCCCAATTCCTGTGGATTTTCAGGTACCAGGGACATACTTGGGGGAATTGCTGGGCTCTCGGGGATGGCCTGATGTCTTCGGTGACCCCCCGCCGCAGCCATCGTGTCTTACTCAGAATCTTCTCTGTGCTAGGTGTCTTCTGAGGCGCTGGGGCTGGGCGTGGTCTAGAGGAATTTAGGATATGGGAAGTACGAGGTGGATATCGTCTGCCAAGCCTGGTCTCCGCTTGTAGAGAGGCGGCGGGGGGCGGGGGGGCGGGGGGGGGAGAGTACATCTGGAGATTGGGTGACTGACTGAATATGGGCACTGGGGTAGGGAGGAGGTCCGGATGACCCACTCACTGACTCACGGAGGGTGCTGTGCAATCCACGTGACAGTTCATCAGCTGTAGAGTGGCGGGTGGCTACTGTGCAGCCCAGAATGTTCAGTTTGCTGGCACTTGCACGGCCCCTCTGTGGGAAGGCCTACGTAGGCACCTGTCACTCTCAGGTGGTGGTGTGCTGGGTAGGGCCTTGACACGGAGGGGAGCCAGGGCGCCGACGTGGCCAGTGCCATCCAGCTGCAACAGCTGATGTCCCTGTGCCATTGTGTGGAGGCGGAGTAGCCACAGAGCTAGACTCCTCAGCTGACTCAGCAGTCACCCTCTCCCTGGAGTGCAGAAAACATGCCGACCGGTGCTCTTTCTGGAATATTCCATAGGCAGCCTGCAGTGGAAGGTAGAGGGCAGTGGCTTTGGAGGGTGCTTCCTGGACCGCCTGCATCGGAATCCCCATGAGGGCTTGTTGGAAGTACAGCATCCTGGCCCAACTCAGACTTGGGGGATTGGGAACTGGAGGAGGGGCCTGAGAACTGGCATTGGCAAAAGCACCCCTGGCAATTCGGATGCACGCAGAAGCCTGCAGATACTGCAAGGAGAGAAATGTTGCATTCACTGAAATCCACACAATGGGAAACTGGACAGAAGACAAGGGGTGTTTTATTTTCAACAAAATATTTGCCAAGCAAGAGGTGATGAGGGAGAGCCTGTATATTTAAAAAGACTTAGGGATGTGAACAATCAAAATGTACAGAACATATTTTGATACTGATTCAAAGAAACTTCATAAAAAGGATCGTATGCTTGCCAGAAAGGTGTGAAAAATAAATACATTTCACTGTATTAAAGAGTTATTTAGTGATAATCATGATGAGATTATGTTTTATAGAAGAGCACTTATCTTTTCGAAATGCATACTAAAGTACTGAGTAATGAAAAGGCACACCCTGGATATACTCTACAATATTCCAGCACCTGAGATACTAGGTAGGTAGGCATATAGTTGGCACCCGATTGGCCATGTATAGAAGACTGTTGACCCCGGGTGTCAGGTATATGGGGTTCATTATACTATTGCCTACTGTTTACATGTTTGAGACTTTCTGTAATACAATTTTATTTGTAAATATCATGCTATTAAGTTTGAAAAGCTAAGTAAAATGGATTATGTTTTTTAGACAAAAAAATTGACAAATTGCTCCATAAAGAAATAGAAAACCTTAATTGTACATTATAAACTGAATCCGTATCATGAGTTCAAGCAACCCTCAGATGTTCCAGGGCAAGGCAGTTTTTGAGGCTAGTTCTACCAAATGGTTGGGGAAAACTTGTCATTTTAGGTAAACTCTTTCAAACGTGAGAAAAATCCGGGCAATTTTTTCAATTCATTTTCCCAGGCTAGTGCTCCTGGATGTAAATGCTAGAGGAGAAACCCACCTTGCAAGAACACTTAAGCAAAAATCACACATATAGCAGCAAACATCCTAAATAAATGTATGCATATTTAACATAGTAGTGAATTAAATGGGCAATAGGCTGTGCCCAATGAACACAAATATGCCCTAACATTGGAAAAATCTTTCAACTATATTTATCTACATTAACAAAATAATGGAACTAAAAATATATGATCACAAATGGGTACAGAAAAATCCTTTGAAAGATATTCAACACTAGATAATGGAAAAAACTTGGATCAGAGTAAGATGAGAAAGGAATTCCCTTTTTCATTTCTGTGCAACTAAAACTACCCTTAAAAAAATGAAGTCTTGAAAAACACACAGAGAATCAACAACAATGTCTGAACAATAAAATAGGAGAAAGCCCTGGGGAAAACTGAAAACTGCTGAGCTGGTATATCTGTTTGGGTTGGGGACTCAGGTCACATCAGGGATGTGGGGACGGAATATAGGCTGCATAAATGCAGACGACGGGATTGATGGGACCAATTTTCAACTTATGCTTCTGCTTCCCTGCACAAATCTGAGGCAGGATCTCAGAGCACGTGTGACGGTAGCCCTGGGGTAATAAAAGGACACAGGGAAAGATGGGATGAATGAGGCATTTGACTCCAGAGTCTGTGCTAATAACCACCTGAAAGAATCTTAGTGGTAAGGAATGCCCATTCAAAAAATTATTTAAATAGAATATAAAGAATCAACCTGAAATACAATAGCGAGTATCAAAGCAAATCATATAGTAAGACAAGGTATTTTTTTCATAAAGTATATAAACACTCTACAGATTAATAAATACATAATTATAAACACAAAGTGAACTTATATGTACATATATATGTCTGTGTCCATATCTATGTGATATGCACATACATGTGTATTTAAACACATATAATCTACACACCTTATATATAAGTATATAGTACAAAAGCTAAGTACAGATGGACAGTGTATTTCTAACGATGATGGAGCGTGACTAAGGACAACTCGCTGCAGCAGACCCTACAAGAGTGGATAACCCTAAAAACGTCGGACCTAGCCCCAAACCTCCTGCAGCTGCTCAGGCTCTTCAGGAAACTCAATCTTTAACAGAATGTTTCTGAAGTCGGGCTGCTGGCCAAGGGAGCCCTCGGGAAGGACAGATTCTCCTCTGACGCTCCCGGGGTCAAATGCACTACAGCTTCACGTCAGGCAACCGTCCCATGACTGCGTGTGTCACACAAGGGTAGAGGAGGGCCTCCTGGGTGAAGACTGAGGGGTCACAGGTCCCAGAACACTGGGGGCCACCGAACTCCGCTGTGTCCCTGCCAGCGGCCCTGAGAGAACCCGGACCCTGTGAGCAGGCGAGGCACAAGCCCCGCAAACCATCCCTCAAGTGCTCAGTGATGTCGGACACTGAGAGCCTTGGTCTAAGGGGCACAGACTCGGGGCTGCAGAGTGCGGGGGCTCCATCCTACCAGAGTCCAGGGGAGGAGCCCAGGGAGGACCGAGGGACCCCGGCCTGCCCGCTCCCCTCTCCTGCCCCACGTAGCCCACCCCGGAACCCATCTGCGCCCCACGTGCTGGCACCCTACGGGACCCCTTCCTGTGGGGTCCGGATGTGACGAGCGCCGACTTCCGCCTCGGAGGCCTGAGAGACGCCGGGACCTCCGTGAGTGGGAGGACGGCCCTCGGTCGGGAGACGCCAGGCGTGCAGGTAGACGCACCCGTGAGGGAGCACAGAGTGCGGGGTCCCCCAGGAGCCAGGTCGCCATGCCGGCAGCCCCGAGCGACGCCGCCAGGGGACAGCGTCGTCCCGCTGAGCCCCTCCCGCCGCGGCCCGGGGCACTGGACAGGGGTCCCCAGATGGACGGGCCCGGGCCCTCCCTGGAGCGGGTTGCGGGGGGAGAGGGAGGACTGTGGGGGCCACTGCTCCCCGCTCAGGTCCGGCCACTCGGGCCCTGCCGCGGCCCGGCCCTGGGGGCCCCCCCGGGGAGGGTGGCCACGGGTGGGTGCGTCCGGTGAAATGCGCGGCGGGGGTCTGAGGGAGCTGAGGACCTGGGTCAGAGGGGAAGGGTGCCAGGTCGGGACGGGGCAGGGGCACAGGCAGCCCCAGGGAGTCCGAGTGGTGCCGGGGTGGGGATCGATCGGGGGCAGGACCGAGGGACTCAGGAGCCCAGGACAGAGGGGACCTCACCGAGGTCGGGCCCCAGGGTGAGTCCGGGAAGGCCGCAGGGCGGGAAGGGGCCACGCGGCCAGTGCGGCGGACTGCTGCATCCGGGTCTCCCGAGAGTCTAGGGGCCTTGGCAGGAGGGGCAGGGCCTCCCTCGGGTGGACAGACGGCGGGCCCCGGTCCTGCTGGCTTCACGCTGAGGATGCAGAGGGAGGACTGGGGGACCCTGGACCCCAGCACAGCGTCAGTCAGGGAAGGTCCGTGGAGGGGGGAAGGGAGCACGTGCAGAGTCCGGACTTCCGCATCCGGGTCTCAGAGACGCTGGGGGCCTTGGCGGGAGGATCAGGGCCTCCATCTGGTCGGCAGAGGGGCGGTCTCAGATCCAGCTGCGCTTTTCGGTGAGGATGCAGAGGGAGGACTGAGGGACCCTGGACCCCAGCACAGCGTCAATGCTCGAAGGTCCGTGAGGGGGGGGAGGGGGCGGCGGATATGGGAGCACGTGGTGAGTCTGGACTTGTATATCCAGGTATCAAAGACTCTGGGGGCCTTGGCAGAAGGGGCTGGGTCTCACACGCCTGGACAGAGGGCGGGCCCCGGTCCTGCTGGCTTCACGCTGAGGATGCAGAGGGAGGAGTGAGGGACCCTGCACCCCAGCACAGCGTCAGTCAGGGAAGGCCCGAGACGGGGGGGGGGTGGGGGGGGGATGGGAGCACGTTGTGAGTCCGGACTTGCACATCCAGGTCTCAAAGACTCTGGGGGCCTTGGCAGAAGGAGCAGGGCCTCCCTCAGGTGGGTAGAGGGGTGGGCTGAGGTCCGGCTCGGCTTCGTGTTAAGATTGCAGAGGGAGGAGTGAAGGACCCTGGACCCCGGCACAGCGTCAGCCAGGGAAGGTCCGTGGGGGGGAGGGGGGGTCACTGGAACACGTAGTGAGTCTGGACTTCCGAATCCGGGTCACAGAGAGACTGATCCGATCCGCAGGCAGTAAGGACAGGCGGAGGCATAGGCACCCAGGGAGTCCTGGTGGAGATCAGAAGAAGGCCCGAGAGACCTGGACGCCCCATCTCAGCCTTGGGAAGCCCTGGGCTTCGTGGCCGCACGTGTTGGCCACAGACTTACCCCGGTGGGCTCAGGGCAGGGAGGGCCTTGGGGTTGGCAGACCAGCTTGGGGACAGCAGCCGGAGGGGCCTAGGACCTGCCAGGGCTCGAAGCGAGGACCCCCAAGGGACTCCCCAGGGAGCCCGCGGGACCGCGGCCCTGCTTCAGCTAGGGGAGTCTCCTGGGATGGAAGAGCCCACACAGTGCGTGGCCACTTTGGCCTCAGGGCCTCCGAGACCCCGTGGCCGTTTGCATGGAGCCCTGCCTCGAGTATGCGGGTGGGGGGCGGTGGCCCACGTGTTGCTGGGTGGCAAGGCGAGGACCGGAAGGAGGACTGCGGGATCGGGGACAACGAACAGATTCGGTCCCGGGAGGCCCCGGGGCCGGATGGGCACCTAGGGCGTGCCCTGACTTCCCAGCCACGTCTCCTAGAGCCTGGGGTCTGGGTGGAAGGAGCCGGCTTCAGGGCCGCCCAAGCTGAGCCCGGTCCTGCCAGGATGGAAGGGGAGGACCAGAGGGAGGACTGACTGGGCCGCAGTACGGACAGGCCAGGGAGGAGGCCCCTGGTGGAGGAGGAGCCCATGCCTCCTGTCCGGGGGTCCACATCCGCCTGTTAGAGCCTGAGGGCCTGTGGTGAGAAGGAGCGGGCCTGGGGTGGGGCGGGCCTGTGTGCGTGTGAGGGTGGAGTGCGGGGTCGGGGGGGCGGGGCACGGGTCCGGTTGGGAGTCAGGGTGAGGACCCTGGGGGAGGACTGGCCGTACCCCCTCCACCCCATCTCAGCAAAGAAGCCAGGGCACCGGAGTCTGGCCAGGCCCGATCCAGGGAGGATCGGTCAGTGGGGGCCCAACCTGGCACGCATGCTCACTTGTCTCATGGGCCAGAAGGCGGGAGTCCTCGGGGAGCTGAGGTCTTGGTCTGAGGGGCACATGGCTTCTGTCTCACGTTGGGGACCTGGAAGAAGTGCAGGCCCTGGCAGGAAGAAAGATTAGCGTCCTGGGGGCCTGAGGGCATCCCCATGCCAGGACAGAGGGGCCGATCCCTACAACCAGCCCTTTGGGATCTTGCCGGGGGCTGAGGGGCGGGATGGAGACGTGGCCATGGATGAGGACGTGCTGGCTCCTCCCCCTTTTCTCGGAGCTCTCAGGGTGCTGAGGACCATGCTGGGAGACGTCGGGGTCAGGTCATCTGGGGAAGCCCATCTGGGAGACACACAGGAGCCCCTGCTCCTGCCAAGAGTCAATGTGGGGACACCCGGGGGAGCAGTGAGTGACTCCCAACCCACCCCTCGGGACCAGGAAGGATGGCCCAGAAATCTGTGCCACCCCTACCTGGTGGCCCTGGGAACCCCGGGTGGGGCCTGTCAGGCTGAGTCCCTCCTCCTCTCCAGATCCTTCCTCTCAGGATGGGGAGGGCCCGGGCCTGAGGGTCTGCACTCAGGTAGCAGAGGACGCAGGTGCCCTGGCTCTGGGTCTGGCCCTGATGGTGGGGGCAGATGAGAAATGAGGGGCTGCCTCCCACAGCAGGATCCTTAGGGCCCGGGCCTACCCTGCCGCTGCTGCCAGCCCTGGGGAGATGGGCGATCGGTGGGCCAAGTTGTGTCTCCTGACTTTTCCTTCTGGCATCTCCCAGAGATGAGGCCTCGACACCAGGAGGGTGGCCTCGGGTCAACACAGGGAGTTTTCCCAGGCCTTCCGTGGGGGTCCAGGTATAGATGGAGAGGTGCGCCCATCCCAGCACAGACGGCACCCGAGCTTGGCCGTCCCTGGGATCCCGAGACGAGCCCTTAGACCTCTGGCAGGCGTGGGCAGAGGTGGGCCCCCTCGCTTACCTTCTGTGGGGTCCCAGGGCTGCGAGGTCTTGCTGTGACCCTGTGGCCTCAGGCTGCGGGGGGGGCGGCCCAGGCCCTGCCAGGGGAAATAGCAGTCCCCTGAGGGGCCAAGGAGGGGACCGCCCAGCTTGGACGGATGGGGACCTCACAGAGTCCGCCCCAGCCCTCCTGCCCCACTGGGGCCCTTGTGCCGTGCTCTGTGTCTGCACCCCGAAGTGACACCTGCTTTTCTCCTCCAGGGGCTTCCAGAGCTCAGAGTGGAGGCCTAGGTCCGAGGCAGGAGCCTCTAAGGTCCCAGAGCAGGGGAGGCGCAGGTGAGTGCCAGTGGTCAAGGTGAGGTACTTGCTCTGAGCGTGGAGCCAGGGGCTCGCTCGTCCCACCCCAGACGGGGCCCCTCAGCACCCAAGTCTGACGCAGCGCACTGTCAGCTCCGGGGCTTCAGGCCTCTGCTGCCTGGGCCGCACCCTGAGGAGCCGTCCCACCTCTTTCTTCAGGGTCAGCCCGACACAAACGCCATGCCCCTGGGTCAGAGGGGTGAGCTCTGGAAGCTGGAGGAAGACCCGGGCCCAGCCCAGGGCCTGGTGGAGGCACAGCTGTCGGGGGCTGGGGAGGAGGAGGTCCCCCGCGCCCCCTCCTCCTTCTCCGCTTCGGCCTCCTCCCAGTCCGAGGCCACATCTGGCTCCTGCTCTGCTCTGTTTCTGGTCCCCTCGGAGGAGGGGTCAGCTGCTGGGTTCCAGAGGCGTCCCCAGAGCTCTAGTACCCGCCCCTCCGCCACTGCCCAGGCAGCCACTGCCTGCAGGCAGCCTGACCGGGGCTCCAGCAGCTCCGATGAGGAGGGGACGAGCCCCTGCGTGGAGCCCGAAGAACCCCAGCCGGGGCTCCAAAACCTACTCCAGGGGAAGCTGGCCAAGCTGGTGGAGTTCCTGCTCCTCAAGTATCACACCAAGGAGCCGACCAGCCAGGCAGAGATGCTGGAGATCGTCGGTAAGGATGCCCAGGATGCCTTCCCTGTGATCTTGGGCCAGGCCTCCCACTGCATGCAGCTGGTCTTTGGTATGGATGTGAAGGAAGTGGACCCCAGCGACCACTCCTACGTCCTGGTCCCCGTCCTGGGCCTCACCTATGATGGGATGCTGAGCGGTGAGCAGGGAGTGCCCAAGACCGGCCTCCTGGTGGTGCTCCTGGGGGTGATCCTCCGGCATGGCGACCATGCCCCCGAGGAGGAGGTGTGGGAAACGCTGGGGGTCATGGGGGTGTATGCCGGCCAGGAGCACGTCATCTACGGGGAGCCCAGGGAGCTCCTCACCAAGGTCTGGGTGCAGGAAGGGTACGTGGAGTACCGGCAGGTGCCCAGCAGCGACCCTGCCCGCTACGAGTTCCTGTGGGGTCCCAGGGCCCACGCCGAAACCAGCAAGTTGAAAATGCTGGAGTATTTGCTCCGGGTCAGGTGCGGGCAGCCGGCTTCCTCCCTGGCCCTGTCTGAAGAGGCTGTGAGAGATGAGGAAGAGGGGGCCTGAGCCCCGGGGTCCGCCAGGCCCTTTCCAGGCTTTGCTGGGTTCGGCAGCCTCTCTCGCGGGGTGCTGGGCATGAAGTGAGGCCGCTTGCTGGTTCTTCCCTGTGTGTGTGTTTGTGTGTGCGCGTCAAGTCAGAGCCCTGGGTGTTTTAAGGAGTGCAGGGCCAGGGAGGGTTGGGAGAAGAAAGCAGGGCAAGGAGCCTCCTGGGGGTGGGGGGGGTTGTTTCCTGGGATGACTCCCACATCCAGAGCTTGGTGTCCTTGCGGAAGCTCTCCTGTGGGGTTCCTTGCCATAGAAGGTTTCAGCCGCTTCGGGGGCTGACTGTGTGAGTACCATCCACTCCGCAGCATTTGTTCTTACCCAGTTCAAGAGTTAAGAGTTTTATCATATACCCGGGGCGCCTGGGTCCTCTGTTGTTTAAGCATCTGCCATCGGCTCAGGTCATGATCTCAGGATCCTGGGATCGCACCCCACATGGGGCTCCCCGCTCGGTGGAGACCCTGCTTCTCTCTCTCCCTCTGTGTGTGCTTTTCTTTCTCAAATAAATAAGTACTTTCAAGAAAAAAAAGAGTTTTTTTCATGTCCTGGACACCATCCTGGACTCCTCGCCTACTTGGGTGGGCTCTGGACCGAAATCACAGGGCTTTGGCCTAGGGATGGGTTTGGAAAGGCGCAAGAACGGAAGAAGCAAGGGACGGGGGTCAGAAGCTGGAGAGAGAGAAGTTTGTTGGTGCTTGCTTCGGATGCCTTCCTGACCATCGTTGTGCAAAGGCCGAAGGCAAGCCCACGCACACACCCGCTCCTGCGTTGGCCTGGTTCTTCCAGAGTGGAGGGGAAGCGTCCTCCCAGCAGAGAGGGAGCCGTGCTCACTGGCTCCTTGATTCCCACACGTGGGCTGAGCTCTGCTCTCTGGAAGGCCCTGGGCGTGAGCAGTGAGGACACTAGCAGAAGCAGGACACGTCCCAGCCACAGGGGACTGAGTCTAGGGGCCGCAGTCCTGGCAGGAAGGTGGGGAGGGGAGCCCTGAGTCCTGCAGAAGAAACGGAGGCAGGGTGAGCGGGGGCGGCTCCCGGGGCGAGCACTGCAGTGGAAATGGCCCCAGCCCGGGCCGTGGAGGCGGGGGGAGGCTGGGGTGACCAGAGGGTCCCCGTGATTGCTTCTGGGTAGCTGGTCCCCGGGAAGCGGATCTGTGACTCTGGCCCTGTTTGGAGATGGAGTGCCTTTCGGGGGGGGGAGCCATTTCCAAAATGGATAAATGCTCTGAGCGGTTTGCTTTGGAGTCTGGAGAGGGCCGAGTACTCTCCTGTGGCAGGAAGCGTCAGTGTGCTGGGCCCTCGTCACCTGCCATTTGAACCCAGTGAAGATTTAGTGGCTTTATTCCTGTCATCTCCAGTGGTTCTGTGAACGACCGTCTCTTTGCACGAGGGAATGCAGAGGTCCCGGACGGCCCCGTTCTCCCTGGACTGGGGGAATCCCCGCTGTCTCCTAGGCCTTGAGAATTTATTTGGGTCTCCCGAGTTCCCCATGGCCCGTCCTACACAGTGGCGGGGTGTTAGTGGGAGGAAATGCAGGCGTCTCAGAGGTGTGAATGGAAGAGAAGCGCCAAAGAGGAATCGAGTTGCTCTTTTCCTGTTACTGGGGGACCTTTGTGGGAGTTGCAGCCAGCGGGGCAAGAACCCCTGCCCCACCCTCACCCTAACGGAATGAGCCGTCCTCCTGCAGGTACGTATGCAGAGAGCGCGTTCTGCTTCGTTTCTCTGAGGTTCCACTTGAACTCCAATTCTGTGATATGTCACGGCAACGGAAAACCTTTAGACGAGGGAGTGTGCTGGGTGGAGGTTACATTAACCCTGGACGGACCTCCCAATCACTAAAGGTCCTCCTACGCCAGTGTGCACGTCTTCTGGCCTCTTCCAGATGGGGTCAGTAGCAGCGACTCACAGGTTAAGATTCTGACCTTGCATCAGAGGAAGGAGAACATTCTCAGCCCCCTGAGATTTTGGAGGTCATTGCCATGGGAAGTGCAGAAAGGGCCTAGGGCCTGAGGAGGGCGATCTCCCCCCCGCTGAGATGTAGCGAACAACCAGAGCCACGTGACTGTGCAGACTCCTGATAAATAGGTGCGATCCTGCACTTGAGGCCCCCGCCCCTTGGTGGGTGGGCACTTGGCCAAGGTGGACAACTTCAAGGCAAATTGGACTTTCTCAGGGACTCCTCCCAGAAATGAGGGGCGTTTTGGCACAACAAAGTAGAAAAGCTGCTTTGGGCTGAGTCTGTAGTACACAAGAGTGAGTCAGAGAGATGTCCAGGGCTCGGGCCCCTCTTGTCTTCCCCCCCTGTGCCCAGACTGAGGGGGACACTGCGTCGCCAGTCCCCCTGCGCTCAGGAAGGCTCAGGTGCAGAATCCTGCGTGGCCCGGGGATGTCTGCCGACGGTGCCCCAGGGCCCATGGATTACTTCCTTAGCTATGACAGCAGAGAGCACCCTGTCTCCTCAGCCAGACTCTGGTGTCAGGCCCATTTACCCGTCGGGGTGACATGCCCGACGTGTGTGCCTGACGGCCCTGGGCCGGGCGGGCGGCGTTCCCCAGAGGAGCCAGCGCTCGGGAAACGGGCCGTGGGAATCCTTCGTGCCCCCGGCACCGTCAGGTCCCTGAGCTACCCCGTCAGTCCCCTCGGGGCCGCGGTGAGTCCCTGTCGGGAGCCCAGCAGCCGGCTGCTGTTGGCCTTGCTGGAAGTGGTGGTGGTGGTGGTGGGGGGGGTCCTCTGCCTGGGGCCTGGCCCGCAGCCCCCATGTGCCCTGCAGCCGGCACTGCCCCGTGTCTCCTGACCCTGGCCTCAGTCTGCAACGTCTGGGGTTTTGTCCTCCTGTCTCCCCACTGCCAAGCGCTCCCTCCCCAGTGCTGATGTTCACTTGCCCTCATCGGGCTCTGGGCGTCCCCA
Source organism: Eumetopias jubatus (assembly GCF_037043125.1). Taxonomy (NCBI): domain Eukaryota; kingdom Metazoa; phylum Chordata; class Mammalia; order Carnivora; family Otariidae; genus Eumetopias; species Eumetopias jubatus. The sequence goes on along the minus strand of NW_028274817.1, from coordinate 3,418,205 downwards.
GACACGAATGCCCTCCCAGCGAGCCTGTGTTTCCGCTAGAGCTGACTAGACACCCCGGTGGGGAGTGTCCCGGGGCCTCCTCGTAAACGACAGTCACCGCCCGGTGACTCTGTGAGACTGTGTCCGATGACGAGTTATGTTCGGAGAAGTCCGGTGTAGCACCAACTGTTGCATGAAGCTGGGCGCCTTGCGAAGGTGACTCTGAGATGGCGCTTCCTGAGGCTGAGCCAGAGAAGGCGTGTGTACCTGTCAGCCGCCCCCAGCCGGGACCCTGCTGTCTGCCGTCGGGCCGTTGGAGCAGAGGACAGACTAGCAGATGACGGCGGTGGTCCCCGGGACGCTCCCCCCCCACACACCCCAGACATCCCCAGACTCAAACGAGGAGTTTGAAAGCAGCCGAGCAGGAGGGGCCTTCGGGTTCCCGGGCGGCAGGCTGTGCCGAGGCTCGGCCGCCCTAGGAGACGTGGAAGGAGGAGCACCCGCGCCAGAGCCCCTCTGGACTGCCCCGCGCTGAGCAGGGGAGGGTCATGGGAGCTCAGACGAGGCCGAGGGGAGCTGGAGCCTGGGCGACCTCATGACCCGGGTGCTCCTGGCCCGAGTCCTAGCATCGGAAGCTGTGGGGTACTCCAGGATGGAAACAGGGACACCTTTGCCAATAGGGCCTTCCCATGTTCCTTGCTGTGGGCAACTATTCGGTCCAGTAGTGTTCCTGCTCAGGTGGATACAGATTATAGGGGTGCAGCTAGGACTAGCCCCAGGCCTTCTACCCACTTTTTTGGAGTCATTTTTAGGCTGCAGCTCTTTCGCCAGAGCTTCCCGTGTGGGCCCTTGCCCCCCAGGTCCTGAGCTGCTCTAACCTGGGCCAGGCAAATCAGGCAGGAGCCCCCCAGCCTTGCGGACTCTCAGTCATTGTGTGTCTGCTCTGAGAAGCCGATGTTTTTGCCCAGGCATAGCTACAGCCTGCTCGGCACTCTAGTGTTCTTTGCAAGGAGCTGAGTTCCTGCCTGGCTCTTGCCAGACCTCTCCTGTGGCAGATATTGCTGCAGTTGTCTTACAGCCCTTCTCGGGCAAATAAGTGTTTGCAGGTCTACATCTGGCATCATTGGGAGCCCCCTGCCATAACCAAGGGAGGACATCTGTGAGGCCAGCTTCAGACAGTGGTTGCAGGGCTTGAGAAAAGGAATGGATTCCAGAGACGTTTATGAGATGGAAGAACCCAGACTTGTGTATGATACGGGCTTGGGCGTTAAAAGAGAGAAAAGAAGTAAAGAATATTCAGGAAGGTTTTTTTCCCACACTGTCTGGTTTTGTGTGCTTGTGTTTACTTTTCTCTTTCTTTCTTTTTTTAACCTACCCATTATGTTTTGTTCAGTTTCTTTTTGTCCTTTTTATTTTAAAATTTTCAATGAACTATTTATTTTAAACTATTTTATTTTAAGATTTGTAAAATAATTTGCCAAGATAGTACAGAATTTCTTTATGCCCCTCACCCGGTTTCCCACTATTAACATCATCCATTAATATGGTACACTTATTACAATTAATGAGCTAATATTGATGCATTATTTATTATTAACTAAAGTCATCCTTTACTCAGATGTCTGCCGTGTTTACCTAGAGTCTGTTTTCTGTTCCAGGATCCCAGCCAACATACCGCGTTACATTATTTGTAATACTGCCTTGGCTATGGTGGTTTCTTTGTTTTTGATGAGCTTGACTGTTTGGGGGAGGAGTGATTAGGTATTTCGTACATTGTCCCTCAGTCGGGAAATTTTATGATGCTTTCCTCTATGATTGGTCTGGAGTTATGTGTTTTAGGAAAGACGACCACGGCGGTAAAGTCAGGACATCCTATCAACAGCACATACTATGAGCGCGATTTATCACTGATGGTGTTTACCTTGATCACCTGGCTGAGTTAATACCCATGAGGTGTCTCCACTGTAAAGTTACTGTTTTTGGCCCCCTGTCCATACTGTGCTCCTCGGAAGGAAGTCACCAGGTGTGGCCCATGCTTCAGGGCCACTTGAAGTGGAGGTATCCGCATAAACTGAAATTTTTCTCCATTGGAGATTTTGTCTACTCTCCCGTGTTTATGTGTTTAATCAGTCACTTATTTTTTCTCAGTACAGACACATGGGTGTCTACGTTACACTTTGGGTTAAAATCCAACACAACTTTATGTATTTCTGTTGCTTAAATTGTTCCAGGTTTGGCCACCAGGAGCTCTTCCTGTTCGCCCCCTCTGTATATGACCTTTGTCATAGCCCTGGAAATGTTTGTGTGTGTTTGTGTTTTAAGCACTTGTTTATTTTCAGGCATTATAAGATGCTTCAGGCTTATCTTGCATATTTCCTGCCCCAGTTCTAGAATCAGTGATTTCTCAGTGGAGCACTTGTTCCTTTTCCTGTAAAATAGTATGAGAAACCTAGATCTGTGCACTAAGTATGCTCATTGCGACTGAGGTGTCATTGCTTCTAGGGTTCCTTGGTTGACAGAGGAAGGAATTACATGTGTGCTCACTAGCCTGCGTGTATTCACATATCTACACATATTTTTGGATGTAATCATCAATGTCTGTGTTAAGCTAAATAAGGGTTTTTACTGACGTCTATGGCTCTAATCCCCCACCACATAGATCAGTATAGCCTCCTCCTCTACAGTGAAAAACCTGGAGATTTATAAGTTGTTTATATGTCAGCGTCCTATTGTCTCTGCTGGGTAGCCCCCAAGGCCTGGTTATCTCTGGAGGAACTGCTAAAATGGAATTTGTGGGCCTGCAAAGCAGCAGTTCAGCTCCAGAACCCCCTAGAACCTCACCAGTGTTATGCCTGCCTTGTAGGCTCTGGACTCGAAGAAGCCTACCTGGCCCCTGTCTATGAAGCTCTTGAAAGGTCAAGCTTATCTGTTATTCGAGTGTCTGAACCGAAGAACAATCTGGCTCTTGATACTTCTGGGGGTTGAGGCCACCTATGGCTGAGTTTGGTCTTTCTAATCTGTCTGGAAAGTACTTCTTACCAGAACATGAGCTACAGAGTAAGCAAGACCCCAAGATGAGTTTTTGTTTCCTCACCTTTAATTAAGCTATGTGGCTCAGGGCATGTTATCTAAGATTTTTTGTGCCTCAGTTCTTTCTCTCAATTCTGTCTTTGAATATTCACTAGGAAGCTCCTCAGGGCTGGAAATTGGACTCTACCCAGAGGGTGTTCAGGATAGCTGGATGAAAAACAGAGCCCCTCAGATTCAACAGCTGATAAACTTGCTCTATGTTACTCATCCTTAAAACAAACTTATATAATAAGATACATTCCCCAGTGAGTGTTGGAAAGCCTAACTGGAAATGGGAAATGTTTTCAAGTTCTCAGATTAAAGGTGATACATCATGGGAAATCATGAGTTGACACTTTGATCAATCATGATCAGTTAAAAAGGATACTCTCAAGCTGTGCCTAAAATAAACAGCATAAAATTGCCTATTGTGAAACTCTGCTGTTGTGTAAAGTATGACTGTTTTCCATAATAATACTAAATGAATGTTGAAGGTATTGCTGTATTCACAAGAACTCTCAAATTGGCTGGAAATGAGGACAGTATAGTAGGTCACGTTCTGTGGTGTGGTGTAGTGTGGTGTGGTCCAGCACATACAAGAAGAACACCTGCGAAGGTTGGGATTTTCATTTTGGTTCCAAACATTTAAGGGAATTTCTGTCAAAGGTGATCTTAACTAAGAAAAGCTCTTTCTTTGAAAAGATCAACAATATTGATGAACCTTTAGTAAGACCAAGAGAAAAAAGAAGAGTCAATTACTAAAATAAAAAGGAGAAGTGGGAATAGTATTACAGATGGGAAAGAAATAAAAAGGATTGTTAGAGAATACTCTGCACAATTATGCTTCAAGAAATTATATAACCTAAATGAAATGGATAAATTTTTAAAAACAGAAACAACCAAAATTGACTCAAGAAAAAAATAAAATTCAAACAGACCAAACAGGTAAGGAGAATGAATCAGTCACCAAAAATCTCACAAGAAAGAACATCCCAAGCCCAGGTGACTTCACTGGTGAATTCTACCAGTAGTTGAAAGAACTTATACAACTCTTCAATTTCTCCCCAAAATATAGAAGAGGAGCGAATACTTCCTATCTCATTCTGTGAGGTCAGAATTACCCAGGTAGTAAACCCAGACAAAGACATCAAAAGATAATAAACTATCCAACATTCTTCCATGATATAAAAACTTTCAACAAACTAGAAATAGAAGAAAACTTTCTTAACATGGAAAAGGCATTCATGAAAAACCCACATGTAACATACTCGATGGTCAAAGACTGAAATTTTCCCATTAAGCCAAGAAATAAAAAATAAGCCAAGGGGTGCCCGGGTGGCTCAGTCAGTTAAGCATGTGGCTCTTGATTTCTACTCAGGTCATGCGCTTTGGGCTGTGAGATCCAGCCCCACGTTGGGCACCATGCTCAGTGGGGAGTCTGCTTGAGATTCTCTCTCCCTCTCCCGTTGTCCCTTCTCCCTCTCTCTAAAATAAATAATAAATAAACCTTTTTTTAAAAAAAAAGATCCCAGAATTCCTGCTTTTGCCACTTTTATTTTATTGTACTGGAAGTGCTAGCCAGAGTGATTAGGCAAAAATAAAAACATACAACGTGGAAAAAAAAAAGTAAAAAGGAGAAGAAAGTACTTAAAAGTAAGTTTATCTAAGGAAGTACAAGACTGGTACACTAAAAACTACAAACCAGGGGCGCCTGGGTGGCTTAGTAGGTTAAGCGGCGACCTTTGGCTCAGGTCATGATCGCAGGTCCTGGGATGGAGCCCCGTGTTGGGCTCCTTGCTCAGCCGGGAGTCTGCTTCTCCCTCTCCCTCTGCCCCTCCCCCTGCTTGTGTGCTCTCTCAAGCTCTCCCTCTCTCTCAAATAAATTAACCAAAATTAAAAAAATGAAAACTACAAATCATTGCTCAAAGAAATTAAAGAAGACTTCAGCATATGGAAAGACCTTTTGCATTCATGGATTTGAAGACTTAATTTGTTAAGATAGCAATCCTACCAAAGCAATTTACCGATTCAATACCATCTCTATAAGAAATCCCAACAACCCTTTTTGAAGAAATGGAAAAGCTGATTCTAAAGTGTATATGGAGTGCAGGTGCCCCTTTGGATCACTACGTTTGTATCCTTTGGGTAAATACTTAGTAGGAAAGAGCCCAGATGGCCATCGACAGATGAATGGATAAAGAAGATGTGGGGTATATATACACACACACACACACACACACACACACACACACACACACACACACACACACCATGGAATATTACTCAGCCATCAAAAAGATGAAACCTTACCATTTGCCATGATGTGGATGGAATTAAAGGGTATTCTGCAAAGTGAAATAAGTCAATCAGAGAAAGACAATTACCATATGATCTCACTCATGTGGAATTTAAGAAACGAAACAGAGGATCATAGGGGAAGAAAGGGATTAAATAAGACAAAATCCGAGAGGGAGACAAACCATAAGAGGCTCTTAAGTACAGGAAACAAACTGAGGGCTGCTGGAGGGGAGGTGGGTGGGGGGATGGGGTGACTGGGTGACGGGCATTCAGGACGGCGGGCGATATAATGAGCCCTGGGAGTTACAAGGATGGCATGTGATGTAATGAGCACTGGGTGTTCAGACTCCCTGAACTCTACATCTAAAACTAGTAATACACTCTATGTGAATCACTTGAATTTAAGTAAAATAAAATAATAAAGTGTATATGGAATCTCACGGGGCCCAGAATAGGCAAAACAGTCTTGAAAAAGAACAAAGTTGGGGGACTCAGATTTCCTAGTTTCAAAACTTACTACAAAGCTATAGTAACAAAATGACATGGTATTGGTATGAAGATAGACACGCAGAAAGTGGAATAGAATGGGCATCCCAGAAATCAACGCTCTCCTATGAGGTCAAATGATTTTTGACAAGGGTGTCAAGAACATGCAGTGGGTAAGGACAGTCCTTCCAACAGATGATGCTGGAGAAACTAGATATCCACATGCAAACGAGTGAAGTTGGACACTTACCTTACACCGCATACAAAAATTAACTCAAACTGGATCAGAGACCTCAGCTTAATAGCTACAAGTATAAAACTCTCAGAAGAAAACATAGAGGGAAACCTTCATGGCATTGGATCTGGCAATGATTTCATGGATATGACACCAAAAACACAGCCAATGAAAGAAAAAAGAGATCAATTGGGTTTCATCAAAAGTAAAACCTTCTGTGCATCAGCAGACGCAAGCGAGACAGCTACCATACGATGCAGTAATCCCACTTCTAGGTACATACCCAAAGGAAATGGAAGCAGATTATTGAAAAGATATCTGCGCTCCCATGTTTGTTGCACTATTATTCACCATAGCCAACACATGGAAACCACGTAAGTGCCCATCAATGGATGAATGAATAAAGAAAATGTGGTTTATATACACAGTGGAATATTATTTGGTCATGAGAAAGTAGGAAATCCCGCCATTTGTAGCAACTTGCATGGAGCTTGAGGACACGATGCTACGTGAAATAAGCCAGACAGAAAAATACCGCATGGTGTCACTTATATGTGGACTCCAAAAAGGACAAACTCAGAGAAACAGAGATCAGAGCACGTTAATGTAAAGCATGGTGATTATAGCTAATAATACTGTGTCTTATCCTTGAGTGTTGCTGAGAGTAGCTCTTAAATGTTCTCCAAAATAGAAATGATAAGTATGTGTGACGAGAGAGAGGTGGCAGCTAATGCTCCGGTGATAATCATTTTGCAGTTCATAGATCTATCAAGTCAACATGTTGTACCCCTTAAACTTCAGATGTTATGTGTCAATTATATCTCAGTAGAGCTGGGAAGAAAATTTTAAAAGATAAGGTACAACTTGCAGAATGGACAAAAGTGTCAATAAATCATATGTCTGATAATAGTCTGTTATTCACAATTTATACAGAACTCTTTCAACTCAACACACACACACACACACACACAATTTAAAAATGAGCAAAAAGTCTTGAATAGACATTTTTTACAGTAAGATACACAAATGACTAAAAAGCATATGAAAACATGTTCAACATCATTCGTCATTAGGGAAATGCAAATCAAACCCAAATGGGCTACTACTTCATACCTGCTAGAATGGCAATCATCATCATCATCATCATCATTTGACAAGTAAAAAGTGTTTGTGAGGATATGAATAAATTGAAACCCTTGTACACTGGTGGTAGGAATGAAAAACGGTGCAGCCGTTGTGAAAAATGTTTGTCAGTGCTAAAAGGCTGTCAGTTTGTCAGAAAGTTAAACGTAGAATTACTATGTGACTTATCAATACATACTTCCGTGTATATGCTCAAAATAATTGAAAACAGGTATTCAAAGAAATACTTGTGTACAGGTGTTCATCAAAGCACAATTCGCAGCAGCGAAAGGTAGAAACAACCCAAATGTCCATCAGTTTGTGAATGAATAAGCAAAATGTATAGGCTTTTAAAGAAATACTCAGCCACGGAAAACGATGAAGTCCTGATACGTGCTACAGCATGGATGAACCTTGAAAACTTGGCTGAATGCAAGAAGCCAGACATAAAGATAACATATTGCAAATTCCACTTATATGAGATACACAGAATAGGGAAATTCATAGAGAAAGCAGGTTAGTGGTGGACAGGGGTTGGGGAGCAGGGAATGGGGAGTGTGACTACGTAATGGACATGAGGTTTGCTTTTGGGGTGATGAAAACATTTTGGAACCAGACAGTGGGGATAGTCATACAACTGCAAACGTACTAAATGGCACTGAACTGGACACTCTAAAATGAATTCATGTTATGTGAATTTTACCTCAAGTAAAATAAATGAATGAACGGATGAAAAATAAATACTATAAAAAATAAAGCATTAATCTGCTTAAAACCAAGTAGTGCCTTCCCCTTCTCTCCATTGTCCTTTGCCCTCGACATAAAGTCAAGCTCCCCGGCCTAACATGCTGGGTTAAAGATCTAGCTTCTGTCTCTCTGTCTAGCCTCATCTGCCAACCACCAGCCTTTCTTTTTCGTTACATGTAATGGATTCTTTTTCTCTGACACTGAGCACCCTGGCCCTCATTATCTCAAATAGGTTCACTATTCATTCCCACCTAGTAAACGTATAAGCAGTTGCAGAATTGCTAAGTCCTGGTCCTGTGAGAACCAGATAGACTGACTGGGGTACAGAACTTGGGTAACCTTCGGTGTGGTTTTGCTCTTCCTAGAAGAAATATACACAGTAACAGATGAGTCTAACCATGTAACAAGAGATTGGCACTTACACCGGACCTTCTGTTAGCCGAGTGGCCGGTGAATCTAAGGGGCAAGGGACTAGATCCGAGGACACTGGTGAGAGGGCGAGCAGTGACAAGGGTCCAATTCAGGCTGCTGGCCATAGGCATGGGAAAGATGGACAGCTGGACACAGGCTCGCAGTACAAACTTACTTGGGGGCCAGTGAATAGTTTCAAGCCTGGTTGAGTCTTGACTAGCCAGGCATTCCAACACACGCTCCCGGCTGCGGGGCAGAGGTCAGGGAGTGGCTTGAGGCAACGTGACTGAGCAGGAGAGAAAGAACAGATCATCTGTCCACGAGTGAGCCGCTGAGAGCATGAGTAAAACAGGGCCTGGGAGTGGGGAGGAGAGCGACCCAGAATGCACTCGTGAGCCCTCACTGCTTTCCGCGGAGAGGTCCCTTTTCCAACAGTGGCTTGCTGCCCACAAACTTCACTTCCTCTTCACCTCTGGAGCCGCATAAACTGATTGGAGACTAGATTTTTGCTTGAACTTCATCCTTCCTTGCCAGTGAGGCCTCTCTTTTAATTGAGTAAACCTAACTGCAGTTGTGGTTTCATTCACCCGTGTGGCACTCCTAGATTTCAGCAGGAAGGAGTTCACAGTTGTGAGCAAAACTTTAAAAACATCCCTAAAGAGGTACTGTGTCCCTTCTATCCCCAATCCGGCATCTCAGATGACACACTGGAAACTAGTCTGCAGGTTATAATCCTTTTCAGGTTGTTGAAATTTTTTAAAATTGCAATCTTTAAATTGGCAAACATTTTCTTCCTTCAAAATCCCTTGCCATCCCTGAATGAACAGCAGGAAACACGGAACCAGAGAACACTGACTGGTAATAATTGCTTTTCTGGTTCAAAGCTCTCAACGTGTCACCTTTCTCATTCATGCACACGCAGATAAATGTCAATACATCTCCCAGCTTCCACAGTTATCACCAAATAGTCAAATTTAATAAGCACCCTGTGATAAAGCAAGACGTCACACAGCAGAGCACACGGGTGAACGCTGGCTGTGTCTCTACGGCACTCTGCCCTCCTACAGCCATATCATAAATTCGGCACTCGCCTACAGCCCTCAAGTGTAATGTGTCTTGTATATTTTCGGCAATTAAACTCCCTTTGCAATGAGCTTGAAACACACTTGATCCACCAGGAGCTAGACTCTCCCCCAAAGAGATGGCCTGCTATGTTCCAACATCTGCAGAGAGACTAAACAGAGACGTTCATTCTCGATGTGGAGGAGTCCTCTGTTGTAGATTACATTGTCCCAACCCTGGGCTTCTCAGGCCATTTCGCCAGCTAGAGGTTGAACCCAAAGCCCAAGTTCATAGAAATCAGGGAAAGGACTACCCTAATCCCCACCCCCTTCACCGAGCGGACTATGGGTGCTTCCCACTCTCCCTCCACAAAACCCTTTTGCCAACCACTGCCAACTGTGGGAGGTCCACCCAGAACAGGATCTCTAGGGTGAGGTCTTGAGGAAATTGCCTTCCCTCTCTGAGAACTTGAGAAACTATCTAAAATGGGAACTCTCATGTTTCCCACAGACTGTCGGCAGTTGCTGTTAAGATGAGTAAAACACCAATGCCCACAGAAGCTGTTCCGAATCGCGAGTGGCTGTAATATCGAGCTCCCATTGCTTTCTCGTAGGGGCCCATGGATTGTCTTTTAATGTGAGAAAAGGACCATGGTACCCAAACATGTTTATACCTTCACCTCCCCCGCCCCCCCCGCCACCCGGTGGATGCTCAAGAATGTCTTGAGTATGTGAAGCTCAAGAGTCAGGTAACAAGGGATAGAAGAGGACTCATGGTGGCAGCCTAGTTGGACTTTGAAACTCTCGGGCACTGTAAATGTCGGTATTGTGGGGGGCTGGAACATCTGATCGGATTCTGGAAACAATGGAAGTGCCCTGTATTTCAAAAAACAAGTGACAGCTATTCTTGTGCTCCTTTTCAGCTTTGGTTGTCAGCTGCACCCGCAGACGGCCAGACACATCCCACACACAGCCAGCCAGCCCCAGACATGTGAAGACGGCTCCTGCCGTCTCCTGCTGGGTTCAGGGAGAACTTCATGGAGTGAATACTCTCTTCACTTACCCAGGGAAGCGCTCTCTTGGGGATGCTTCAGTCTTCCCTTTCTGCAGGTCTCTTCCAGAAGACAGTTTCATTAGTGTTACTGAACCTAAATAGGACAGATGATCATGAATCATATTTACTGAAAAGCATGGGAGTAAATCTTCATGAAGTCATCTTAGGCAATAATTCCTTAGATATGACACAATCTTAGTCTGCTTGGGCTACCACAACAAAACACTATAGACTGGGTGGCTTAAATAATAGAAATCTCTTTCTCACAGCTCGGGAGACTGGTAGTCCAACAGCAGGTTCTGGCAGGGTTCCATATCCAGCAAGAATCCTTTTCTTGGCTTGTAGAGGGGCACTGTCTTTCTGCATCCTTATATGGTCTTTCCTCCATGCTCACACACAGAAAGAGAGTATAAGGGCACTAATCCCATCTTGGGAACCCCACCATCATAGACTCATCTAACTCTGTCTCCCAGAGGCCCATCTCCAAATACCATCACATGGGAGTAAGGCTTTAACATGAATTTGGGGCTAGGGACACAGTTCAGTCCACAGCAGGTACCGATACACAAGTGACTAAAAAAAAAAAAAGATGAATTGGATTTCATTGAAATTAAAAATGCTTGTGCTTCAAAGGACATCATTAAAAAAATAGAAGACCACCCACAGATTAGGGGAAAATACTTTTAATCGTATGTATGACAAATGTGTTTAGTATCCAGAATATATAAAGAATTATTACAACTCAACAAAGAAAAATCAGCCAATTGTAAAAGGAGCGAAAATTTTGAATAGACATTTCTCCAAGTAAGATGTGTAAATAACCAACAAGCCCATGAAGAGATGCTCAACGGAATCGTTAGGGAAATGCAAATCAAAAACCGCAATGAGTAAGGACTTCAAACTTGCTGGCTAAAATAAAAAGACAGAGAGTAACAACTGTTGGCGATGTCATGGAGAAATGGAAATCTTCATACCTTGCTAGTGGGAACGTAAAATGGCGCAGTCACCGTGCAAGGCAGTCAGCAGTTCCTCAAAAAGTTAAACATGGAGTGTAACCATGTGACCCACTGATACTACCCCCAAGCATATATCCAAGGGAAGTGAAACCATATGTCCATACAAAAACCTATACAAAAATGTGCATAGCATCATTCCTTATACATAGTCACCAAAACTGGGAGACAATCCAAATGTCCACCAACTGATGAATGCGTTAAAATATGGTCTATCCATATAATGTAATATTATTCACCAATACAAATAGGTGAAATGCTGATACATGGTACAATATGGATGAACATTGAATAATTGCATGATTAGGCAGAGAAACCAGACAGAAAAGACCACATATTTTATTACTGTATTCATAGGAATTATCCAGAATAGGCAAATCAAGAGAGACGAATAGATTCGTGCTTGCCTAGGGCTAGGGAAAGGGGTAATGGGAAGTCACAGCCAATGAGTGATAGCTTCTTTCTGAGGTGATGAAAATGTTCTAGAGTTAGTGGTGATGGTCCACCATCTAGTGAATATACTAAAAAGCACTGAATCGGGCGCCTGGGTGGCTCAGTCATTAAGCGTCTGCCTTCGGCTCAGGTCATGATCCCGGGGTCCTGGGATCGAGCCCCGCATCGGGCTCCCTGCTCCGCGGGAGGCCTGCTTCTCTCTCTCTCCCACTCCCCCTGCTGGTGTTCCCTCTCTCGCTGTGTCTCTCTCTGTCAAATAAATAAATAAAATCTTCAAAAAAATAAAAAGAAAAAGCACTGAATTGTATACTCTAAAATGATAAATTATATGGTATATGAATTATATCTCAATAAAGAATAAGGAAGTGAACCCAGGAGTGGGAGAGGGAAAGTGCACAGATGGAGAGGCCCTCTGTGGTGCAACCTGCGGAGACTGCAGCGGAGGCAGCAGGGACTCTGGGAAAGCCCTGGCGTCACAGGCCCGACCGGAAGCACAGGGAAAGGCTGCTCCCCAGGGGAAGATTTTGCAGCTCATAGCAACAGTGGACCCCGGACCCGGCTAAACTACTGACTATATGTACTACTTCCCACACACTAACAGCCTAGTAGAAGAAAAGGCATGCCAATGTCCAGCCATAAATGCTATTGACCTCGGTCTCTGCTGTTCTCCCACAAATGATGTCTGGCTGGCATCCAATAAAAAAAAAAAAATTACAAAAACCCAACACTTCAAAATCCAGAACTGTCAATCCACTGGCAACAGAAAAAACAATAAATAGAACTGTACTCCAAGGTGGTCTATATGCTAGTTGTATTAGGAAGAAACTTTAAATCACCTATGATTAACATGTTAAATCATCTAGAAGAAAAGATGAATAATGCGCATAAAAAGATTGGTAATTTTAACACAGATATAAACAATAAGACAATGAAATGGAAATGCTAGAGTTAAAAAATAGTATCTGCTAAAAGGATTATAAACAGACTGAACATGGTAGAGGAAAGAGAACTAATTTGAGATAAGTAATTAGAAATTATTCAAATGAAATACCAAGAAGAAAAAAAGAACTGAAAAATAGAATAGAGCATCCAAAAGTGGTGAGGTAATAGAAAAGGATGTAGTTTGTGTGTTATTCTGAAGTTCCAGAATAAGAAAGAGGTAAAGAACATGGTAGAAGATGTATTTGAAGAGATTGTAGACAAGAATTTTCTAAAATAAGCAAAAGACAAAATACACACACACACAGAGCCAATTAGCTCATGAAACACTAACCAGGATACAAAGGACACATAATACCCAAACTACGGAAAACGAAAGAGAAGTTTACATGAAGAAAACAAGGGCAACAAGAAGAAAGAGAAATATTATGTATAGAGAAAAATGAGAATTACAGATTTTCATCCAGAAAGCAAAAAATAATGATCTTTAAAGTGTTAAAAGGAGGGGAAGACAACTTCTCAACCCCAAATCCTGTATCTAGTGAAAATTTTGTTTAAAAATGAATGGGGCGGGGGGGGGGGGGAGCCCTGGGTGGCTCAGCCAGCTGAGCATCCGACTCTTGATTTCGGTACAGGTCATGACCTCATGGGTCCTGGGATCCAGCACCACAGCAGGCTCCTCACTCAGCGGGGAGTCTGCTTGAAAAATTCTCTTCCTCTGCCCCTGCCTCCGCTTGTGCGGGTGTGTTCCCTCTCTCTAAAATAAATAAGTACATCTTTAAAAAAAGATGATGTGTCTCTTAAAAAAATGAATGGGAAATCATCTTACAGACAAACAAAAGCCGAGAAAATTCATTGCCAGCAATACACTGAGAAATTTTAAAGAAAATTCTTCATGCAGATGGAATATACTAGTATGTGTCAATGTGGATATATACAAAGAAATGACAAGTACCAGAAATTGTAAACATGAAGGTAAATGGAAAAGGCAGTTTTTTCTTATATTTAGACACCCTAAAAGACAATTGACGCTCTAAGGCAAAGGTCTGCAAACTGCTACCTGTAGGCCAAATCCAGACTGTGTTCAGCCTTTGAACCAAGAATAGTTTTAAAGGCTTATATATTTAATGGACTTTGCAGTCTGCAAAAACTACATATTTACTATCTGTCTTTTTATGGGAAAAGTGTGCTAGCTTCTGGTATAAAGCAAGTATAGCAACAATATATCGAAGGGAGGAAGTGGAAGTTTACTGTTTTCAGGATATTTTATTATGCCTGAATTGGTATAATATTACCTGAAGGTAGTCTAGTAAGTAGAACTTGATACTGCAAACATAGGGCAACCACAAAATTCCAAAAGATATATAACTATCAACCAATAGTGTGCATAAAACGGAATCATAAGAAATAGTCAATTTATCAGAATTTATCAGAGAAAGTTTGCAAAAAAGACAGGAGGAACAAAGACAAGATGGATGACTAGAAAGTAACAAGCAAATGGTATAATGGTATATAATTACATTAAATGTAAGTGGTCCAGGGTCAAGATGGATCAGGCATATTCTTCCTTGTCTGTTCCATTGAAAGTAACTACAAACCTTAAGGGAAAAAAATATCGAGCAGCTACCTGAGAACTACAAAAACTAAGTGTTACATATACACATATATCTTCTTGCTCTGTCAGCTGAGAAAGCCTAGAAGCAAGGACATACCAGTGGCAATGGATGCACGTAGTATCAATTTCTGATCTTATTTCCCAATAAAGAAAACCAGGGATCCTAAAAGAAATAAATGATTCTTAGGCTGGTACAGGAAATAGACAGATAAACCTGGGCCATCTTGTCATGCCAGAATATAAGGAAATGCTCAAAAGCAAACGAACAAAACAACGATGGGGGTATGTCAAAGGGCCACAGGAGTCAATGAAAAGAGCTCCCAATGGCCAAATCTGGAAGAATTTGAGCAAATAAACAAAACTTGCACTGCATTATAACCCAAAGCATAAAATAAATATCCATGAGCTCATAGTGAGAACAGAAAACTTTCTTATGCCAAAGAATTCCAAATCATTTATGTAGATACTCCCCCACTCAGGGAGATGAAACATAACCCTCGCTCCTTAACTGTGGCCTGCACAGAGTGCCTTCCAAATAATAGAGCGTGGAAAGAGAGAGAAAAGAACATTTGGGGGAGAAGCCTAACCAACACCATCTCGGCCAGGTGATCAAGATCAACGTCACCAGTGATGAGTCATATTGATAGAACGTAGTACCCTTGATGTGATGTGATGAGAAAAGCACTTTACCTTTCTGGTCTTACTCCCCAGACTCACAACAACAATCTACTTATAAGAAAGACACCAGACAAATTCAAATAGAGGGACGCTCGATAGTATACCTAACCAGTACTCCTCAAAATTGTCATCATCAAAAAGAATGGAAAGTCTGAGAAACTGTCACTGCAAAGAGAATCCTAAGGAAACATGACAGCTACATGGTATGTGGTATACTGACCATGATCCTGTAACCAAAAAAGGACATTGGGTAAACACTAAATATAACAATATAAATAATATTATAAATATCAAATAAATTAACAATTTAATATATAAATAAATTATAAATGTTAACAGAAATATACATCAAATTTAAATTGACGTTAATAGGAATATAATATGAAAACAAAACATAAAATCTATCTAGCTTAGAGAAAATATAGCCTTCAAAGCCAAAAGTGTTTAGAATCTAGCCGTTTATGGGAACTATCTGTTGATCTCTGGTGTAGAGCAAACTAGCATCAAGGTACTGAGGGAGGTATTACATAGGTGGCAGTAACGCCCCAGGCCCAAAGCGGAAACCCTGTGGTGGAGCCTCAGCGACAGCAGGCCAGGTATCTAAGACTTGGAGGGAGGGTAATATGTGTCTCTGGTAAAGAAAATCTTGGGTACAAAAAGGTGAGAGGTAACGACTTTGCTATTTTTCTCTCTCTAATTCCACCACTTGGCCACCTAGGCAAATCCGTTCAAAGGAAGTACACAACAGAGAGGGGAGATTATAGATCCCCTCCTAGTTAGAGGACCAGAAAAGCATCTCCTGGTAGCCAGAGAGTGAGGGGAAAATGGTGAAGAGGAACAAATCTGAGCAAGGATCTCATCAAGTTACGTAGGAAGTTCTGATTATACCTGAGCTGCTCATGCTGGAATCTCACCATAAATAGGATGCCAAGAGTTTAGAGAACTGAACCATCAGCAGGGCTCAGATGGGGCCCTGGGTTAATCACAAACACTATGGATCCAAATATCACTGCACCAACCCAGCAAAATGCACACTTATTTCCAGTACCTACGGAGCATTCACCAAGATAGACTATATCCTGTGTCATTCAAATGTTTTTTAAGTTTAAATGATCCAGAGTATATTTTCCGACAATTAAGGAATCAAATTAGAAATCAAACAGTAGTGGAAGGACAAGAAAAACCTCAAAACACTTGGAAATTAAACAGCATACCCTAAAATCATCTCCAGACCAAAGAAAAGATTTACTTCAATTTTATTTCTTTCTCTTCTGTTGTGTTGTTTCTTTGCTTATTTCTTTTCTTCTGATCGCTTTGGTTTTTTCCTTCTTTTTCTAAGTTAAGGTGGAAACAGATTATTGATTTGAGATTTCCTTTTTTTTTTTTAGATTTTATTTATTTATTTTGACAGAGAGAGAGAGAGAGAGAGAAAGACAGCGAGACAGCGAGAGAGGGAACACAAGCAGGGGGAGTGGGAGAGGGAGAAGCAGGCTTCCCGCCGAGCAGGGAGCCCGATGCGGGGCTCGATCCCAGGACCCCGGGATCATGACCTGAGCCGAAGGCAGACGCCCAACGACTGAGCCACGCAGGCGCCCCTGATTTGAGATCTTTCTTAATCTAAGCGTTAAATGCTATAATTTTCCCTCTTAACACTGACTGGCTGCATCCCATAAATTTTACAACTCTAGCCAGACAGACAAAGTAAAAAGAAGAGAAGACATACATGACCAATATCAAAACTGAAACTGGGTATCACTGCAAGCCCACAAGCATTACACCAGAGATGTTAGAAGGATAAAAGGGAAATACTAAGAACAAATCTATGGACGTTCAGTTCAAGAACTTAAATGAAATTGTGCAATTCCTCAAAAATCAGAAACTACTCAAGCTTATCCTAGATGAAATGCATAACCTGAGGAGTACTACAACTATTCAATAACCGATACCATAGTTTTAAATTTTTCTAAAAGGGATTTCTTTAGAACCACAGAAACATCAAAAAACCAAGCAGAAACTGTTAGAAGCAATCTTGTTAGGACTCTGGAAAACAGTCAAAGGTTTGTAGCAGCCATGCCACCACGATTGTCAGCTCCTTGGAGCAAGGGTCACATGCCGGGCTCTGTATTCCCGGGCCCAGCGTGGGCCTTGGCATTCAGTAGGAAATCAGGAAATATTTGCTAAATAAAATCATCTCACTCAAAACTCACACGGTCTTGTTGGATCAACTTTATTTGGCCTCATAATACACGCAACATATCAACACAACCATAAACATAGATAAGATCAGTAACACAAGTACACCTCCCTAAACATCTGTAGGAGAGGGGCCTGATACTTAACACAGCCAACAGTAGACAGAACCATCCTGGAATATGTGTAACTTTAAAAAGTCACATTTTTCATGAAAATCAGTACCATGCTGTGAAAGAATAAAATGATGGCAAGAGATTGCTCCCTGCAGAGTGAGCGAGCGGAGCCAGTGTCCTCCAAGTACTGGAGGGACAGCTCTACCGTTTAGGAAGAAATGACCAATTTAGGAAGAAATGGCACAGTAGGAAGTCAAATTAGGTTTGGGGGGGGGAAACAGTATTCCAGTGGGCTCCAGAAGTATAAAACCAAGTATTTTCGTAAAGTATCCCGTGGCACATTCAAGAGACAGAGACCTTTAACTCTCTTTCCTAATAGGAGAAACCTTCTGGCCCTTCTCCTGCTAGCATACACGTTCAGCAGCAGTACACAAGAAACAAGTGCCCGAGCAGCCCAAGTTCTGGGCCTCGCGCTCCTATCACTATTACTGGGAAGTGAGTGGGTGAAACAAGTACCTAGTAAGTTAGTTGACTTTCGCTTAAGTGAGAACCTAAGAATTTGTATTTGGTTAGCAACTCCACCATTCTAGTGACAGAAAAGTCACGCCAGTTAAGGTGATACCTATGCAGAGAAATAGGCCTACAACCAAGATTCAGATGGAAACTGTGATTGTGTACATGACCATGGGTTAGAGAATTCATGCTCTACAACGAGGGAACTCAGCTAGTGTTTTCAGTTCCTCATCAAGACTTCATGCTTGCCTGGGTTTGGGGCCATGATGTATAGCACAGCCACTGGATGGAGGTCAACCTGGAAGAGTAAAAAGGGAACACATGTAAAGCAAATGGGATTCTTTATTGAAATGTTTTGGTCTCAAAATGAGCAAACTGTTGTTCTCACATGGGAGTTTAAATGGCACCCTTCCGAGGTATTGATAAGTACCCGGTGAGGAAGGTGAGCAAACAGGCAGCACATGAGAAAACAGCTCCGACCCCCACTGCCAAGAAGAATGAAGGATGACGGGGGCCCGGATGTCATCGCGGCGTTCTGCTGCTTAATTCCCCGCCACCCATAAACTTAGGTTCACACGCTGTGCTCTGATGTTCAGGGTCCCTCTCAGCTGGGCCCAAACTCCCTTATCTTCTCTATACACACCATGAGCCTGTTCATTACTGTGCACGTTAGAAGATTTCTGTTACACTGTAAGAAGTCGAGGCTGAATTTTTTTTGTTGGGTTCTAATGTGTGCGACAGGTTAGCCATGGTTAGCACTGATGCCTGGGCAGGTGATTTAGGAAATTAGTCAAGGGCTGACCCCTCTCTTCTCTCCTTCCCTTATTTCTGCACCTGAGCTCAAGGGAGGGAGACACCTGACAAACACTACCACAATTGGTGATCAAGGTCAACATCAACAGTGACAAATCATGTTGATATTATGTACCCTTGATGTGATGTGGTAAGAATGGCACTTTCTCTCTCTGGTCTTCCTCACCAAAACCCATAATTCCAGTCTCATACTTTGGACTAACATCTCTTTTTTATGATGAATGGATGTTGATTTTTATCAGATACTTTTCTGTATCAATTTAGATCTGCTTTTTCTCCTTTAACCCGTTAATGCAATAAGGCAATCCTGGTCTCACTCACCGTGACCCAGACCCATCCCTCACTCTCCCTGCTCTGCTCTAGACTATGCAGGGGCTGACCCCTGCAGGCTACAATTCCTAAACTCGGCCAACGTTTGCTTGTCATTCTGGTTCAGCTAACTGAAGACACCATCCATCAAGAGATTAAAACCCAGAAGAATAGAGCAGTCAGAGATTTTCTCCTCCTTCCTCTACATCAAGGGGCATTTCCTTCAATGGCTACGTATTCTTCATGGCTCCAGCTACCATCAGATCGACCCACCATGGCTCCAGACTCTGTTGAATCCAAACTCCAGGATCTAGTAACACTATTTCCTCTTCTTGTTCTTCTAGCCTAGAGGTGGGAGAGACTTGCTCGTATTGCTAATTACTGGGTTTCCCAATTCTCCCCTGCTTGGCCTCTCTATCACTTGTATAAGTAATCCCTTCCATTAAATTCCCTCCAGGCTGACTATTTACGGTGCTTTTGAATTTCCTGAACAATCCTGACTGCTACATGTGGCCAGTTATATTGATCGATCTTCTAGTGCTAAACTTCTTTGCTTCCCTGGGTTAAACCCAACTCTGTCACCAGCAGTTAATTATGTTTAAGTCTCTTCTGTAATTAATAACAAAATTAAAATAAAATACTGTCAAACCCTGAAACTTCCTCCAAATAACATTCTCTCATAATCTTCACAGTCTTCTCAAAATAATTTTTACACTTTCTAATTTTGAGATACACACTGAAAATATTCTAATAGCGTAAGTAATAGAATGATCTAGCCAACTTGTGAAAAATTCAAGCAATACAGGACACCTGGGTGGCTCAGTCAATTGAGCATCCAACTCTTGACTTTGGCTCAGGTCATGATCTCGGGGTCATGATACTGAAACCTGTGTTGGGCTCCACGCTCAGTGGGGAGTCTGCTGGAAATTCTCTCTCTCCCTCTGCCCCTTCCCACTCTCTAAAATAAAACCATAAATCTTTAAAAAAATTCAAGCAATACACATGCAGCTACATAGCATGACATGTGCAGTATAGCCCAAATGGTAATCAAAAATATATAGTCTTAAATAGATGTATCAGAAAAAGAAATAGTTAAAGCACCCAAGAAATTCAAGAAGCTAAGGAATGAACATTGTATTAAGCCCAAAGGAGTACAAGGTTGGAAAGAATGAAGATAAGTGTAGAAATAATGAATTAGAAAACAGTAAGACCAACTAACAAGTGCCAATTCTTTGAAAATACTTATAAAACAGACATTTTTTTTTTTTTTTTTTGCTGATATGACCAGGGACTAAAGAAAAAAATCACAAGTAAACACTGTAAGTTAAAACTGTACAAAATATTGATGCAGAAGATATTTAAATGATGTAAAAACACAACAAGTACATGATTCCCTCAAGATAACCAAATGGTGGACAAGGAAACTTTTCTACGTATAGAAGTTTTTCAGCTAATAAACTAAGAATGAATGAGAGAATTAGAAAATCATCACTCTGCAACCCCCAAGACACACATAAAGGTGATGTTCACTGAGGACTGCCAACTTCAGCACAAAGGACAATAAACATTATCTTCCTCATAATGGAAGTACACAGCATTACCTATGTAGCGGTCTTGTTAAAAAAAGAAAATATGGCAAACAAACAAACATGCAAACTTAATTTGATCAAGTTTCTACCTGCGACTATCAGTTTAAAGAAGTAGGAGGCCAAAGTACATGTTAAAGGACACTAAAGTGTTTTGTTCAACATAAGTCAGATTATGGGAAATGTCACGTAATTTGACCTGCTTTTTCCCCTGAAGAACAATAATTGCAAGGGGGGGGGAGGGGATGGTGGGGAATCTATTGATTAAAAAAGACTTAAGGGATATAACAAAAAATCACAAAATATAGACCCTATTTGTGATTCAAAGAAACTTAAATTTTTTTTACATATAATTTAAATGTGAAAAGTAACTGGATATTTGATACCAATAATAACTTATTTAAATTTGTATGAATGATAATTGGATTGAATCTATGTTTTACAAAAGATTCCTTGTCTTTTAGAAATGCATATTGAAATACTGATGAGATGCGATGAAATAGCATGATGTCTTGGATTATTTTCACATTATTCCTTTGGCAGAGATGCGGGGAAAGTGAGGGTATAATGGAACCAGACTTACCATGTACTGAAGATTATTGATACTGGTTATCAGGTATCATGGGTTTGTTATACTCTTCTCTACTGTTGTGTGTGTTTCAGATTTTCTATAATAAAGGCTTTGTTATAAATATCATGCAATTACATTTGAAATCCTGGGTGAAAGGGACAATACTAAAAAAAAAAAAATAAAGGACCAAATCAGTCCATAAAGAAATAGAAGACTTTAATTAAATAATACAAAGTGAAACTATATTCAACACCCAAGCTCTCCTGAACACCCGAACCACCCTGCTCCCGGACAGGCAGTTTGGGTGGTCAAGTCTACCAATGATCAGGAAAAACTAATCTCCATCTTAAGTCAAGTCTCCCAAAGCATACAAAAATATGGGGAATTATTTCACTCATTTTTCCAGGCTAGCTCTCTGTAAGTCTAACACCAGCTAAGCCCCCCATTTCCACACTGAAAAGAACCCTTGAGCCAAGTTCACTCTTAGAGTAGCACATATCCTAAGTAAATTGATAGCATATTCAATATAGCAGTGAACTGAGTGAACAGGCTGTGGCTAAGAAATGAAAATATGGTTTAAATTAGAAAATACTTTCACTTGTAATCCCCGTAATGGCAAATTAAGGGGACACATTGTGTCACTGTATCATGTATGATAAAAGCCTTTGGGAAAAAAATCAACATGAGTACAAGGTAAAAACTTTCAGCAACTTTCCTACTAGTTACCCCACACATACTTAAATGTGAAATGTTAGGTGGATTCCCTTTGAAGACAGGGACAAGACACAAATGTATGCTTTCACCTCTACCATTCAAAAGTACATTAGAACAGAGTCGAACTATGCGTCTCAAAATAAATGGCTATTGAAAAGGAAGATAACGTTTTGTAACAATAGGATCATCTATGTAGAGAATTCAAAGAAATAGGTACACGGGTCTTCTTCAACTTCTTTCATGAGTGTTCTGTAGTTGCTAGAGTATAGATCCTTTCCCTCTTTGGTTAGGTTTATTCCGAGGTACCTTCCGGTTTTTGGTGCTATTGTAAATGGACCTGGTTCTTTAATTTCTCCTTCTACAGTTGCATTGTTAGTGCATAAGAAAGCCACCGATTTCTGTGCATTGATTTTGTATCCTGCCACACGACTGAATTGCTGTATGAGTTCTAGTACTTTGGGGGTGGAGTCTTGGATCTTCCACATAAAATATCATGTCATCTCCGAAGAGAGAGATTTTGACTGCTTCTTTGCCAATTTGAATACCTTTTATTTCTTTTTGTTGTCTGATTGCTGCTGCTAGGACTTCTAGGATTCTGTTGAACGATAGTGGCGAGAGTGCGCATCCTTGGCGTGTTCCTGTTCTTAAGGGAAAGGCTCTCAGCTTTTCTCCATTGAGGATGGTATTTGCAAATGACACTACAGACAAAGGGCTGAGATCCAAGATCTATAAAGAACTTCTCAAACTCAACACCCCAAAAAACAAATAATCAAGTCAAAAAATGGGCAGAAGACATGAACAGACACTGCTCAAAAGAAGACAATATAAATGGCTAACAGACACACGAAAAAATGTTCATCATCATTGGCCATCAGAGAAATTCAAATCAAAACCACATTGTGATACCACCTTACACTGGTTAGAATGGCCCAAATGGACAAGGCAAGAAACAACAGATGTTGGAGAGGTTGTGGAGAAAGCAGAACCCTCTTACACTGTTGGTGGGAATGCAAGTTGGTACAGCCACTTTGGAAAACAGTGTGGAGGTGCCTCAAAAAATTAAAAGTAGAGCTACCCTATGACCCAGCAATTGCACTCCTGGGTATTTACCCCAAAGACACAGACGTAGTGAAAAGAAGGGCCATATGCACCCCAGTGTTCCTAGCAGCAATGTCCACAATAGCCAAACTGTGGAAAGAGCCGAGATGCCCTTCAACAGACGAATGGGTAAAGAAGATGTGGTCCATATCTACGATGGACTATGACTCAGCCATCAGAAAGGAGGAATACCCAACTTTTACATCCCCATGGATGGGACTGGAGGAGATGATGCTCAGTGAAATAAGTCAAGCAGGGGAAGTCAATGATCATATGGTTTCACTTATTTGTGGAACGTAAGGAATACCATGGAGGACATCAGGAGAAGGAAGGGAAAAATGAAGGGGGGGAATCGGAGGGGGAGACGAACCATGAGAGACTATGGACTCTGAGAAACCAACTGAGGGTTCTAGAGGGAAGGGGGGTAGGGGACGGGTTAGCCCGGTGATAGGTATTAAGGAGGGCACGTACTGCATGGAGCACTGGGTGTTCTATGAAAACAATGCAGCGTGGATCACTGCATCAAAAACTAATGATGTACTGTATGGTGACTAACAAAACATAATAAAATTAAATTAAATTAAAAAAAAAGAACTAGGTACGTGGGATATCTGAATTAATAAGAGACTTCAGAAAAATAGTGTATGGTAGATCACTATAGCAAGATCAAGAGCCTTGCCACACACACACACAAGTAATAATTATTTAGAAGATGTAATAGAGAATATCCCATTCCCAACAGAAGAAGCCGAAGAAATATATATAAGACCTTTACGGAGGCTTCTATACAAATTTACTGATAGATTCAGGTTAAAAAAAAAAAAAAAAGTCCCGAATAAATGGAGCAGTATACCATATTCATTGATGGAGAACCAAATGTTGTAAAGATGTCAATTCTGCTTTTTTTTTTTTTTTTTTTTTTTTTGTTTACAGATTAAGTGCCTTACTTGTAGCTGCCAAGATGACGGTGAAGTTCAGGCTGCTGTCTTCTGCTTCCAAAATCAAACCTGGAAAACTAGAGAAGGGAAAATGAAACCAATAAAAAACACAATATCAACAGCAAAAACTCAACAACAAAACATGAGAAACCTCTGGGGTAGATTGAAGACCGTTGAAGTGAATAACAACAACAAAATCTCAGAGGAGAGAGCGGAAGCTCCGGGATCAAAACAACATTCGAAATCACTGCCATTCATCAAAGTTCCAGTATATGCCAGGCACTGTGCAAGGTACTTCCCATACATTACATACATTCTTGCAGCCCTACAAGACAGGGTTTATCAAACCTGCTCACTTCACAAAGAACCTGAGGCTCACAGGGCTTGGTCATTTTCCCGGGATCACATGGCTAGTGAGTGACAGGGCAGAGACTAGAACCCTGGTCTGAACTCAGGTAGAGTCCACGCTGTTCCCATCCACCGCAGCCTATGGCCAACCTTCTAATTCATACTTTCTTTCTCTTCTAAGTATGGGATGATGTCTCTCAGGTGACAAAAAGTAGAAACCTGAGGCCCAGGTAGTAAAAGCAGACCTAAGGAAGGAAGGTGATAATGAGGATCAGGTACCATTTGGGGATTGTCTGAGTTTTGTTCAGAGCAGACTCTGCCAGGTGCCGCCACTGCCGTCCAGTGCCAACACTTTCCCACATGACCACAGCCCTACCCGGTCTTCCCCCACACGCCCTCCAGTCCCCTTCTGGTACCTGGCCTGCTGGCCGGCTTATCACTGCTACACCTCTAACGGCCTCCCAGGGTCTTCTGCCCTCCCCTGACATAGAGTATGCCTACCCCCTGCAAAAGTACCCTCACAATTCTGCCCTCACCTTGGAATACCCCTGATAGCCATAGTCCCTTTGACCTCGGGTAGTGACCTTTAGACACCTGGTAATCCTTCTGGGCAACTTCAACACATTCTCAAAATGTTTTCCAACTGGGTTTGTGAGTAGTCTGATTTGTTGCATCATTGACTGGTTCTTTGGATACAAACCTGAGGTTAAAAAAGGGGTTTTGGAACCTCCTTGATATTGGCAGTATAATTTTAATGGGCTGTCTTATTTGGAACTGGCCACTAAGCACATATGCAGATGAATGAACCTACCTAGGAGCTCAAAACCCAACGTTTCCTTCGTAAGTCGTAGAGAGGAAAGACCGTGGAAGTCAATGTGGAGCAAACATCTACTGGGTTGAACTCTTAAAAACCTTCCAAGGAGGTGAAAAATGGTTCCTTGGTGGACATGCTAGCACAGATCCAAAGGGAAAAATAGTCATCCTTCTATGGCCTCTTCGCTCTGTACCAGCCCCACAGGGACGTTCTGGTTTTCAGAGTGCACAATGGCACTTGTGCAGGTGTTCAGGCAAATTCAGTCATGGGGAGGGTAGCAGAGACTCAGAGGTTAGGATTTTACTCATGTATCAAAAGGAAGGAGAAAATTCTCAGCCTACTGACATCATAGTGGACATTGCAAAGGGCAGTATAGAAAGGTGCTATTGAGTAAAGAAGGGCAAATCCACCCTGCCGACATTTCCATGATCCTCTTAAAATTAGATGTGGTATTGTGTTGGAAAGCATCTGTCATATAGTAAGTGCTTGAAAATTTGGAGAATATCAAGGCAGATCTGGCCTTTTCAGAAACTCCTCCAAGAAATGAAGAAGGTCTGGGTCATAACAAATTACCGTGGTTACTCTTAGTCGAGTACCACTACTATGAAACAGTATGTGGGAGAGACTACAAGGACTCCTCCATATCTTGTCTTCCTTTCCCTCCTGGACACAGGGACACTACATTTCCAGGTGACTTGTAGTTAGGAAGGGTCATGTGACTAGCTGTTGTCATTGAGATATGAGCCGAAGCATTGTTTGTCACATCTGGAGCCAGTATGCCATTTCTGTGCTTTCTCTTTCACCCAGCAGCAAACATGGCGATCTTTTTTTTTTTTCTTTTTAAGATTTTTATCTACTGGGGCACCGGGGTGGCTCAGTCACTTAAGCATCTGCCTTTGGCTCAGGTCATAATCCCAAGGTCCTGGGATCTATGTCAGGGTCCTTGCTCAGCAGGGAGTCTGCTGGTCCCTCTTCCTCTGCCCCCTCCCCATGCTCTCTCATGCCCTCTCTCTCTCAGATAAAGATTTTATCTATTTCAAGAGGGAGAGTGAGAGCCTGAGGGAGCAGGGGGTGGGGCAGAGGAAGAGGGAGAGAGAATCCCAAGCCGACTCCGTGCTGAGCACAAAGCCGGACCAGGGACTCAATCTCACCATCATGACCTGAGCCCAAACCGAGTCAGACGCCTAACCAAATGAGCCACCCAGGTGCCCCCGAACATGGCCATCTTATGCTGAGATGGTGGCACTTCAAAACAGCTTGGAAACTTGCGTCCCTTAAGAGTGGTGAGACCCTGACAAACAGCATCAAAATTTATGTGTACAAAAAACAAACTTCTGCTGGGTCAAGCCATTCAAATTTCGGCTTTTGTCTGTTGCATCAGCTAGAGTTTGCCTTAGCTGACAAATACATGGCTACTATTTCTCTTGTTAAAGTTATTGTATTATTTTAATTACAGTGGTAATAGTTCATATATCCTTCTTGCAAAAAACTCTAAAAAATCAGACAAATCATTGTTCTCCCTTTGCAAAGTTTCTCCAAAATGCAGTCCTATCTTCAGAAATAACCACAATTAACAATCTGGTGTGTATTATTTTAAAGCTTATTCTAGGCTCTTTCATACATAAACGTTTGTGAGTTTGAGGATTTGGGGCTGAATAGGGAAGAGGATACTACTATGATGACACAGCAGCAGCATACAACAAGCTTTACTTGGGCAGTACTTTGACAGGATGGGAAATGATGGCAAGTCCGTTACAGCAGGAGACCTTGTATAGATAATGACAAAAGCTCACCACCCAGAAGAGGAAGAAGGCGAGGGATCTCCCAGAGGATAGGGAAATCAGTGTGGTATCACCCATCAGCACAACGTAAAGTCTCTGGGTCAGAGAACTCAGAAAAGGCAACAGGGGCTTGGGGTCTTAAAGCCCTAGAATTATCTTATCTATGCCTAGAAGATGTTGGGTACAGTGTTCTAGGGTACGCAAAGCAGGCAGGCTCTAAATGGCTAAAAATCAGCTTACTGGAATATATTTAAAGCAATTAGATGTGCAAAAATCTGAGTTTGTTTGAGGATATTTTAGGAAAGGCTTTGGTTTCACACTTCTGGAGCCATCAGAATCCTGTAGCACGCTCTACCCCTGCCCCCTCCCCCAGCTTAATTTGCTTTCTATTGCACT
This sequence comes from Eumetopias jubatus, assembly GCF_037043125.1. NCBI lineage: Eukaryota > Metazoa > Chordata > Mammalia > Carnivora > Otariidae > Eumetopias > Eumetopias jubatus. The sequence continues at coordinate 3,390,858 of NW_028274817.1, read as the reverse complement.
GGGTTGGGCATCTCTTTCTCAATGGTAGAGCTGTCCCTCCAGCACTTAGAGGACACTGATGCAGCTTGCTCACTCTGTGAGGAGCTCTCTCGCACCATCGTTTTGTCCTTTCACAGCATTGTACTGATTTCCATGAGAAAGGTGACTTTTTAAAGTTACACGTAGGCTAGGATGGTTCCGTTTCCTGTTGAGTGCGTAAGTATTAGGCACTTCTCCCACGGATGTTTTGGGATATGTCACTTGTGCTACTTATCTTGTTTGTGTCTATGGTTGTGTTGACATGTTATGTGTATTGGAGGCCAAATAAAGTTGATCCCACAAGATTGTGTGAGTTTTGAACAGGATGTGATTTAACAAACATTTCCTGGTCTTCCATTGGGTGGCAAAGCCCATGGTGGGCGCAAGGAGTGTGCACCATGACACGTGACCCCTGCCGTGAGTGGCTCACCCTCTAATAGGGTGGTATGGGCACATAAAGTTCTTTCTCTCTGGGTCCAGAAGTGCTACAGCACATGGACGACGACAATTTATAATTACAAGTGTGTTAGTTTCTGAGTGAGAAGAGTTTATTTAGTCAGACTCAGATGGAAAGGAGGCAGCAGAGCACATGGCTGAGAGCAGGGGCTCTGGACCCAGCCAGGCGGGGTTTGTCCCGACCGCCACTTCCTAGGTGGGTAATCTTGAGTAAGCTCCTGACCTCACTGTGCCTCAGTTCCCTCACCTGTAAACCATGGATAGCAATGGAACCTACCTAATGGGGCGGTGAGGAGGACAAAGCCAAGTAACACATGGAAAGCACATACAACAGTCCCGGCACATAGTAAATGCCAAATGAGTATTTATTAAAGCAGCAAATCCTGACCTCACTCGACACTCTTGTACAGCCTCAGGATAAGGTCAGTCAACTCATAGGAGGTTTGTAAAGCAGGGGTACTTCATAGAGCTGTGATGAATTGAAGCACTTAACCCCCTGTAGTGCACGGTATTATAGTTATTCTCATCCTTGGGGCTGGCCCTGAAGCCCTCTCTTAGATCCCCCAACGCTCCAGAAGGCACTACTGCATCTGTCAAGTATTCTCATTTGCAACCATCCAGTGGCCCGTTCTCATAAAATCGCTTAGGATCTTGAACGGCTTCTGCCATCATCGCCCAGTGCGGTGTGCTGTGCAGCAGTGTGCGGGTCACAGTCATTCTCTCCCCGGAGCCCTAAGGTAACCCAGGCCCTCTGGTCACAGATGCCGTGCTTGTCCACGACTACACTGACTTCCTGTGGGATACGCACATGGTTGTTATCACGAACAAAATAGCAACCTCTTACTAGAACTTTTCTATTTATACAGCGGGTCATGGAGATGATTTCATTTGCTAAAACAAGCCACAAGGCACAATAGGCTTAGCTTCTGGCTCTTGACTGAGCCCAGGCCAAACACCTAGGGATCTCTATTTCTGGAGTTCCTGACAAAATACAAGGATGGCCCCTTTATCCATGACTTGGGCTTCCAATAGCTAAGCCTCGGGGTCTAACTTGCATTTCATTCTGCCATTCACTTCTGCTGCCATTCCAGAATACAGTGGTCACAAGGAATTATCTGAAGCTGGACGTTGGCTACCCTGTAGCCTCTTCTCATTGAGATAAATGAGTAGATCAATATCCTGCTATCTGCTTCTCACCCCCAAATATTCATTCACATCGTTCCACCACCCTGTCATGATTTATGATTTAGGCAGGACAAGGCATGTGTTTTGCTGACCATCAAACACATCCCGTTGTTACTTGATAGGTAATTGGGAGCCTTGGCCCAGTTGAAAAATTAATGCCAACAGGGGTCTCGTGTTTGCGATCAGCCTCTAAATAGTGCTAAGCTAAGGAAATTCCATCATTTCCCTGCTCTTCTAAACCCAACCCTGGGTTTTCCCATACATCTGCTGCCCTGGTGCAGAAGGATGCATGCTGCTTTCTGACACTGGCTGTTAGTAGCCCAGGACAGCTAAAAGAACTCAGCACCTGAAAAGCCAGTTCCCTGCAGGGAAGGAGAAGTACCAGTGAGAGGAGCCGACAGGCAACTTCCTGAGAGGTTTCCAGAGAAACAGCTGTTGCGAGTAATGCCAATTCTGTTCTAGGGACCCCAAACCAGTTGCTTTTAAATTATTTGCGAATAAATTAAAACTGCTTATCACTCAAAATTGCCCAGCATCTTAAGAAACCTTGCAGGTACTGCCATGGGGCTCAATTCCCGACTTGTGTCAAGGGCTGCCGCACTGCCTGGCCCATTGGAGGGAGCCAGGGAACTGGGACCCAAGTTCCTGGGAGGGACCAGCTCGTGGAAGAGCGGGAGGAAACAAAAAAACCTGCCAGTAGATTTGTCCACAACGTATGCTTTGTCTCACTTGTAGCATAATGTAAACTGCTTCTTTCACCCTCTCTGCCACCTTGGCTTTTAGACGTGTATGGTGTTAAATCTGGAAGGGGCCTTACGGATTGTATCAACCAGGAAAAGCTAAGTTAATGCTGCCCGTCTATGAATTTTTTGACGCGATTTTCAATTATGCTGCTGCTCGCTCCTGGTATATATATTTATATACTACGGTTTCCCTTTCTCTGGTTGAACTTTTACTGATACAACACCTAGAGGATGGGTATAATAAAAAAGGACGACATGAAACAATATTGATATGAAAAATACTGGAACCCACGTACAGTGCCGATGGGAATGTAAAATGACGCAGCGACTTTGGAAAACGCTTAGGAAGATCCTCAAAAAGTTATCATACGACCTGGCAATTTCATTCCTTCATATATACTCAAGAGAATTGAAACACACGTCCACACAAAATCGTGTGCATGAATATTCAGAGCAGTATTATTCATCATACCCTAAATGTGGAAAAAACCCAAATGTACATCAACTGATGGATAGATAAACAAAATGTTGTATCATCTATACAATGACATATTCATGCATTAAAAAGGAATGAACTAAACACTTAGGAAAAAAAAAAAAGAAGGAAGTACTGACACTTGCTTCAACATGGATCAACCTTTCCAACATTGCTAAGTTAAAGTATCCAAAGCAGGCAAATCCACACACATAGAAAGTCGATCAGTCACTGTCAGGGTCTGTGGGTAAAAGGGAATTACCCTTAATGGATACAGGATCTCTTTTTGGAGTAATGAAAATATTCTGCAATTAGACAGTGGTGATGGTTTCACAATCATGTGAATATACTAAAACCACTAAATTATATATTTTAAAGGGGTAGGTTTAATTATGTGAATTATATCCAAATAAAATATTATTAATAAAAAAATAAGGCAGTTCTCCTAGTTGGGGTCTAAGACTGAGATGCAGTACCCTACTCATAAACTTGAATTACTGTCACTTGGGAGTAGGTGGATGGGTTGCCTTTGGAGAGAGGGACAGCAATACTCCTCTACCCACATTTCAATAGTGCTAAGCCATGGTCCCCAAGGCATGGGGTAATCCAGTCATTGACTATTAAGACTGTCCCTTCAAGAAAAGACTTGCTGCCCTGCTTCAAATATTGTGATTGGCTGACAGCCTGGTCGCTTCTTTGGGATATGCCTTTACTATATAATCAAACTCATGATCCTCGAGGGATAAGCACTGGCCAATGACTAAGCAATGCCATTGTAGCCAGGGCCACACACTTCTCAAAGAGGGCACCGGCTAGTGACGGAACAATCTAGGGGTACAAAATTGACAACCCTATAGTTAGATCACTCAGGAGAAAAGAAGGTTCAAATTACTTAGGTCAAGAACAAAAGAGGAGACGAGATACAAATAAAAAGGGTTAGATGTGAATACTGGGAATAACTATATGCTGACAAATTAGATAACATGAATAAGATATAGAGATTCCTAGAAGACACAAAGAACCAACACTGACTCAAGAAGATAGAAAGTCAGACTAGACCTATAACAAGTAAGAAACTGAGTTACGAGTCAAGAAGATTTCTACAAAAAAAAAAATCAGGGTCAGATGACTTCACTCGTGAATTCTACTTTTTGAAACTTTTCAAACTCCTCTTGGGAATGCTGTGAGGAATAACACATAAAGCACTTAGAACAGTGCCTGGCACGTAGTGACTGCTTGATTTGTATCATGAAAAGTCTGATGACTCAAGGGCTGAACAGATTAACGGGGCCACAAGATTGGAGGCGAAAGATACTGTGAATATTTGTGTTGCCCATTATCATAAGAGGCTGGGGCATGGCAGTGTTGAGAGCTCTGATCAGAATCCAAAGAGCTGGGCACCTGGGTGGCTCAGCGACTGCCTTCGGCTCGGGTCATGATCCTGGAGTCCCGGGATCGAGTCCCGCGTCGGGCTCCCCGCTCAGCGGGGAGTCTGCTTCTCCCTCCGACCCTCCCCCCTCTCATGTGCTCTCCCTCTCTCTCTCATTCTCGCTCTCTCAAATAAATAAATAAAAAATAAAATCTTAAAAAAAAAAAAACAAAACAATCCACAGAACTGGGACATAAAAGAACAGAAGGATGGGGTGACAAGCTGAAAGATGAGCAAATGGTAGTTAGCCCTGGGAAAGGGTCCAGAAACCAGAAACCAGGGTGGACCAGAAAGCAGCCTTTGAGGGAAGCAAGTTTGGCAACAGGAGTTGAAAAGCAGGCATCTTCACAGAAAACCCGAGGCTGAGATTATCACTAGACCCCTCTGAGAAATGAGTAAACTAAGGAACCATGAGTTTAGGTAATTGTTGGTGTGTAACCTTTTCAGGATTTCCTGGGTAATAATCTGAAACTGGCTCCCATCTGTGGAGAGCAGGGAGAGATCAAAGAAAGAGGCAAGCCACCCAAGATTGGTAGGTAGCAGGTTTAATAAGCAAGGGAACTTACATATGAGGCTTGTCTTGGGTGGCTGCAAGATGAGTAGATCCTATACCCTAACCCACCAGAATCCTAAGAGTTTATCTAGAGGCCTTAACAGGCTTCAGTCACGTCTACCATCCAGATGGTCGGAACACCACAATCTATCTCAAGGCTGCATCCTTTGGCAGCTTCTGGGAGCAGGGAAGGTAAGCAGAATGCACGGTCCAAGGACAGGGGAGGTGAGGAACCTCCCATTGCTGGGGTCCAGCTCATGGGTCAACTGGCAGTCCCATGCACTCTTGATGACCTCCTCCCACCGTAATTGGACCAAGACCCCATGATAACTGGTGGAGACAATCATAATGAAATAAAATATATTGAAAACAAAGGTAATGAATGCTCAAAACTCATCACTTCCTAATTATTTTCCTATAGTGTACTATTACCTATTCTCTTCCAAGTTATTTACATATATTATATATGAATGGTGGAATATTAAATTTTCAATGGACTGAGGAGCAATGAGGCAGCAGAAGCTCTGGACAAGCAGAAGGTAGAGGAGAAAGAAAATACACACGGAGGAGCGCCTGGGTGGCTCAGTCGTTAAGCGTCTGCCTTCGGCTCAGGTCATGGTCCCAGGGTCCTGGGATCGAGCCCCGCTTCGGGCTCCCTGCTCGGCAGGCTTCTCCACTCCCCGTGCTTGTGTTCCCTCTCTCGGTGTGTCTCTTTCTGTCAAATAAATAAATACGTCTTTTAAAAAAAGAAAAAGAAAATATGCATGGCCCAGAGGGAAACATAGGAGATTAGGCAGAAAGGTGGGTGGAAATGGAAGAAGATTTAAGATACAAGATCAAAAAGTTTTGTCATGGAGGTCCCTGGAGAGGTTGGAAGAGCTTTGAACCAGGGCACAGGGTCAGGATTAGCCTTCACAGGGTAGGGGCAGCCCCTTGTCCGAGACAAGCAGGTAGGATGAAAAGATGGTTTGGGATGGGGGAGGGAAGTTTGGAGCTAAGATCCCATGATCTACTGACTGAAGTTCCAAAATTACCTAAAAGGAAACATTTCTAAATCGTACATTTAAAGATTAAACAATGATGCTCTAAGAAATTGCATTACTGGAGTGCCCGGGTCGCTCAGTTGGTTGAACATCCAACTCTTGATGTTTGGCTCAGGTCATGATCTTGGGGTCATGGGATCAAGCCCTGCATTGGGCTCCCATGCTGGGTGTGGAGACTCCCTGGGCTGGGCATGGAGCCTGCTTGGGATTCTCTCTCTCCCTCTTCCTTCTCCCTCTGACCCTACACCCGCTCATGCTCTCTCTCTCTCTCTCTCTCTCAAATAAATAAATAAATCTTGAAGAAAAAAAAAAAAAAGAAATCGTATTCCTAAATCCCAGAGAAGCAACACAGAACAGCAACGTTTTACCAGCTCCACCTCTGCAAAAATTCACTGTAGGAGAGTGTGACAGTATTTACAAATTTGACATGGCCACCATATCCTCGTCTCATAGGAATTCCAGAAAGAGTGCTGCAGAATCATGGAGAACTTCAGAATTCCTTGGAGCAAGTGTTAAGATGAAGCAGAGACTCTGCATTTCCCCCTAATAGCCACTTTCCTCTTCTTCTAGAATCATGAACCTTCACTTTCAGCTTCCTATAAGTATAGCCATGTGACTAAGTTCTAGCCAATGAGACACTAGCGTCATAGAAGTGTCATGGGAAAACTTGCAGAAGCCTTCCTGAAAGAGCCTGTGGGATGTGCCCTTTAACCTTCTTCTTCAGTTCCTCCTCATTCCTCTTGGCTGCAATGGCTAGAAGATGGCTGCAGTTGGAACAGCACCTTGGATCATGAGGGGACCTTGGGAATGGTGCCCACGTATGGTGAAAGAAAGATACTAGAAGGCGTCAGGGTTCCAAAGCACTTTGTGGAACAAAACCACCAAACCAGTCCCGAACTACCTACCTTTGGTCTTTCGCACGAGAGAGAAATAACCTTTCATTGTATGTGAGCTGCTGTTGTCTCCAGTTTCTGCTAATCACAGCTATACCTGATCTTAACTGACACAATAAACAACTGTATCAGGACCATAAATGCTCCCAGGGACCCGACAGACCATCCAGACTGTGTTCTGTTTCCAGCCTAGACAGAGGAAAACTGATCACATTTCAAACGCCGTGCAGATACTCGAGAGAGTGAAAGGAGTAGACTCAGGAGTGAGGCTGGGTCAAACGGTGTGAAGGGGATTCTATCCCACAGAAACCAGGATGTCCACTCCCCCTGCCAGAGACCAACTGACACTCATCAGACCACGGGACACTAAACCTCTGACCTCTGCTGTTCTCCCCTGCCCTCCCTCTTTCTCTCCTGCCTTACTGACAAAACTCTAAAGTCCTCAGGAGGAGAGATCAGCCTTCATACTCTTCTATAGCCCAGTGCCTAATCCTACGCTTTACACCCCCCCCCCGCCCCATAGGCTCACAAATTACTGAAGAAGGGAAAAATGATGATGACATAGAACAGGAGAATTCCAACCAGGTATTTGACAGTCTCCTTTCAGAAATACCCCTCCTTATATTTAACTTAAACTCCTTTCTGCTTTAGTAGTTTGCTTGTCTCTGATTCAGCTGCAGCTTGCCTAAGGTTTCCAATCCAATGACAGGGCAGCAGAATTCTCAGTGACATGGCTTTTCCATATGAAGTTAATGTTTGCTGTGCAGGCTGAAGGGAAGTAACAAAAGCACAGATATTCTCAAGGCCAGTGCAAGGCATCTGCTCATTGTTTGTCAGCTGTGGTGTCAAGAGTAACAACACCACCCTAAACACATGGGTTCCCCAACACCCATCATGTTTGCTACATTCCTTGAATGCGCACCAATAGATGGTGGATGAGGCCAGTCTTGGATCAACACGTAGTGGCAAATAACACCTGTGCAGGTAGGTTGAGGTTCTGACCTGACTGACTTGCTTTAGGGATTCAGACCCCCTTGTTGAATGCTGTAAGGCATGAGTTCATTCTTGAGGAGGAATTAGAAGGAAGAAAAATTACGTAATCCATCTCAAGCTATAGGGCTTGAATATGTGGTTGCGATTTGTTCAGGTGCTGTTCTGTAAACTGCGTTACAAGTTGAATGGCAGCTGGGGTCTGGATAGTTAGGCAGGGCTCTGTGTGTCTACATAAGCAGGCTTTCACACATATTCTAGTCAATAGGCCACAAACTGTGCAGACCCCATCGGTGGGCACGGAAGTCCTCACCAAGTGAGAACAAAGCCAGGTGGCCCTTACAGAGACCAAACCTACAAGTGAAACCTCATGAAATATGAATAGGCTACCATTTTATGAGCTTTTGCTATGAGCCAGGCCCTTGGTTAGATATCTGCCCATGTCAAGGTTTGGGATGGAAGGAAGGGAAGATCAAGGTGGCAATGGGTAGCCGACCAGGTAGGGCCCGGTAATACTGGCCTAAGGGAACCCATCTCTGTCCAGTGGGAGCCACTGACTTTTAATGACACCAGTGGCCTCTTACACTGCGAGGCTAGGCAGAACGGTATTAGCTTTGCTCTCCTCGCCTCTTCCCTACCCACCTCAATGCCTGGGCCTCCACGCTCACCCAGTCACCAAGGTCCACCAATTTTAACTCAGACACAGCTTTAGCTCTCTTCCTCCCATGGGCACTGTCTAAATTCATGTCCCAATCACTCCTTGCCTTCCGACTGCTCTCCTCTCTCAGGCTCTTCCGATCCCTCCTCCACACTACTGATGGGGAACTTTCTAGAAGCACTGACAAGACCACTGAGACAGGCTCTGGGCTTTCTGTACGTAAGGGGAAGAAGTCTCCCACTGAAGACAGGCCCATATGAACAGTGCTTCCGTGCAGTGACTCTGGTGCTCCACCCAGCACCCCAAGGGGCAGGACAACAGGGACCTTGCAGGTTGCCACCCTTAGAGGGAGTCAGAAGGCAAGAAGTGGGCAATGAAGAGAAGTGGGACACCCAGAAATGTGGGCCCGTTACCTCCTCTGACCTCTATGCAAATGTTCAGTGCTTTCTGCCTGACTCTTAAAAATAGTCTTTGCACTTCATCTAGCACCTTTCATCAGAGGGTCTCACAGAAGGAGCTCAAAACAGTCTCCTCACAGACCTCTTAAGCAGGCATCCCTCTCCCAGCAATGCCTAAGGGCGCAGGAAGAGAGGAGAACAGGGTTCCGGCACTTCCTTGAGAGATTTTCATTCTGCTTCTTAATTCCCTCCTGGTCCTCTGAAATCCAAAGTAGTATCCCATTGAATAGGAAGAAAATAAACAGACAGCATTCTGTGTGTGTGGGAGAGAACGAAAGGGGGTCGGGGTGGGAGCAAGGAAAGGCAGAAGGCAGGAGAACCAAACGGTTAACAATGGCTGTTACCTCCTCTGGGAGAACGGGCAAGGGCTGGAATGATCACTCCATTCACTTCTGGGCTGCATGATTTTTGGGTTGTTTTTTTTTTTTTTTTGCAAGAAGGTATAGTTATTTATTGCTTGGGTAATATCAGGAAGCAATTTCTTTGTAATGTAAAGTGTCATGAATATTGGTGAAAAAGGTAGTGAGGTACTTTGAGGGAGTAGTGTACCAGGACCGTACTATGGTTTCACTTATATGCAGAATCTAAAAAACAAAACCAATGAATAAACAAAGAAAAACCAGTTAATTGACTCATAAATACAGAGAACAAACCGGTGGTCACCAGAGGGGAGGAAGGGGGCCGGGCAAAATAGGTGAAGGGGATGAAGAGGTACAAACTTCCAGTTACAAAATAAATGTCACAAAGATGAAAAGTACAAATAGGGACTATAGTCAATAATGTTGTAATAACCTTGCGTGGTGACAGATGGGGACTACAATTATCACGGTGAGCCCTGAGTAATGTATAGAAATGTCGAAGCTCTATGTTGTACACCTGAAACTAATATAACATTGCATGTCAACTATACTTCATAATATAAGAAAACTCAAACCACCAAGATGGTAATTAATAGATATTTATATTGAATATAGATATAAATGAGTATTATACTTGTTTCTCCAAAACAAGTTTTAGAAGCTATTTTTCTCAGATTTAAAGATATTGAAAGGAAAAGATTTTTAATAACATGTTATCAGTAGAAGGTTCTTATATCTTGATTGTGATGATAGTTATACAGCTTAATGTCAAAACTCAGAACTGTACAGTAAAATATGGTGAAATTTACTGTGTGTCAATTAGGTCTCCCAAAATTAGTAAAACAATACCATTAGGGGTTAATTGTTCACAGGTAAGTACCACTTTTAATTGAGGATTTATTGGGTATAAGACTGTTGATCAGCTTAAATACAGCATTTCATGGTGAGCTTGATACTGTCATTAATACCATTTTACAGATCAAAGAACAGATGCTCCGAGATGTAATTTGCCCAACGCATGACTAGTAAGCAGCTGGTCTGGGATTTGAGTTCACAACTGTGTGACATCCTGCACCTGTACCACCCTGGGAATGCCCTTTAATATAGCCCACTTGAGATGGTGCACTCCCTCCCATGGGGCTGTGTTTGCTGCCGGATGCCCTTGGCCTCTCTGGGGAGAATCTGGGGTGAACTCATTTCAAGTCTATGCTCAACTGTGTATTCAGGGTCCAAGGGATGCCAAGGCCACCGAAGGCAGTAACCCTGCGCTCCCCGCCCACATTTCCACCACCCTGTCCCAAAGCAGGCTTGGTGACTAATGCTGCAGGTGTCCACTTGGGCAAGGTCTGACCAACCGTCTGCCCACAGAGGAACCAGCCCCATCAAACCAGAATTCCTTTCCTAGAGGCAGGCAGGACACCTGGGTGGCTTGAGGGGGTTGTGAACAGGGTGCAGCCCGGGGCACTTGTGTGTCTAGAGAAAGCAGCAGGGTCTGAGGTCAGAAGAGGAAGTGGGATGGTGGTGGGGGGGGGGGTAAAGGGCCCTGAGCAGATTCCAGGGAATGACTTGGGATGGGGGGGAGGGGAGAGTATTCTGAGGAGGGGAGCGGGATCTGGGGAAAGGGTGCAGGATCAGGAGAGAGCCGCAGGGTCTTGGGCGGAGCCCAGGGTCCCGGGCTGATTTGGAGAGCACCGCGGAGGTCCAGGAGGGCAATGTGATCCAGGAAAAGGATTGAAAATGCAGGAGAAGGGCACAGGGTCCCGGGGAGGGGCTTGGGGTTTGGGGTAGGAGCGCGCGGGGTGAGAGATGGCCCTTGGGACTGGGACAGGGGCAGGGATCTGGGGAGGGGCGCAGGATCTAGGAAAGGAGGTCGGAGTCTAGGGGAAGGACACGGGGTCTAGGGAAGAAGTGCAGTGTCCAAGTCAGGCTCGCACAGAGTGTGGGGAGGGACGTGGGATTGGAACCGGGGTTAAGGATCCAGGAAAGGAACACAGAGCCCAGAGGAGGAGCGCCAGGTCCTGGGAAGGGACGCGGATTCCGGGGAAGGAACCCGAAGTCTCTGGGCAGTGGGGACACAGGGTGGGGTCTTAGGGGACTGAGCCAGCCCTTTACCTGCTTCAGATGTAGTCGTTGTCCACGTTCCGGCAAATGTACCACAGGATCACGTAGAGTATGGGCAGGATAGCAAAGAGGAACAGAGCCACGAAGATGGCCTTGGTCACTGGGGAGACCAGGGCTTGCACGGTCCCGCCGAGGGGGCGCCGCGGGGCCCTGAAGGAGGGACAGCGACAAGAGCGGCGCCAGCTACGCGTGCGGAGAGGAGCCGGTCTGACAGGGAGGCAACTTGCACGGGCCCGCGTTTCCCCGCAGCGCCCGCGCACTGCCCAGAGCGCCCGGGACCAAGGGCTTGGCCAGCGCAGGCGAAGACAGGGGTCTGGGCGACCCCCGGCCCGCGACCCTTTCTGGTAGGATGCAGCCAGGAGGCTCTGCCCCTGGCCCGTCGGAATTAAAGGAGCTAAGGGCTGAAAGAGGACTGTCAGGCACTGGCAGGGCTCCTCCAGAGTGGGCCTCGGGTCTCCTTGAGGACCCTAGGCTGGGGAGAAGTGTAGGGTCTCCCCTGTTTGCCCCAGTGTCCCTAAAGGATGATCCCACTCCTCTCTCTGGCACTTCGGCAACATACACAGCAGGAGGTCATAAGCTAGCCCCATCTCCACTTCCACGCCCTGCCCAACTTTGCACACAGACATTCTCCTGCACACAATGACCGGTTCCCTGCTCTTTGTAACCATCTCTCAGGTGGATCCTTAAGCAGGAGGGAGGGGCAGCATGTGGCAGCGACTCAGTCCAGGGACCACTTGTCAAATCCCAAGCCTTCTGGAGGACTACCATGGCGTATCCATCATCCTCCTGGAGGAAGCCCAAGGCTGCTTTTTCCAGACTGCACCTCCCTCTTCTCTGCAAGGACATGACGTTGCTTATTTTGGGGCCAGATGTCACAGGTCTGACTTCCTTCCTCGACTCTGTTGTCCGCCAGTGGTTCTGACAAGTAGCATCTGCATCACGTGGGGGCTGGTTAGAAGCAGGATCTCAGGCCCCATTCAGCCCTGTGCGGCAGGAATCTGAGGATCAGCAAGGTTCCCAGGTGCCTCCAGTGCACATTACCACACACTCCTTGTGGCGAGGTGGTACTTTGGGCCTCTGCCTTCTGTAACCTCACTGGATTCAGGGGCCTTGTGTCTTCCACAGTCAGGAGTAATCAGGCAGGATTTCTTGAGTGGAGACTTTGTAAAATCTCCCATTACTGAGCACGTTCCACACAGCTAGAGCTATTCTGCCCGTGCAGCGCCTCCCCATGAAGCCCGGGAATCACTGGACCCTCCTGCCCCGCGGCCCGGGGGGCGGGGACCACGCGTCCGCAGGGGCTGTGTGTGCGCACGCGTGACCCCGCGGCTCTAAGCCGTCCCCGGAGGCGGGTGGGCGGGCCCCGTTGGGTGAGCCAGCAGTGTCCCCTGGGCGTCTGGGGGCCGTGCTAGCCCCAAAAGCACTTTGGGAAGCATGTCGAGGGTTGAACGAATGGGCGTGCTTCCCCAGCTCAGCGGGCCCCTGGAGGCCCAGAGCCAGGGACTCCCACCCCGGGGGGGGGGGGTGGGGTGGGGGGGGTGCGGGGGGAGGTGGGGGGAGTGGGGGGGGGAGGTGGGGGGGGATGGCGCGCGATTCTGCGGCCAGCCGCCGTGGGCTCCGAAAGCCGCCGCATCTCCTGCCCCGTCTGCAAACTCCACGCCCCCCCTCTTCGGACTCGGACGCTGACCGCAGCCGGCCACCTGTAGTCCTTGCCCACGGGTGCCGTGGGAGTCCTGAGCGAGGGAGCGTTGAGGGTGCGGAAGCGAGCGCGCGGCTTCCTGTGGGGACTGTGACCTTCTCGCAAGAGGCCTCGGGGCCGACCGCTGGGTGAGGCCGCGGAGGGGCCTCGATCTGGTGGCCGCTTGCCGTCAGCTCTGTTGTGACGGGGTCTTTCTTTTCCTCTTTCCATGTTGCACCAGTTACAGTTCTACAGGGGCCCCTCCTGTCAGAGAGACTGCCCGCACCTGCTGGTGAGGATGAAGAGGAGAGTGGGCGTTAAATCCGCGTCGAGGCAGACGGAGAGCGAGCCCGAAGCCCCGGGCGTCCCCCCGGCAGCACCTAGAGCCAGCCCGCGCCCAGAGGGAGTCCCGTCCTCTGCTGGGGACCAGCGGGAGCCGGTGAGCAGCCGACAGCGGGGCGGCCCCACCGCCCGGGGCAGGAGCCAGTCGGCCCCTCCGGCCACGCTCGGGGCGGCGGCCAGGCCCACCCTGACAGAGCCCCCCGCGGCAGTCGGCCGGCCCCAGGGTGCCCAGGCGCCCATCACCCTCGCGGCCGACGGGGCCGAGGCAGCGCCGTTCCCCTGGGTCTGTCTCCCCCTGCCTTCCGGGCAGGTGCACCCTTGCGGGCCGCTGCTGGGCCTGGCCGCCGGGCCCCCCGTGCTGCTCCCCGTGCCCACCACGCAGCTCCCCGGGGCCGGGCTGCTGCCCGTGTGCCACCCCCGGGCGCCCGGCGGGGCTGCTGCACCTGCCGCCCCCGGGACTGTGATTCCTCACCCCCAAAACCCCTTCCACTGCTGTCCGGACGGCCGCTGTTCCCCCAAACACCTGCCACCTACCGACGGGCCCCCCGAGTACCCCCACTGCACACACTACAGCAGCTAGGAGCGGTCTTGTCGTCGGAAAACAGGCAGGCCAATAACACGTTTCAGAAAGGGAGCCCTTTTCTGATGACCCCCCGTGCCCGTGGCCTCGGCGATGACCCCCCGTGCCCGTGGCCTCGGCGATGACCCCCCGTGCCCGTGGCCTCCGCGATGACCCCCCGTGCCCGTGGCCTCGGCGATGACCCCCCGTGCCCGTGGCCTCCGCGATGACCCCCCGTGCCCGTGGCCTCCGCGATGAACCCAGTGCTCGTGGCCACCGCAATGTCTCTTTCTCAGCAGCTGGCTAGCCCTCCGCTCGCTTTCTGCTGGCGTGGTGAAGAAGTAAGCACAACGCCCCTCCCGGCAGAACACAGGGGCCCAGGAGACCCCCGGTCGGGCCCCTCGGAGGCTCCGCATCCCGTGGTTAACAAGGCTCTTTATGGCGCTTGACGGGTACCAGAACCGAGCATCGGTGGCCTGGTGAGCACGATGGCGATGTTTTCCCGGCCAAGCAGGCACGTTTCCCTGTCGTGCTGGGGCCCTTGTGTGACAGGACCTTCACTTTACCCACGAGAAGAGGTCCAGGCTCTCCTCGTAAGAGGGCTACAAGGGGCCCTGACCGTTCTCCAGCGCCCGGGTGAGGGGGGGGACAGTTGCCGCCAGGGTCCTACAGCTTGTCAGTGCGGAGGGGGCTCGCTGGGGTCCGGACCACAGGATTTATGGTTGGCTCGCCTGCAGGTACAGGAGCTGGTGACATTCCCCCTTTTCCTTCCCGTTCCTTCTCTTCCTCTTTGGAACTAAAGACGTCGAGCGTGCCACGCTTCGACTTGGGAAGAAGCAACCTCTGGTTGCTGGGGTGTCCAGCGTCCATAGAATGCACGCTGTCCTCGCCGAGCCTCTTTTAAGGAGCGATTTTCTCAAGGAGCACCGGCATTCGGGCATCCGTGCTCTCACCGTAGCACCAAAGGGGCACAGACAGCGCAGGAAGGGCTCCGAAGCCGGGCGGAGGGAAAAGCAGCCGTCCACCCGAACAAGAGACACGGCTCTCCTCCACTCTCCACCGGACAGCGGGTGGGGGGGCCCCGTGAGAAGGGGGGAGAGCCCGCAAGAGAATGAGCACACGGCGACGGAGGAACAGGGGCACCCGTCACCCCGAGACTAGCGCTCAGGTGACCGCCGCCAAATCTAGCCTGCGCCAGCCTGCTCCCTGATGAACTGACGCTCACGAACGGGGCCTCCTCCCCTTTCAAAGCGTCATCAACCTGGGAACTCCCGAGCTCTTGAGAGCGGCCTTTGTCGTTTTCCCTCTGTATCGCGGACTTCCGTATGCCTCCCGGTCCCGAAGCCCAGACTGTTTGGACCACCACCGGCTCCTATAGACTCAAACCCGTGGGAAACTTGCTGACGTCAGCAAATCTCTACAGAAAGGGGCAGGTGTGCCCATCTGGCACCTCCACTGTCCGCGCTCCCTAAAGAGCGTGTGGCCGTTACGCACAAAGCCTAGACTGCGTGGGATGCCAGGGGCAGACCCGCCCCACGCTTCCTTCACACCACGCAGTCACGTCTGCCTGTCGGCCCTAACGCTGCTGATGGCAACGGGCTGGCCCCGAGCCCTCCTGGGCCGGGCCAGCAGGCAGCACTCGCAGCTCGCCCAGGAGGGAACTGAGCGTGAAAGGCTTCCCATGGGCTGGGCCCAGACGGCCAAAGAAAGTCTTGGAAACAACCTGTGCTCCGGGAAACAGGGGAGGGGCCGTGCAGGCCCAGAGCACTGCAGTTGACTTTCTTTTAAGATTCTATTTATTTATGAGAGAGAGAGAGAGAGAGAGCAAGCGAGGGCTGGGGGAGGAGCTGAAGGGCAGGCGGAGGGAGGGGGAAGGAATCCCACGCAGACTCCACGCTGGGCTCGGAACCTGACGCAGGTGGATCCCAGGACCCTGAGCTCATGCCCCGGCTGGAAACCAAGAGTCGGACGCTCAGTCGACTGAGCCCCCCAGGCGCGCCCTGGATCTTAACTTTTGTGCCCAGGATACCGTCCTAGGTGAGAGCATCTAGGAAAGTGAGAATGGATTCGAACAGCAAAGGCTGCGTAAGGAGGGCCGTGGGAAGTGGGCTCCAAAGTACCAGAGATGGGACCCTTGATGCCCAAGTGGTAGAGCCGGGCGGGTCTGGTGGCCGCGGGCTCACGTCCCACAGAACGCTGCCCAAGCCTCCTTCCTGCTGGGCTGGGGTCAGCTCTGTTCCTCAGTGGGCCCCCACCATCTCCGCTAGGCTCCCGTTCTCTCTGTCCCTCCTTGGGTGAAGGTGCCAAGCGGTGACGGCGGGAGCGGGGAGGAGCCGGAGCCTTTCCCCCACTGAACGGCCAACCCCAGGGGAAAGAAGTGCTGTCATCATCCGTCCCGGAGCGCGTGTCCTGTGGAGCCATGCGGGCCGTTTTCTGCCTGGGTGCCCTGGGGCGCGTGGGGAGGATTGAGGTTCACGCTCATCACGAGAGCCACCGTGTGAAACCCGGGTCACCAGTGCAGAGAGACCGCCCGGGTGCTCCGGGTCGTCGCCCCAAAGCAGGGCATGGGCTGTCACGTGGTTCTGTGACAGCACATGAAGCAGCGACCCCAGAGAGGGCTGTCTGAGAGAGGCACCAACAGCTGAGACCTCGTTCCCGAGCAAAGCCGTGGAAATCCCAGCTCAGTCCCCAGGAAGAGCGCTCCTCACCTAGTGCCAACCCCTCACACCAGGGCGATCCCCCAGCTGGGGACACAGGGCAAGGGCTGGAGAGATTCCCGAGGTCCCCGCTGGGGAGCGGGGCGGAGGGGGGAGGGGACGGTCCTGCCAACCGGGGGGCAGAGACCAGGGAGGCGGCGGGACGGCCTGCAGGGGCCAGCACAGCGCCCCACGCAAAGGAGGACCAGGCCCCAGGGCCCACAGGGCCTCCAAGCGCAGACCCCGGCCCCGAGTGTGGCCCGCACCCCCACCCCCCTCGCCCGACCGCCTCGTGCTTCCACCAGATACCGTGAGGCTCTGGACGCCTCAGTTTGCGAGGCGGGATCCGGAGGAAGGACCTCACCCTCCCCTTCCCAAATACACAAACCAGCTGAAAAGGTCCGCTCCACAGGATGACACTGCAGGTTCAAGTGTGGGAAGTGCAGGTCGCCACGCATCAATGCCACTGTTAGGAACCCATTTCGGAGACGTCCCAGGGCGCCTACGAATACAGGAGGACGCTACTGCAGAGTGTGAGTGCCCAACAGCTCTTAGGAAACGGCTACATCGCAGGGGCCGGGGACACCCTGGTTCCTTTGTTCTTGGCTGAATCCTGGAGGTTCGTCGGCTCTGACCTTCTTAGTTCTTCAGCTGGATTTGCAGTCAAGCCACGTCAGGCTTTGGGACCAAACGGGGCTCTGCCTCTGGTGACTGACGCCGGCCGGCGCCTTGGCGCCGAGCTCTCGGGGGACGAAAGTTGGCGGGGTTCGGCGGGAACCTTTATGAGCAAAGACGCCAAAACGAATCGTGCTCTACAGACCGACAGGCAGGGCTGATTAGAGCCACAGCCAGAGCCTGGTCCACACCTCCAGCACAAGCAAGGTCCCTGGCGCGGTGACAAGGCGCAGAGACGGGTCCCGGGCTACAGCCCTCGGCCTGGGGCAGAACCTCAGAGATGGGCAGGGGAGGTCCACGCGGTCACTGATCGATCTCGCCGACGGGCCCCCGGAGGTCGGGGCCCAGTGTGCTTCCCCCGCCCCCGGCCCGTCCCTGGGACCCTTGAGACACACACACACAGACACACACACACACACATACACACACACTCTCACACACACAAACACACACACACACACACACCAACCCGGCAGAGGAGCCTCTTTGCGCCCACAGTGGTCCTGGCAAAGAAGTCCGACCTGCTCTTCGGCAGACCCCCAACTTCTCCACTACCTCTGACATCTGTGATGGCCCAGGGGTCCAGCTTGGGGGTGGGGACCCAGGCCACCGGGAGGATGGGACTCGCGGGTTTTGTCCCAGCCCCGGCCCAGAGGCAGCCCCAGCCGCCCAGGAACCTCCCTGTGGATGGGGACAGGGCAGCCGGGAACCCACCTCCTCGGTCCACCGCCTTCTCCGTGGGGAGAGCCGGACAAACGGGGTCCCGGACCCAGGCCGCTCACGTGTTCGCCCACCCCCTCTCCCACAACTGAGGCCACCTCATGCCATTATGGACAAGAGGGGCCAGGAAAACCGTCTCTCCAGACCACCAGGGAAGGAGGCGCGCGGGGGCCTCGGCCTTTCCTTCTTCCCGAGGGCCGCGAAGAGAGTCAGGGGCCCCTCGGAGCGCTCGGCGCACAGCCGGGGCTGCCCTCACTGCCTCAGGCTGATGTGAGCCTGCACTGCCAGCCCTCTTACTTGTCACCTTGTCACCCATTAGGGACCCTGTCCTCCTGCCTTAGTGCCTATGAGGAGCACAAGGGAGGCGGGGGCACCGGGGAGACAGGAGCCTGGAGTAGCTTCCTGAGCGCCCCGTGGGGGGCGTTCTCCCCCGGGGGGAGGCTGCAGCCCGGCTTCTGTGGACAGCTGCCTCTGATCCCACCCCGAAGGCGGCGGCGGGGGCGGGGGGTGCCTTCTGTCCCGCCCCTTGGAGCCGAGGCCGCCAGCCTCTTTAGTTCCTCAGCAGATAGGCCAACAGCGCGGCACCTCACTGGCACTCCTGGGGAGGGCAGAATCAATGCTCACCGGGAGCGCCGCGCCGGAGCTTGTCGGGCTTACGTCTTGCCTGGGCGCTTGCTGAAAAGTTTGCACACCTTCTTGCTGTCCCAAGTAGGAGCGACGGTCCCCATGCACTCACTCCTGCATGGTGCGGGCCCTCACTCAAAAGAAACGCTCAGTTTGTTTGGGGCAACGATGGTTGGGCGATCCCCTCACAGCCACCTGATGAGGAGGCAGGGCAGCTTGTCGCCCCGCTGGTCGCCCCAGGGTGCCAGGCCGTCCCTTCAGCTGCTGTCGCACTTCGCTGGGGGCCTGCGGTTCTCACACAAGATGGGACGAGGCCCCCGAGCCCTCAGCACGAAGTCTCCACAGACTCAACGGACCGAGCTCTCACTGGTCCACGGCCTACGTTCTAGAAATGTGCTGGGTCCCAGCTGAGCCGGACGGGCCCCAGCCCGTCTGCTCGGTGAGGACAACGAGCCGCAGAATGGTCCGCCGCACGGGGGATGACTCAAGAGCACCGAAGGAGCCGGCGCAGCGACGGCTAAGGGCATGCCGCCTCCCCAGGGCACCGAGGGAAGCCGAAGACCTGGGCAGGACCCCTTGGCGTTTCCGGGGACCGGGGGACAGCCAGGGCCCTCTCCCAAACACTGCTGGAGCGGGGCTATGGGGACAGTTGAGCCTAGGTACCAGGGCTGCTATGTGCACGCCGAGCCCGAGGAGCCCTGAGTCTCCCCTGGTGGCAGCTCCCACGCCTGCTGCTCACCAGCCAACAGCGGGCGGAGGCCGGGGGCATCTCCTGAGAACCCTACCAGAGCCCCAAAGTGAACAATGCAAAGCCAGGCAGAAGTGCAGGAAGAAGAGGACGGTTCTCCAGTCGAAGCCGGAGACTTCACTACCCCGTGTGAGGGACCGAATCGTGTGTGCTCTTTCCAAATTCATACGCTGCCGCCCTAAGCCCTGATGGGCCTGCATTTGGAGAGAGGGCCCTTAGGGAGCTAACTAAGGGTAAAGGAGGTCATAAGGGTCATAAGCCCTAATCTGATGGCACTAGTGTCCTTGTAAGAAGAGGGAGACACAGCGGAGACCTCTCTCTCTCTCTCTCTCTCTCTCTGTCTCTTCCCCCCGCCCCATCGGTGAACAGAAAAGAGGCCACGGGAAGGGACACAGCGAGAAGGCGGCCTTCTGCACCCAGGGAGAGAGAGGCCTTCCGTCACCGGAAAACAAGTTTTCCGAGCCCTGGGTCTGGGACTTCTGGCCTCCAGAACTGTGAGGACGTGAACGCGGGCTGGGTAAGCCGCCCAGTGTGCGGCATCCCGTTAAGCAGCCCGAGGCGGCCGACACAGCCCGCTTTCGGTGAAGGAGAGAGTGCCCGGCCGGAAGCTCAGCAAGGGACCCGAAGACTCGAACGGCCCTGGAAACAACGGGATCTCAGGGCGGCTATGGAGAACGCCCCCCACCCACAGCCTAAAGGGGCTTCTCCAGTGCACTCTCTCCAGGGAAGTCCACGTGCCTGACCACAGCACATCCCTCCAGAAACCGAAGAGGATTCCAAAGGATTGACATCCAACGAGGCATGTTCTCTGGCCACAAAGGAAGGAGAGTAGTCCTGCATCACAGAAGGCAACGCGGGAGACTTGCAAATAGGTGGAGGTCAAGCAGCGCGTTCCCAGATAACCGTGTCAGTCGGCCCCGCAAAAGACCACACACTGCATGGCTTGAACAACCGACGTTGATTCCTCGCACTTCTGAAGACCGCGAGTCCACGATCCAGGTGCCGGAGGCCTGGGTGCTTCTGACGGCCTCTCTCCCTGGCTTGCAGGTGGCCGCCCTCTCGCTGCCCCTTCCCACGGCCGCCCCTGCGTGCGTGCACGCCCCGCCCCCGGTGTCTCCTTCCCTATGTCCTGGTCTACTCCTTTCCTGAGGACACCAGCCGTACTGGATGAGAGCTCATTTTAACGGGCTTCCTTTGAACTCAGTCACCACTTGAGAGGCCCTATCTCCAGCAACAGTCACACTGTGAGGTGCTGGGGGCCTGGCGGCAACCTATGAATTCGGTGCGGACCGCAGTTCGGGCCGTAACAGTAACCGATGGGTCACACCGGGGAAACAAAGGGAAACCGGAAAAATGCGTTGAAATGAACAACCACTATAGCAACCGTGCCAAAGCTTATGGGATGGGACAACAGCGGCGCTGAGACATTGACAGCTGTAAAGGCCCACGCCGAGACCAGCAAGCAAGCAAGCAAACCAACCAAGCAACCCGAACTCCAGCCTGCAGCATCGGCCCGCTATAGAACGAGCAATGGGAACACGGAGCAAGCACGAGGAAGGCAGTAAGAGAGAACCTAGTGCGGGGAGATGAAACAGAGAATAGAGAACCAAGAGGGGCCCTGGCTGGCTCGGTCGGTGGAGCGTGCGACTCTTCGTCTTGGAGCCGTGCGTTCCAGCCCCACGCTGGGTGTGGAGACTACCTGTCACTAAAATTCCTAATAGAAAAACAATAGAGAAAATCGGGGCAGACAAAAGTCTGTTCTGCGAAAAGGTGAAGAGACGTGACCAACCTTTAGCTTGACTCCCTGAGAGAAGAAGACAGAGGATTCAAATGGTTACAAATCATTCCGAAAGGCTGCATACTCTATGCTTCCAGGTCTACGGCATCTGGAAAAGGCAAACTTATAGAACCGGTTCAAAAGATCGGCAACTGCCACGGGTTTGGGAGAAGGGAGGAAGGACCAACTAGGTGAAGGCAGGGGAGAGTTCAGGACAGTGAAACCATTCTGTATCATCCTGCATTGGGACTCTAGGGTATTATGCATTTGTCAAAACACACTGAACCTTACAGCACAAGAGTGTACCTTCAGGCAGGCAAATTACACACATGCACAAAGTCACATGGGCGGTCGGTGCCATCCCAGGGAGGAATAATGCAGCCTGTCCGAGGAATCCAGCTCTGGCCAATGTTTTACAAACGTAGGAGACACCCTTACGGGAGGGGGGCGGGGACAGGTGCTGACCTAAGTCACTGTGGAAGTGAGGGAGGGGCGCCTGGGTGGCTCAGTGGTGAAGCGTCTGCCTTCGGTTCAGGTCATGACCCCAGGGTCCTGGGATCGAGCCCCGCATCGGGCTCCCTGCTCGGTGGGAAGCCTTCTTCTCCCTCTCCCACTCCCCCTGCTTGTGTTCCCTCTCTGGTTCTCTCTCTCTCTCTCTCTGTCAAATAAATAAAAACTTAAAAAAAAAAAAAAAGGAAGTGAGGGAGTCTGTAAGACTAAAGGCCCAGGGAATGACACAACCACCGTGTTCTAGTTCATGGAGCTGTTTTCCGAGGCGGTACATCCAGGTTAACAATTCTGATACTGCTGTAAAGGTCCACTTGACACGAACAAATATGCAAACGGGTGGCCAACGGTGGGAGCCAGGTTTCTCGCTGTCGGAGGGGGCGTTTACTTATAAACAAGGGCAGGAGGCTGGAATGATCCAGGGCGTACCAGATGAGAGTAGGAGTCATCAGCATGAGGCCATGGGTAGCTTCCTCTAGAAACAGGGGATTACGCGTGGAAATGTTTATAGGTGCAGGTGTACACAGGGGTGAGTACACCCGCATACGTTTCCTCCCTCTGTCAGCGAGAGGGCCCCTAACTAAACGCACCCCAGCAGCACGGGCACGGCGAACACGCAGGTGTTGGTTTCTAAATCCATTCCTCAGTGAAAGGAAGCAGGGCTCCTCCGATGTACGGACGATTCCAGGACCGGGGCCGGAAATACGCAACAGGAGTGACTAACAAATTCTCACTCTTCCTGCTACGTGTTCGTCCTGTACTCCCACACCGCTACGGCACTCACAACCCTTCTGACACTTCTGTGGGCGCCCCCCGCCCCCGCACCAAGCACGTCTCGGCCACACCGGCTGGGTGTCCTGATTCAGTTACTGATTCACTTCCGACACTCTCTCCTCGGAGACGGCACCAGATCTCGCGGGGTAAGGGCTCTGTCCCACAAGACTGCCTCCCACTTTAGGTGCCAGTCACAGGTAGTAGGTCTCCAGGTCACCCACAGCTCTGGGTGGGCTACAGATTGGAGATTCCCTTGGCCTGCCCACCGTGGAGTTGACAGTTTGCTAGAGCAGCTCACATAACACTTATGTTCGTCACTTTGTCGAAGGGCAGGAACGGCCAGATGAAGGCGCCCATCAGGGGAGGTCTGGTAGGGTCCCGAGCACAGGCTCATCCGTCCCCGTGGACTTGGGTGGCACCGCTCTCCCGGGATGTGGATGCGTTCACCCACCTGGAAGCTCCCCCAAGCCCCTATACGATTGAGATTGGATGGAGGCTTCCTCGCGTTGGCATGATGGATTCTTGACGCCACGTCGGGGCCCCTCCCCGCTCTGGAGAATGGAGAATGGGGCTGAACGTTCCAAGCCTCTAGTCATGGCTTGGTCTCTCTGGGGAGCTGTCGCCCCCACCCAGGAGCCATCCAGGAGCCCACCTAGGGTCACCTGGCCAGAACAAAAGATGCTCCTAGGGCTCCTGTCGCTTGGGAATCGACAAGGGTTTCAGGAGCCCTGTGTCAAACACGGGACCAAAGACTACATGTTAGGACAAAAGAGTCTCCTAGCACCCCTATTTACAAGGGATCTCAGAGCCCTGTGTCGGGAACCAGAGCCAGAGACCCGTATAATCCACATAAGGACAGAGAGAGAGACAGACAGACAGACAGACAAAATACGGAGATAGAGATGAAAGCGAGCGATCCATATCTGAATATTTCACAAGGAGCCTAGAGCATCTGGTAGCGCCAGAAAGCAGGGGCATGGACGACGACGACAACAACAAGAAACCACTCGGTACATCAAAGGGACTCGGAAGCTAACTGAGACCCCTTCCAATGACCAACACTGGAACGATCGGAGCAACCAAATAAGGTAATATTGGAATGTGACCTAAGCTATAAAATGAAACATCCTTGAGTCCACAGTGAGAGAAACACACGATCGAATGGTAAAGGAACAGAGGCACGGGAGTAGACCCCATTTCCCCTGCAGCAGGATTCCAAAGAACCAAAGCAGACACCGCTGCCTCAAGGAGGAGGAGCACAGTCGGTCACCGCGGCGGTGAGGGCTCTGCAGAGTGACTTCCTTCCAAACAGGACAACGTGGAACGGGCAAATAAGAGTCACTTTACCGTGGGGCAACGCCTGACAGCCTCTACCTCAGCCACGTGCTCAAGGTCAACATCAACAGGGACAAACCGCATTCCTTATCCATATACCCCCTCCATACGATGTGCTGGGAATCTCTTTCCTCTGTGGCCTTCCTCTCAGAAACCTGTGGCCCCGGTCCAAGGCTGAGAAATCTGGGAGACAAACCCCAACGGACACACATCCTACAGTGTATCTGACCAGGACTTCTCAAAAAAAAAATAATAATAATAATAACCTCAAGGTCATCCGCAATGAAGTCTGAGAAACTCCCACGGCCGAGAGGAGTCCTGGGAAGACACGACAACTCGATGGGATGGGGCCATCCTGGATGGGAGGCTGGCATGGAAAAACGGACATCAGGTAGAAGACTAAGGACATCTGAGTAACGTGGCCAACTTTAGTTAATATTATCGCGTCAACGTGGGCTCCCAAGCTGTAACTCGAGGACCCTACCGGTCTGAGATGTTAGTACCGGGGGAGCTGGGGCGGCGGTATATGGCGCCTCTGGGCACGAGGCGTGCCGGCTTTCTGTCCATCTAAACCTCCCCAACATCAAGCCCACGGAAACTGAAAAAGAGCAAATGGACGATGAACCTATTTTAGAAAAGCAAGGAATCAAGCAAAAACACACGCACACAGAACCAGGCAGCGGGAAGTATCACCTTCCTCCGGAAGACCCCAGCCCCTTGCCCCCCATGAGCCTCCGAGCCCGATTCGTCCACCACTCTGGCCTCCTCCGCCTCGCTTGCAACTCAGGACCCCATCCCTCCCCTCCGGCCCCTGGCCAGGCCTAGAGCAGCCTCGCGTTCGTCTCATCTGGACCACGGCAGGAGCCCCTCGGGGTCCCGCTCCATCTGCAGCCCCCACGTCAGTCTCCCGAGTGGCCTTCCAGAACACAAGAGCGATGGCGTCCTGCGTCCGCACAAAGCTCCTCGGCATCCTACTCAGTTGAAGAAGCCCCGCCGGGCCTGGGCCGGGCCTCCAAGGCCTCGTGGGACCAGCCCCGCGGACAGCAGGGTCCCCACGCCCGGCCCTGCCCCGGCCCCGGCTTGTAGTCAGCGGGCGCTCTCCTCGGCCTCTGCGCCAACGGGACTCAGCTCAGGACCCCATGAGCTAGCTGCTCCCCTCCCCGCGTGCCTGCAGCCTGGTCGGACATCGATGCTCAGGAGGTGCCCATAAACACGAAGGGGGAGTCAGACCGCCCCCCGGGGTGTCCACGCGAGCAGTTCTCGCGCACACGGCCTCAACCCGGGCACCGCACAAGGCTCGCGGGGCTCTGGGCTGACAACATGCCCGGCAGGAGAGGCGTCCTGGGGGAGGTCAGATGCCTGCCCCAGCGCCCTGTCCTCTGCGTGCCCAGCCTAGCAGCGCGGACCGTCCCGCCGGCCGGCTCTAGAACACCTTGGACCGTGTTGGCTCGGTCCGGACACGTGAGAGGAACTAGCCCGGGGCACAGATTGTCAGCGGGAAGGAAAGAACTCCGTGAGTCTACGGACGCGGGGATCAGCAGACAGACCCTGCTTCGGCGTCTTCACGGTCCGGGGAAAAGGGACACCTTCTGCAGGCAGTAACGGTAGCTAAGTCTACGGGCACCTACTCTGGGCCGGGCATCTTAGGGACGTGTGGCAGCGTGTACGACGCACATCAAGGCCTTGGACTTGTACTCAGACCACGCCCGGTTTCCCCGCCCAGCAGTCGAGCCCTAGGGAGCTGAAGCGTGGGCGCGCCAGAACTCATGTTCCGACCCAGCTCGCTCCGGGAGCAAAGCCCGGGCCCCGCACCGGCCCGAGGGCCCCTCCCCGCAACCCGCACGGTTCCGGCCGCCCTGCGCGGGGACGTCATGCCCGCTGCTTCCTGTCCCAGGACCGAGGGGGACCACCGCAGCAAAGCCAGGCAACGGTGCCACCAAGAGCCTGACACGGGACCCTGCCCACGTGGCCTCTCCCGTGGCCTTGCGGTCACCGTCTGTCCGAGAGGGATTCCATGCCCTGGGGGCTTAAGTGGGGCCGGGATGGGGTGTGTAAGGTCGGAGAAAGCCCACTCGCACGTGGATGTAGGAGCGACGGCCCAACGAACGCTGCCCTGGCGTGGAGGCATGGCCCCGGCTCTCCCATGCCCCTGCCCGGTCTGGTCCCCTTCTCTCCCAGCCGGCTGGGGGGCCCAACGTTGTCCTGCAGGCTCACTCCCCTGGGCAGGCTGGACGTCAGGCACACAGCAGGCCAGCGGTTCAAAACACCCACCCGCCGGGTCTCAGGACTCTCCCCGCCTCCCCTGCAGCGTGAGTGTCTGGGGGACACTTTGCACAGACCCTCCGGCCGGGGGCTCGGGACACGTGGCTTTGCCCCGTCACACTGTCCTGTGGATGTCCCTCGGTCTCACACGCTGCCCCCCGCCACCGGCCCAGCCCTATCCCTGTGCTCGGGCCCCGCTCAGCGCCTGAGTCCAGGCAGAGAGGCCCATGACTCGCTCAGGAAGGGCCCTGGGGGCGGGTGCCGGCGATGCATGTCCCAGAGGAGGGCAGGTGGGTGGGGGACAGACTGAAGGTCAGACCCCTGCGGAGGAGGCTGGTTTCAGGGCACGCTTGGCCGTGGCCGGGCAACGGGGGCTTCTGAGAGGAGCAGGACCGTGACGGAGACACCCCACGCCAGCCCCTCACCGGGGGAGGCTCAGGCCATCTAGAGGGCGGCACGTCGTCCGGCTGATGCGCAAGGGGGCTGCTGCCTGCTCTGCCCAGCCCTGGCCACAACGGCAGGGCACCTGGGTGATGTGTGTCAGCCCACACAGACACGATGGAGAGAACGTTGCCCCCAGGAAATGCCTCCCTGCGGGACCCTAGTGCTGGTGCTTGGGGTGTCCACAGTGCTACATGCCAGCAGTCCACGATGGCCTGGAGCAAACACCGGCCCTCACCCTCCAAGTCCGTTCCCTCCCAGGACAGTACGTGGTGGCCCTGCTTCCATCCTCTGGTCCGGGGACTTGGGCCAGGAGCACCCGGTTCCTGAAGTCGCCCAGGCTCCAGCTCCCCTCGGCCTCGTCTGAGCTCCCATGACCCTCCCCTGCTCAGCGCGGGGCAGTCCAGATGGGCTCTGGCGGGGGTGCTCCTCCTTCCACGTCTCCTAGGGCGGCCGAGCCTCGGCACAGCCTGCCGCCCGGGAACCCGAAGGCCCCTCCTGCTCGGCTGCTTTCAAACTCCTCGTTTGAGTCTGGGGATGTCTGGGGTGTGTGGGCAGGGAGCGTCCCGGGGACCACCGCCGTCATCTGCTAGTCTGTCCTCTGCTCCAACGGCCCGACGGCAGACAGCAGGGTCCCGGCTGGGGGCGGCTGACAGGTACACACGCCTTCTCTGGCTCAGCCTCAGGAAGCGCCATCTCAGAGTCACCTTCGCAAGGCGCCCAGCTTCATGCAACAGTTGGTGCTACACCGGACTTCTCCGAACATAACTCGTCATCGGACACAGTCTCACAGAGTCACCGGGCGGTGACTGTCGTTTACGAGGAGGCCCCGGGACACTCCCCACCGGGGTGTCTAGTCAGCTCTAGCAGAAACACAGGCTCGCTGGGAGGGCATTCGTGTCTGGGGACGCCCAGAGCCCGATGAGGGCAAGTGAACATCAGCACTGGGGAGGGAGCGCTTGGCAGTGGGGAGACAGGAGGACAAAACCCCAGACGTTGCAGACTGAGGCCAGGGTCAGGAGACACGGGGCAGTGCCGGCTGCAGGGCACCTGGGGGCTGCGGGCCAGGCCCCAGGCAGAGGACCCGCCCACCACCACCACCACCACTTACAACAAGGCCAACGGCAGCCGGCTGCTGGGCTCCCGAGAGGGACTCACCTCGGCCCTGAGGGGACTGACGGGGTAGCTCAGGGACCTGACGGTGCCGGGGGCACGAAGGATTCCCACGGCCCGTTTCCCGAGCGCTGGCTCCTCTGGGGAACGCCGGCCGCCCGGCCCAGGGCCGTCAGGCACACACGTCGGGCATGTCACCCCGACGGGTAAATGGGCCTGACACCAGAGTCTGGCTGAGGAGACAGGGTGCTCTCTGCTGTCATAGCTAAGGAAGTAATCCATGGGCCCTGGGGCACCGTCGGCAGACATCCCCGGGCCACACAGGATTCTGCACCTGAGCCTTCCTGAGCGCAGGGGGACTGGCGACGCAGTGTCCCCCTCAGTCTGGGCACAGGGGGCGAAGACAAGAGGGGCCCGAGCCCTGGACATCTCTCTGACTCACTCTTGTGTACTACAGACTCAACCCAAAGCAGCTTTTCTACTTTGTTGTGCCAAAACGCCCCTCATTTCTGGGAGGAGTCCCTGAGAAAGTCCAATTTGCCTTGAAGTTGTCCACCTTGGCCAAGTGCCCACCCACCAAGGGGCGGGGGCCTCAAGTGCAGGATCGCACCTATTTATCAGGAGTCTGCACAGTCACGTGGCTCTGGTTGTTCGCTACATCTCAGTGGGGGGGAGATCGCCCTCCTCAGGCCCTAGGCCCTTTCTGCACTTCCCATGGCAATGACCTCCGAAATCTCAGGGGGCTGAGAATGTTCTCCTTCCTCTGATGCAAGGTCAGAATCTTAACCTGTGAGTCGCTGCTACTGACCCCATCTGGAAGAGGCCAGAAGACGTGCACACTGGCGTAGGAGGACCTTTAGTGATTGGGAGATCCGTCCAGGGTTAATGTAACCTCCACCCACCACACTCCCTCGTCTAAAGGTTTTCCGTTGCCGTGACATATCACAGAATTGGAGTTCAAGTGGAACCTCAGAGAAACGAAGCAGAATGCGCTCTCTGCATATGTACCTCCAGGAGGATGGATCATTCCATTAGGGTGAGGGTGGGGCAGGGGTTCTTGCCCCGCTGGCTGCAACTCCCACAAAGGTCCCCCAGTAACAGGAAAAGAGCAACTCGATTCCTCTTTGGCGCTTCTCTTCCATTCACACCTCTGAGACGCCTGCATTTCCTCCCACTAACACCCAGCCACTGTGTAGGACGGGCCATGGGGAACTCGGGAGACCCAAATAAATTCTCAAGGCCTAGGAGACAGCGGGGATTCCCCCAGTCCAGGGAGAACGGGGCCGTCCGGGACCTCTGCATTCCCTCGTGCAAAGAGACGGTCGTTCACAGAACCACTGGAGATGACAGGAATAAAGCCACTAAATCTTCACTGGGTTCAAATGGCAGGTGACGAGGGCCCAGCACACTGACGCTTCCTGCCACAGGAGAGTACTCGGCCCTCTCCAGACTCCAAAGCAAACCGCTCAGAGCACTTATCCATTTCGGAAATGCCTCCCCCCCCCCAAAAGGCACCCCATCTCCAAACAGGGCCAGAGTCACAGATCCGCTTCCCGGGGACCAGCTACGCAGAAGCAATCACGGGGACACTGTGATCACCCCAGCCTCCCCCCCCCCCCGCCACGGCTCGCCCCGGGAGCCGCCCCCGCTCACCCTGCCTCCGTTTCTTCTGCAGGAATCAGGGCTCCCCTCCCCACCTTCCTGCCAGGACTGCGGCCCCTAGACTCAGTCCCCTGTGGCTGGGACGTGTCCTGCTTCTGGTAGTGTCCTCACTGCTCACGCCCAGGGCCTTCCAGAGAGCAGAGCTCAGCCCACGTGTGGGAATCAAGGAGCCAGTGAGCAGGGCTCCCTCTCTGCTGGGAGGACGTCTCCCCTCCACTCTGGAAGAACCAGGCCAACGCAGGAGCACACCGGTGCGTGCCTTTGGTATTCGCGGAATCACGGACAGGAAGGCATCAGAAACAAGAACCAACAAACTTTTCCTTTTATTTCTCTATTTCCTGACCCCCATCCCTTCCCTCCTCCTTTCTTTCGCCTTTTCAACCCATCGCTAGACCGGTGCCCTGTGATTTTGGTCCGGAGCAGAAACGAGGAGGCAAGGGGTCCCAAATGGTTTCCAGGACATGACAAAACTCTTAACTCTTGAACTGGGTACGGACAAACGCTGCGGGGTGGATGTCACTCACACACTCAGCCGCTGAAACGGATGAAACCTTCTATGGCCAGGAACCCCACAGGGGAGCTTTCTCCAGGACACCAAGCTCTGGATGTGGGAGTCATCCCAGGGAACTGCCCCCCCCCCCCCCGCCACCCCCGGGAGGCTCCTGGCCCTGCTTTCTTCTCCCACCCTCCCCGGCCCTGCACTCTTTACGACGCCCAGGGCTCTGTCTTCACGCACACGTGCGCACACACACACGCACACACGCCCCAGGGAAGAAGCAACAAGCAGCCTCGCTTCACGCCCAGCACCCTGGAGGAGAAGCTGCCGACCCCAGCGAAGCTGCCCCCGGGGCTCAGGCCCCCTCTCCCTCATCTCTCACAGCCTCTTCAGACAGGGCCAGCGCAGAAGCCGACTGCCCAGGATTGAGCCGGAGGAAATACTCCTCCATTTGCAACGGGCTGGTTTCGGCGTGGGCCCTGGGACCCCACAGGAACTCGTAGCGGGCAGGGTCGCTGCCGGGCACCTGCCGGTACTCCACGTACCCTTCCTGCACCCAGACCTTGGTGAGGAGCTCCCTGGGCTCCCCGTAGATGATGTGCTCCTGGCCTGCATACACCCCCATGAAGGCCAGCGCTTCCCACACCTCCTCCTCGGGGGCACGGTCATCCTCCACGAGGATCACCCCCAGGACGTAAACCAGGAGGCCGTTCTTGGGCATGCCCTGCTCACCGCTCAGCATCCCGTCACAGGTGAGGCCCAGGACCGGGACCAGGACGTAGGAGTGGTCGCTGGGGTCCACTTCCTTCACATGCACGCCAAAGACCAGCTGCATGCACTGGGAGGCCTGGCCCAAGATCACAGGGAAGGCAACCTGGGCGTCGTTGCCGATGACCTCCAGCATCTCCACCTGGCTGGTGGGCTGCTGGGTGCGATACTTGAGGAGCAGGAAGGCCACCAGGTGGGCCGCCTTCAGGTGGAGTGTGGTTTGCAGCGGGGGCGGGGCCGCTCCAGGCTCCAGCCCAGTGCCAGAGCCCTCCTCCTCCAGGGCTGAGCCTGAGATATCTTCAGACAGGCTCCAGGGAGCGGCTGCCCCGGCACTGGGCGGCGGGCAGGCACTCAGAGGGCTCTGGGGAGGGCTTGGAGACCCAGCGGCAGACCCGTCCTCTGGGGTGTCTGGGGTGTCGAGGAACAGGGAAAAGTAAGAGGAGGAGGAGGACAGTGAGGAGGAGGAGGAGGAGGAGGGAGGAGGAGGAGGAGGAGGAGGAGGGGGAGGGGGAGGAGGGGGAGAGGAACTCCTCGGCCTCCGCAGCCCAGGACAGCGGTGCGGGAGGCAGGTGCTCGGCCTCTCTCGGGTCCTGAAGCTCTGCCTCCAACTTCTGGAGCTCCTTGCTCTCACCCAGAGGCATGATGACTTCCGTCTGGCGGCAGGCACCCGGTGCGGCCCGGTGGGCGCAGGCGACCCAAAGGCCTGGGAGAGAGACGGGGCGGGAGGAGCCTCGGCTGAGGAAGGGCCCCGTGGCAGCTGTGACAACGGCGACTCCGGGTCTCCGTGCGGGCACTCCCTGGCCTCACAGGGGTCTCTCCCCATGGGCCGCCTGTCCTCCGAGAGACCCAAGGGGGAAGCCAAGGGCCTCCTCCCTCTGCCCTGTGACCTTAGGAGTCCTGCCTGACACCAAGGCCTTCGCCTCCCAGGTCCTGAGTCCCCTGGAGGAGGGAAGGAGGGGGCACCTCAGGGCGCAGACTGGGAGTGCAGCCCAGGGTCCCCGGGGGCAGGCAGGAGGGCTGGGTCTGACTCCGGGAGGTCCCCACTGCGGGACACCGGGGGGGGGGGGGGGTGAGGGGGGGTGGTCCCCACTCGGCGCACTCGGGGGACTCACCTCTGCCCTGGCAGGGCCCGGGCCCCACCCCTCTGCTCGCCTGAAGCAAAAGCCTCAGCACAAGACCACACAGCCCTGAGCCTGAACAGAAGGACGGGAGGGCGGCCCCATCTCACCGCACTGCCCGGGGCCTCCCAGGTTCCCGGGGAAGGGGAGGCTGCTGCGTCCTTGACTCCTGCCAGGGCCCAGGATCCTACCTCCGCTGACCTGAGTTCAGACCCTCAGACCAAGGCCTTTGCCTCCCTGAGAGCAGGGATCTGGAAGGAAGAAGGGGCTCAGCCCCAGACTGGCCCCGCATAGAGTTCCCAGGGCTGACAGTGGGGGCAGGCCAGGCTTCTGGGGCGGGTCCCCTCCTCGTTCTGGCAATTGGGGTCCACTCCCTTCCCTCGGGGTCCTCACCTGGGACTCCTGTCACCCAGGTGGGCTTCCTCAGATGACCTGATGCTGTCCTCTCAGAGCATGGTCCTCGCCTCCCTGAGAGCTCCCAAGAGCCTGAAAAGGCACCTTGGATACTGTGATTTATAAGTAAATGTAGGTTTTGCTCTTTGTCCACAGGCGCTGGCTCTCTGCTCTCAAACTTTTGCAATTTCCAAAGTGTGGGGAATGATAAATGTGTCGTTTGTTAATGTCCAGGAGGTGACTTTGGGCAGCACCTTTGGATGGGGGCTGGGTGCCAGGAGAACCAGCCAGGGGGCTAGAGGGTGGGAACTTTCAGTCCCCCCACCCCCTGAGCACAGGAGAGCGCAGAGGGGGGTAGCCATTGAGTGAGGGAGCCTCCATCAATCCCCAAAGGGACAGGCTCAGAGAGCTTTCAGGTGGGTGACATGGAGGTGTGGGGGGAGGGGCGCACTCAGAGGGCATGGAAGCTTCTCCACACCCGTGCCCTCCCGTGGCCCACGCAGCTCTCGCGTCTGGCTGTTCCCGAGCTACATCCGTTGGCAAGCACCCGGGGGTCTAGTGAGTGAGTTGTGTGCCTGAGTTCCGTGAGCTGCTCCAGCCCGTTCGGGGCAGCGGCGGACGGGGTCCTGGGAACCTCTGCTTTAGGGCCTTTTGGTCACAAGCACCCAGAACAACCCAGGGCTGGCCAAGTGACCACCCAATGGTGGGACGTTCTTGTAGGCCCGAGCACCTACTCTGTGGGGAAGCTGCTGCCATCTCTGGATAGAGCCTCAGAGCTGCCTTGAATTCCTAGACTCTTTGTGGGCGGGTGAGATCCACTGTCGTGGGCAATGCCCCCTCCATCTTGCAGTTGGTACCAAAAGGCATCTCCACCACACGCGGTTGTTACCAAAAGGTATCTACACCACATCTCCACCACATGCAAGATCACAAAGGGCTGGCTGTGGGGCCTGGCCCCCCTGTCCTGGGTTGGGGAGTCCCTCAATCTCTGAGTAGGTTCCTCTTTCTTCCTGCCAGGGCCTGCCCTTCCTTCCAGCCCCCGACCTGAGACAGAAGCCATGTGCCCCTCAGACCAAGACCTCAGCTCCCCAAGGACTCCCCACCTTCCGGCCCATGGGACAAGTGAGCATGCCACCTAGGGCCACCGCTGACTGTTCCTTCCGGGGCTGACACCAGGGCAGAGGTAGACTCTGTGCAGTCCTTTGTTTTCTGAGATGGGGGCGGGGGTAAGGTCAGCCCTCCTTCAGGGTCCTCGTACGGCTGCCTGGGGGATCCTGGGATCCTCCCTCTGCCGCCTCGATGTTTCCCACCGGCCAAGGGCCTCACGTTCCAGAGAGCCCCCAGGCCCAACCATGCGGCAGAGGAGCCACATCCAGCCATCCCTGCTAGGCCCTCCCTGGGCTGAGAATGGGGAAACTGGACTCTCGTTAAGGTCCCTTCTCTTTCGAAGTGGGGGGAAACATTCATACCCTCCATCCTCCCAAAGGGTCCTTTTCTTGAGTCCTGGCCGATCTTTGAAGTCTTTTCTCTGCTGATCAGGTATGGCTCCCTCTGTAGAGCTGAAGTCAGCCCTCTGAACAGAATCTCACCTCCCTGACAGCGGCAGGGAGTGGGTGCACCACCCGCAGCCTTCCCTGCCTCCGCCCTCGGAGGGTGCCGAGCGTGGGAGAGTGGGGCCCACTCTGCCTGGATGGGAAATGCCCTCAGCATCCTTCAGGGGTGCATACTGATTCCCATCAGGGCCTGCCACTCTCCCTTCTGACCCACAGCGTCCTGCAGAGCACGTCCCTCAGAACCTGAGGAAAGGTGTGGGACGGCTCCTCAGGGTGCGGCCCAGGCAGCAGAGGCCTGAAGCCCCGGAGCTGACAGTGCGCTGCGTCGGACTTGGGTGCTCAGTGGCCCTGTCTGCGGTGGGACGGGCGAACCCCTGGCTCCACGCTCAGAGCAAGTACCTCACCTTGACCACTGGCACTCACCTGCGCCTCCCCTGCTCTGGGACCTTAGAGGCTCCTGCCTCGGACCTAGGCCTCCACTCTGAGCTCTGGAAGACCCTGGAGGAGAAAAGGAGGAGTCACTTCGGGGTGCAGACACAGAGCACGGCACACGGGCCCCACTGGGGCAGGAGGGCTGGGGCGGACTCTGTGAGGTCCCCATCCGTCCAAGCTGGGCGATCCCCTCCTTGGCCCCTCAGGGGACTGCTATTTCCCCTGGCAGGGCCTGGGCCCCACCCCCGCAGCCTGAGGCCACAGGGTCACAGCAGGACCACGCAGCCCTGGGACCCCACAGAAGGTAAGCGAGGGGGCCCACCTCTGCCCACGCCTGCCAGAGGTCTAAGGGCTCGTCTCGGGATCCCAGGGACGGCCAAGCTTGGGTGCCGTCTGTGCTGGGTTGGGCCCACCTCTCCGTCTAGTCCTTGACCCCACGGAAGGCCTGGGAAAACTCCCTGTGTTGACCCGAGGCCACCCTCCTGGTGCCGAGGCCTCATCCCTGGGAGACGCCAGAAGGAAAATTCAGGAGACACAACTTGGCCCACCGATCGCCCATCTCCCCAGGGCTGGCAGCAGCGGCAGGGTAGGCCCGGGCCCTAAGGATCCTGCTGTGGGAGGCAGCCCCTCATTTCTCATCTGCCCCCCACCTCAGGGCCAGACCCAGAGCCAGGGCACCTGCGTCCTCTGCTACCTGAGTGCAGACCCTCAGGCCCCGGCCCTCCCCATCCTGAGAGGAAGGATCTGGAGAGGAGGAGGGACTCAGCCTGACAGGCCCCACCCAGGGTTCCCAGGGCCGCCAGGTAGGGGTGGCACAGACTTCTGGGCCCTCCTTCCTGGTCCCGACGGGTGGGTTGGGAGTCACTCACTGCTCCCCCGGGTGTCCCCACATTGACTCTTGGCAGGAGCAGGGGCTCCTGTGTGTCTCCCAGATGGGCTTCCCCAGATGACCTGACCCCGACCTCTCCCAGCATGGTCCTCAGCACCCTGAGAGCTCCGAGAAAAGGGGGAGGAGCCAGCACGTCCTCATCCACGGCCACGTCTCCATTTCCCACTGACTCCGGGCTGGGGTCCAGGGTCTCTCAGCCCTCCCTCTGCAACTTCAGCGTAAAGCCCAACAGGACCTGGGCCTGCCCCTCTGCCCCGCTGAGGGAGGCCCTGCTCCTTCGATCCACCAAGGACCCCAGGTTCTCGGGAGACTCAGATGCAGAAGTCCGGCCGCACTGGCCACGTGTCCCCATCCCGCCCAGGGGGGCCTCCCTAGACTGACCTCATGGGTGGGCTTCTGCGGGGCTCCCCTCTGTCCTCCCACAGGGTTTAACCCTGGCCTCTGCACGCCACCCCCCGCCACTGGGGGACCAGGGCCCTCCCCTCTGCCCACGTGAGCATCTGCTCCTTTCATCGGGCCCTCACCTCCGTCTCTCTGAGACCCGGATTCGGAAGTCCAGACTCACTACGGGTTCCAATCACCCCCCTCTCCCCAATGGACCTTCCCTGACTGACGCTGTGCCGGGGTCCAGGGTCCTTCACTCCTCCCTCCGCAATCTTAACACGAAGCCCAGCAGGACCTGAGCCCGGCCCTCTACCCACCTGAGGGAGGCCCTGCTCCTTCTGCCAAGGCCCCCAGAGTCTTTGAGACCTGGATGTGCAAGTCGGGACTCACCAGGTGCTACCAACCCGCCCGCCTCTCCCCCGCGGACCATTCCTGACTGACGCTGTGCTGGGGTGCAGGGTCCCTCACTCCTCCCTCTGCATCCTCAGCGTGAAGCCAGCAGGACCGGGGCCCGCCCTCTGTCCAGGCGTGTGAGACCCAGCCCCTTCTGCCAAGGCCCCCAGAGTCTTTGATACCTGGATATACAAGTCCAGACTCACCACGTGCTCCCATATCCGCCGCCCCCTCCCCCCCTCACGGACCTTCGAGCATTGACGCTGTGCTGGGGTCCAGGGTCCCTCACTCCTCCCTCTGCATCCTCACCGAAAAGCTGCCGACCAGATGGAGGCCCTGATCCTCCCGCCAAGGCCCCCAGCGTCTTTGAGACCCGGATGCGGAAGTCCGGACTCTGCACGTGCTCCCTTCCCCCCCTACCCCGGGGACCTTCCCTGACTGACGCTGTGCTGGGGTCCAGGGTCCCTCACTCCTCCCTCTGCATCCTCAGCGTGAAGCCAGCAGGACCGGGGCCCGCCGTCTGTCCACCCGAGGGAGGCCCTGCCCCTCCTGCCAAGGCCCCTAGACTCTCGGGAGACCCGGATGCAGCAGTCCGCCGCACTGGCCGCGTGGCCCCTTCCCGCCCTGCGGCCTTCCCGGACTCACCCTGGGGCCCGACCTCGGTGAGGTCCCCTCTGTCCTGGGCTCCTGAGTCCCTCGGTCCTGCCCCCGATCGATCCCCACCCCGGCACCACTCGGACTCCCTGGGGCTGCCTGTGCCCCTGCCCCGTCCCGACCTGGCACCCTTCCCCTCTGACCCAGGTCCTCAGCTCCCTCAGACCCCCGCCGCGCATTTCACCGGACGCACCCACCTGTGGCCACCCTCCCCGGGGGGCCCCCAGGGCCGGGCCGCGGCAGGGCCCGAGTGGCCGGACCTGAGCGGGGAGCAGTGGCCCCCACAGTCCTCCCCTCTCCCCCGCAACCCGCTCCAGGGAGGGCCCGGGCCCGTCCATCTGGGGACCCCTGTCCAGTGCCCGGGCCGCGGCGGGAGGGGCTCAGCGGGACGACGCTGTCCCCTGGCGGGGTCGCTCGGGGCTGCCGGCATGGCGACCTGGCTCCTGGGGGACCCCGCACTCTGTGCTCCCTCACGGGTGCGTCTACCTGCACGCCTGGCGTCTCCCGACCGAGGGCCGTCCTCCCACTCACGGAGGTCCCGGCGTCTCTCAGGCCTCCGAGGCGGAAGTCGGCGCTCGTCACATCCGGACCCCACAGGAAGGGGTCCCGTAGGGTGCCAGCACGTGGGGCGCAGATGGGTTCCGGGGTGGGCTACGTGGGGCAGGAGAGGGGAGCGGCGTGCCGAGTCCGGACTTCCGCATCCGGGTCTCACAGACGCTGGGGCCGTGGCCGAAGGAGCGGGGCCTCCCTCCGTTGGGCAGAGGGCCGGGCTCAGGTTCTGCTGTGCTTCACGGTGAGGATGCAGACGGAGGAGGGAGGGACCCTGGACCCCAGCACAGCCTGGGTCCTGGAAGATCGTGACGGGGCGGGGGCGTGGCGGCGTGGATGGGAGCACGTGGTGAGTCCGCACTTCCGCATCCGGGTCTCACAGACGCTGGGGCCGTGGCCGAAGGAGCAGGGCCTCCCTCCGTTGGGCAGGAGGGAAGGCCGCAGGTCCTGCTGGGCTTTACGGTGAGGATGCCGAGGGAGGACTGAGGGACCCTGGACCCCAGCACAGCCTCGGTCCTGGAAGGTCCGTGACGGGGGCGGGGCGGATGGGAGCACGTGGTGAGTCCGGATATTCGCATCCGGTCTCCCAGGCGGTGGGGCCTTGGAGGAAGGAGCGGGGCCTCCGTCGGGTGGGCAGAGGAGAGGGCCCAGCAGTAACCGGAGTCAAGGTATGAACTCTGGGGAAGGACAGAGGAGGTCTCCCAGACGGTGGGCCATAGTGTCTGTCCCGGAAGCTCTCTGGGGTCCATGGGGATACGTCGCGAGTGCCGCCTTCAGGTGCTGGGTCTCAGAGAGTCCGGAGGTCTGGTGTAAGGAGCAGGGCCTCTAGTTGGCAGGCCGGGGGGGGGGGGGGGGGTGCGGGGGGAGGAGGGCCCAGGTTCTGTCAGGAGTCAAGGTGAGGAGCAGAGGGAGGAATGAAGGACCCTGGACCCAGTAGGGAATCAGTCCTGGGAGGCCCCTGAGCGGGAGGAGGACGAGTGGCGTGTCCAGACTTCCACATCCGGGTCTCAGAGAGGCTGGGGGCTGGGGTAGGAGGCAGGTCTTCAGGTCAGCAGCAGGGAGGGCTCCGTTCCTGCTGGAATCCAGGTGAGAACACTGAGGGAGAACTGAGGGGGCCCTGGACCCCAGAACAGAGTCATAGACGGGAGGCTCTGGAGCAGCCGTCCGCCTGAGGCGCACCCCCGAATTTGGCCTTGGATCTCAGGGATGTGCGGGGCGGTCAGAGGGGAAAGGACTCGGGACAGCAGAGGGCAGGGCCCCACGTCTTGTTGGAGACCAGGAGGGAGGCCGGCTGAGAGCTGAAGACCATAGAGCCTGAAACAGACAATGATTTTGTTGCCCTTGGGCTCCTTCTTCCATGTGCCCCAAGGTGGGGGGGAGCAGCTGAGGTATTGACTGACGTCTGCAGCCCGGGTCTGAAGGAGGTGAGCCTTGGTCTGAGGAGTGGGGCCTCAGGTCAGCAGAGGGTGGAGTCCCAAGACCCTGAGGGAGGCCTGAGCAGACACCCACCCAGACACAGGGTTCCCAATGAAGTCCTGCCCCAGTGGTCAGTCCTGCGAGGCCAGGCCAGGGGTCAAGAAAAGTAAGGGCCCCACTTTCTCCTCTGGGTCTCAGCGGGTGGGTGGCCTTGGCCTGCAGGATGCATCCTGGGGTTAGAAGAAGGGATAGTTCCAGGTCCCGCCGAAAGTAAACAGGAGCACCTTGCGGACAAAGAGTGGACTCCCACCCCAGGACAGAGGGGCCGACCCCGATCTCAGCTCTTTGTGAATTGGGTGGGGTGCAGGGGGAGGGCGTGGAGTGCTGCCTCCTCACCCTCCGAGAGGAGGGTGAGGACCATGCTGGGAGAGGTCGGAGTCAGGTCATCTGCGGAAGCCCACCTGGGAGACACACAGGAGTCCCTGCTCCTGCCAAGAGTCAGTGTGGGGACCCCCTGAGGGAGGGGTAAGTGGCTCCCACCGCACCCCTCGGGACACGGAGGGGATGGCCCCGAAATCGGTGCAGCCCCTACCTGGCAGCCCTGGGAACCCTGGGTGGGGCCTGTCAGGCTGAACCCCTCCTCCTCTCCAGCTCCCTGGTCTAAGGGAGGGGAGGGCCTGGGGCTGAGGACCTGGACTCAGGTAGCAGAGGAGTCAGGGGCCTTGGCTCTGGCTCTGGGCCTGGGGCCGGGGGGGGGGGCGGGCGGGGCAGGAGTCCTTGATGGGGAGATGAGAAATGAGGGGCTGCCTCCCACAGCAGGATCCCTAGGGCCCGGGCCTACCCTGCGGCTGCTGCCAGCCGTGGAGAAACGGGCGATGGGTGGGCCAAATTGTGCCTCCTGAATTTTCCATCTGGCGTCTCCCAGGGAGGAGGCCTCGGCACGAGGAGGGTGGCCTCGGGTCAACACAGGGAGTTTTCCCAGGCCTTCCGTGGGGTCAAGGACTAGATGGAGAGGTGCGCCCATCCCAACACAGACGGCACCCGAGCTTGGCCGTCCCTGGGATCCCGAGACGAGCCCTTAGACCTCTGGCAGGCGTGGGCAGAGGTGGGCCCCCTCGCTTACCTTCTGTGGGGTCCCAGGGCTGCGTGGCCTTGCTGTGACCCTGTGGCCTCAGGCTGCGGGGGTGGGGCCCAGGCCCTGCCAGGGGAAATAGCAGTCCCCTGAGGGGCCAAGGAGGGGACTGCCCAGCTTGGACGGATGGGGACCTCACAGAGTCCGCCCCAGCCCTCCTGCCCCACTGGGGCCCGTGTGCCGTGCTCTGTGTCTGCACCCCGAAGTGACTCCTCCTTTTCTCCTCCAGGGGCTTCCCGAGCTCAGAGTGGAGGCCTAGGGTCCGAGGCAGGAGCCTCTAAGGTCCCAGAGCAGGGGAGGTGCAGGTGAGTGCCAGTGGTCAAGGTGAGGTACTTGCTCTGAGCGTGGAGCCAGGGGCTCGCTCGTCCCACCCCAGACGGGGCCCCTCAGCACCCAAGTCCGACGCAGCGCACTGTCAGCTCCGGGGCTTCAGGCCTCTGCTGCCTGGGCCGCACCCTGAGGAGCCGTCCCACACCTTTCCTCAGGTTCTGAGAGACGTGCTCTGCAGGTACGCTGTGGGTCAGAAGGGAGAGTGGCAGGCCCTGATGGGAATCAGTATGCACCCCTGAAGGATGCTGAGGGCATTTCCCATCCAGGCAGAGTGGGCCCCACTCTCCCACGCTCGGCACCCTCCGATGGAGGAGGCAGGGAGGGCTGCGGGTGGTGCACCCACTCCCTGCCGCTGTCAGGGAGGTGAGATTCTGTTCAGAGGGCTGACTTCAGCTCAACAGAGGGAGCCATACCTGGTCAGCAGAGAAAAGACTTCAAAGATCGGCCAGGACTCAAGAAAAGGACCCTTTGGGAGGATGGAGGGTATGAACGTTTCCCCCCACTTCGAAGAGAAGGGACCTTAACGAGAGTCCAGGTTCCCCGTTCTCAGCCCAGGGAGGGCTAGCAGGGATGGCTGGATGTGGCTCCTCTGCCGCATGGTGGGCCTGGGGGCTCTCCGGAACGTGAGGCCCTTGGCCTGTGGGAAACATCAAGGCGGCAGAGGATCCCCCAGGCAGCCGTACGAGGACCCTGAAGGAGGGCTGACCTTACCCCCGCCCCCACCTCAGAAAAGAAAGGACTGCACAGAGTCCACCTCTGCCCTGGTGTCAGCCCCGGAAGGAACGGTCAGCGGTGGCCCTAGGTGGCATGCTCACTTGTCCCATGGGCCGGAAGGTGGGGAGTCCTTGGGGAGCTGAGGTCTTGGTCTGAGGGGCACATGGCTTCTGTCTCAGGTCGGGGGCCGGGAGGAAGGGCAGGCCCTGGCAGGAAGAAAGAGGAACCTACTCGGACACTGAGGGACTCCCCAACCCAGGACAGGGGGGCCGGGCCCCACAGCCAGCCCTTTGTGATCTTGCATGTGGTGGAGGATGTGGTGTAGATACCTTTTGGTACCAACCGCGTGTGGTGGAAATGCCTTTTGGTACCAACTGCAAGATGGGGCGTTGCGCACGACAGTGGATCTCGCCTGCCCACAAAGAGTCTAGGAATTCAAGGCAGCTCTGAGGCTCTATCCAGAGATAGCAGCAGCTTCCCCACAGAGTAGGTGCTCGGGCCTACAAGAACGACCCACCATTCGGTGGTCACTTGGCCGGCCCTGGGTTGTTCTGGGTGCTTGTGACCAAAAGGCCCTAAAGCAGGGGTTCCCAGGGACCCCGTCCGCCGGCGCCCGAACGGGCTGGGAGCAGCTCACGGAACTCAGGCACACAACTCACTCACTAGACCCCCGGGTGCTTGCCAACGGATGTAGCTCGGGAACAGCCAGACGCGAGAGCTGCGTGGCCACGGGAGGGCACATGTGGAGAAGCTTCCATGCCCTCTGAGTGCGCCCCTCCCCCCACACCTCCATGTCACCCACCTGAAAGCTCTCTGAGCCTGTCCCTTTGGGGATTGATGGAGGCTCCCTCACTCAATGGCTACCCCCCTCTGCGCTCTCCTGTGCTCAGGGGGTGGGGGACTGAAAGCTCCCACCCTCTAGCCCCCTGGCTGGTTCTCCTGGCACCCAGCCCCCATCCAAAGGTGCTGCCCAAAGTCACCTCCTGGACATTAACAAACGACACATTTATCATTCCCCACACTTTGGAAATTCCAAGAGTTTGAGAGCAGAGAGCCAGCGCCTGTGGACAAAGAGCAAAACCTACATTTACTTATAAATCACAGTATCCAAGGTGCCTTTTCAGGCTCTTGGGAGCTCTCAGG
The DNA here is from genome assembly GCF_037043125.1 of Eumetopias jubatus. Taxonomy (NCBI): domain Eukaryota; kingdom Metazoa; phylum Chordata; class Mammalia; order Carnivora; family Otariidae; genus Eumetopias; species Eumetopias jubatus. Next base: position 3,349,200 of record NW_028274817.1, on the reverse strand, counting down.
GAGGCGAGGACCATGCTCTGAGAGGACAGCATCAGGTGATCTGAGGAAGCCCACCTGGGTGACAGGAGTCCCAGGTGAGGACCCCGAGGGAAGAGAGTGGACCCCAATTGCCAGAACGAGGAGGGGACCCGCCCCAGAAGCCTGGCCTGCCCCCACTGTCAGCCCTGGGAACTCTGGGCGGGGCCAGTCTGGGGCTGAGCCCCTTCTTCCTTCCAGATCCCTGCTCTCAGGGAGGCAAAGGCCTTGGTCTGAGGGTCTGAACTCAGGTCAGCGGAGGCAGGATCCTGGGCCCTGGCAGGAGTCAAGGACGCGGCAGCCTCCCTTCCCCGGGAACCTGGGAGGCCCCGGGCAGTGCGGTCAGATGGGGCCGCCCTCCCGTCCTTCTGTTCAGGCTCAGGGCTGTATGGTCTTGTGCTGAGGCTTTTGCTTCAGGCGAGCAGAGGGGTGGGGCCCGGGCCCTGCCAGGGCAGAGGTGAGTGCGCCGAGTGGGGACCACCCCCACACTCACCCCCCCCCCGCCCCCCCCCCCCCCCCCCCCCCGGTATCCCGCCGTGGGGACCTCCTGGAGTCAGACCCAGCCTCCTGCCTGCCCCCGGGGACCCTGGGCTGCACTCCCAGTCTGCGCCCTGAGGTACCCCCTCCTTCCCTCCTGCAGGGGACTCAGGACCTGGGAGGCGAAGGCCTTGGTGTCAGGCAGGGACTCCTAAGGTCACAGGGCAGAGGGAGGAGGCCCTTGGCTTCCCCCTTGGGTCTCTCGAGGGCAGGCGGCCCATGGGGAGAGACCCCTGTGAGGCCAGGGAGTGCCCGCACGGAGACCCGGAGTCGCCGTTGTCACAGCTGCCACGGGGCCTTCCTCAGCCGAGGCTCCTCCCGCCCCGTCTCTCTCCCAGGCCTTTGGGTCGCCTGCGCCCACCGGGCCGCACCGGGTGCCTGCCGCCAGACGGAAGTCATGCCTCTGGGTGAGAGCAAGGAGCTCCAGAAGTTGGAGGCAGAGCTTCAGGACCCGAGAGAGGCCGAGCACCTGCCTCCCGCACCGCTGTCCTGGGCTGCGGAGGCCGAGGAGTTCCTCTCCCCCTCCTCCCCCTCCCCCCTCCTCCTCCTCATGGTCCTCCTCCTCCTCTTCCTTTGCCCTGTTCCTCGACACCCCAGAGGACGGGTCTGCCGCTGGGTCTCCAAGCCCTCCCCAGAGCCCTCTGAGTGCCTGCCCGCCGCCCAGTGCCGGGGCAGCCGCTCCCTGGAGCCTGTCTGAAGATCTCTCAGGCTCAGCCCCGGAGGAGGAGGGCTCTGGCCCTGGGCTGGAGCCTGGAGCGGCCCCGCCCCCGCTGCAAACCACACTCCACCTGAAGGCGGCCCACCTGGTGGCCTTCCTGCTCCTCAAGTATCGCACCCAGCAGCCCACCAGCCAGGCGGAGATGCTGGAGGTCATCGGCAACGACGCCCAGGTTACCTTCCCTGTGATCTTGGGCCAGGCCTCCCAGTGCATGCAGCTGGTCTTTGGCGTGCATGTGAAGGAAGTGGACCCCAGCGACCACTCCTACGTCCTGGTCCCGGTCCTGGGCCTCACCTGTGACGGGATGCTGAGCGGTGAGCAGGGCATGCCCAAGAACGGCCTCCTGGTTTACGTCCTGGGGGTGATCCTCGTGGAGGATGACCGTGCCCCCGAGGAGGAGGTGTGGGAAGCGCTGGCGTTCGTGGGGGTGTATGCCGGCCAGGAGCACATCATCTACGGGGAGCCCAGGGAGCTCCTCACCAAGGTCTGGGTGCAGGAAGGGTACGTGGAGTACCGGCAGGTGCCCGGCAGCGACCCTGCCCGCTACGAGTTCCTGTGGGGTCCCAGGGCCCACGCGGAAACCAGCCAGTTGCAAATGGAGGAGTATTTGCTCCGGGTCAATCCTGGGCAGTTGGCTTCCGCGCTGGCCCTGTGTGAAGAGGCTGTGAGAGATGAGGGAGAGGGGGCCTGAGCCCCGGGGGCAGCTTCGCTGGGGTCGGCAGCTTCTCCTCCATGGTGCTGGGCGTGAAGCGAGGCCGCTTGTTGGTTCTTCCCTGGGGCGTGTGTGCGTGTGTGTGTGCGCGCGTGTGCGTGAAGACAGAGCCCTGGGCGTCGTAAAGAGTGCAGGGCCGGGGAGGGTGGGAGCAGAAAGCAGGGCCAGGAGCCTCCTGGGGTTGGCGGGGGGGGGGCAGTTCCCTGGGATGACTCCCACATCCAGAGCTTGGTGTCCTGGAGAAAGCTCCCCTGTGGGGTTCCTTGCCAAAGAAGGTCTCATCCGTTTCAGCGGCTGAATGTGTGAGTGACATCCACCCCGCAGCGTTTGTCCGTACCCAGTTCAAGAGTTAAGAGTTTTGTCGTGTCCTGGAAACCATTTGGGACCCCTTGCCTCCTCGTTTCTGCTCCGGACCAAAATCACAGGGCACCGGTCTAGCGATGGGTTGAAAAGGCGAAAGAAAGGAGGAGGGAAGGGATGGGGGTCAGGAAATAGAGAAATAAAAGGAAAAGTTTGTTGGTTCTTGCTTCTGATGCCTTCCTGTCCGTCATTCCGCGAATACCAAAGGCACGCACCGGTGTGCTCCTGCGTTGGCCTGGTTCTTCCAGAGTGGAGGGGAGACGTCCTCCCAGCAGAGAGGGAGCCCTGCTCACTGGCTCCTTGATTCCCACACGTGGGCTGAGCTCTGCTCTCTGGAAGGCCCTGGGCGTGAGCAGTGAGGACACCAGCAGAAGCAGGACACGTCCCAGCCACAGGGGACTGAGTCTAGGGGCCGCAGTCCTGGCAGGAAGGTGGGGAGGGGAGCCCTGAGTTCTGCAGAAGAAACGGAGGCAGGGTGAGCGGGGGCGGCTCCCGGGGCGAGCACTGCGTTGGAGGTGCCCTGAGTCCTGGCGGCTGGGCGTGCCTGGTCCCCGTGATGGCTTCTGTGCGGCTGGTCCCCGGCACGCTGGGGTATGACAGCGGTCCTCCTTGGAGAAGGGGTGCCTCGGGTGTGGGAGCAGAGTCTGAAATGGATTAATTGCTCTGAGAATACCCATTGGTCCTGGAGAAGACAGAGCACTCCCTGTGACAGGAAGGAAGGGTGTTTGCTGCCTTTCAACTGCCTCAGAAATGGTGAGCACAAGAAAGAGAGTTCTGTTGCCTTTCCAACATAGGGTCTGTGGAGAGATCGGAACCCTTGTACACCCTTGTGGGAACGTAACCCGATAACAGCTGCTCTGGAAAAGTGTGTGACGGGGCCTCAAAAAATTAGAAATGGAAATGACTGTATGAGCCAGCAATCCCAATTCTGGGCGTACGGTTAAGATCTTTTTTTTTTTTTTAAGATTTTATTTATTTGACACACACAAGAGAGGGAGAGAGAGGGGGGGGGGAGAGAGCACAAGCAGGGGGAGCGGCAGGCAGAGGGAGAAGCAGACTTCCCGCATGAGCAGGGAGCCCGATGCGGGGCTCGATCCCAGGACCCCGGGACCATGGCCTGAGCCGAAGGCAGCGGTCTAACCAACTGAGCCACCCAGGCGCCCCTACAGTTAAGGTCTTGAAGGCTGGGTCTCAAAACTCCTCTGTGTACCCATGTTCACGGCAACAGGATTCCTGATAGTTGAAATGTAGGTACGTTCATGTGATTCATAACGCAGATATATGGTTGGGCATTCAATGACCAAAATGCATTTCTCCTATATATTTGGTCTTGGTCCAGAGTCCTGGCTCTGAGCTCCCCAAACCCTCTTGCAATTCCAAACCCTGGAGAGTGATGAAGGTGTCTTTTGTTACGTGCCTGAGGTGACTTTGAGAAGCACCTAGGGAGGGGGCCTGATTGCCAAGTGCACCAGCTAGGGGGTTAGCGGGTGGGACCTTTCAGTCCCCCCACCCCCTGACCACGGGGGGAGGGCAGAGGGGCTGCCGATTGAGTGGGGGAGCCTCCATAAAACCCCAAAGGGACAGGCTCAGAGAGCTTTCAGGTGGGTGACATGGAGATGCGGGCGGAGGGGCGCACTCAGAGGGCATGCAAGCTTCTCCGCACCCCTGCCCGCCTCCCGTGGCCCACGCAGCTCTCGCGTCTGGCTATTCCCAAGCTACATCCGTTGGCAAGCAGCCGGGGGTCTCGTCAGTGAGTTGTGTGCCTGAGTTCCGTGAGCTGCTCCAGCCCGCTCAGGGCACCGGCGGACGGGGTCCTGGGAACCTCTGCTTTAGGGCCTTTTGGTCACGAGCACCCAGAAGAGCCTAGGGCTTGCGACGGGCAGGAGTGGGGTGGGCCGCCTGGTAGGACTGGGCCCTTAGCCTGTGGAACGCGCTGCTGTCTCCGGGTGGAGAATGGCAGAAGGGAGGTGACCGGTGGCCGCGCTGCCGGAGCCACCCCCGCTGTGTCACACTGCTGTCCGGCTGCTCGCAGGCTCGGCCGTCGGCTGTCCGTTTCGATTGCCCGCCTTGTGGCCGCTCCAGGGGCAGCACGGGAGCGTTCCTCAGGAGGGGGCAAGCTTCTAGGCGCGCTTCTGGGAAACCGGGATCACGGAGCCCTCCCCCTGCCCTGCACGTCCCGGGTGTAGGGCTGGTCTTTCCTCCATGGTTCCAAAGTCAGCGTGTCCGTTCAGTAATCAAACTGCATTGTTTCGTCCCCCCCCCTTCTCCCCCAGGCCCTCTTGTCTACAGGGCTCCTGTGCAAGAGGGTCTAAAGCATTTTCACAGACCAGCGTTGTCCTAGAAGGGAACCGAAAAGACTCGTCATGGTCAAGAGGTGGGCAGGATGACGACATCTTGAATTTCCAGCATTTTTTTTTTTAAAGATTTATTTATTTGAGAGAGTGAGAGAGAGCACGAGAGGGAAGAGGGTCAGAGGGTCAGAGGGAGAAGCAGTCCCCCCCGCTGAGCAGGGAGCCCGATGTGGGACTCGATCCTGGGACTCCAAGATCATGACCTGAGCCGAAGGCAGTCGCTTAACCAACTGAGCCGCCCCGGCGCCCCTTTCCAGCAGGTTTTGAAACGGGTGTCCATAACCCTTTGCATCCCGATCGCTTATCGCGTGAGGGGGAGAGGAAAGAGCAAGGCCTTCCCGGGAAGGCTGGGTGAACACCCTCACCGCCTGGTGGGTGCAGCAGGAGCAGGCCGAGGGGCCCAGGCAGGCAGTCCTTGTTGCAGACTACAGCTAGCCAGGCTAGGCCCGCACGGTGAGTCCAAGGCACAGGGGTCTGCGTTGGATCTGTCCAGAGCGCATGGAGGCCTCCCGGTCCCGGGGATGGGCCCCCCCGGGGACGTGCGGCTTCCGTGGGCATCCCGAGTCAGGAGTGCACTCACTGGTCTGTGTCGGAAATGCCACGCCCCCGGGCAGCTCTGTCTCCCTTGGTCGCAGGAGAGAACAGGCCCTCTATCGTGCACGTCTGCAAGGGACCGCGACGGTCCAGGACGGCCCCCAAGATGTGCGGACAGATTTGGGACCCCCCCACCACCCCCCACCCCAGAGGGAGGGTCCCAAATCTGCAAGGATCCCAGAGCTCAAGATCTGTTCGTGGAGCTTTGCCTGACTTCCTTTCAGCACAGCTGGTGCTGAGGCTGAACAGGCCCACCCACAGTGTACGCTTGCAGCTTTGGGCTCAGCGTGCAAGGCAGCCAACTAGGCTTTGGGAGCTCGGGGGCTAACAAAGTCAGTGGCTTTCGGGCAGCAAGTCGAGACACTGCCAGGCCAGACAGCGGCTGCCCAAGTCCCCGTGACGAGCAGACGCTTTCCCGAGCCTTTCTGGCCTTGCCCTCCTTCGCGTCTCCCCCGGAGCTGGGCTGAAAACCCTGCACCTCGCCTTGGATCAACATCAGCCTCTAAGGATCAGACCTGTGATGTCCCAAGAGCTCATGAGCAAACTGCAGGGGGCTCCAGGGATTGGGGGCTGGTCCAGGAAGAGGACAAGACCAGGACAGGCAGCAACACACAAGCGGCTCTCCTGGGTGGCGCCTGAACGGAGTCCCATTACAGGGGAGCCCCCTCACAGCGTGAGACTGCCCAGGGCCTTACGGTCGGGGGGCGGGGGGGGCACGATGCAGGATGGCAGTGCTACGGTCTCAGTGAGTTCCGCCCCCCTCCCCCAGATACATCTGTTGAAATCCTAGGCACCAAACATGATGGTCTTTGGAGGTGGGGCCTTTGGGAGGTGTTTAGGTCAAGAAGGTGGAAGCCTCGTGGATGGGAGGGAGCGCCTTGTACGAGAGGCTCCAGAGAGTTCCCCGGCCCCTTCCACCAGGAGGGGACACAGTGAGAAGGTGGCAGCTGTGAACCAGGAGGGGGGCTCTCACTCCACCTTGCTGGCACCGTGTTGGCACCTTGCACCTCCAGCACCAGGAGAGAGAGCGATGTCCCGTATGCCTGAGCCGCTCAGGCTGTGGCGTTTTGCTACAGCGGCCCCGTGGGCTAATGGACAAAGGGCAGGGAAGGATCTGCTCGGGGAGGGGGCTCAGCTCAGCAGCTCGGGGGACCGGCTGGGGCTCTGAGAACCACAAAGCTCTCTCTTCTGTATTCTTAGCCGACGTGGCGTGAGGCCTGGTGGGGTATGGCAAGCAGGCAGGCTCCGAATGGCCCGAAGTCTGCCGCTTTGAGCTACATTTGGGGCAATCGTCAACATGAAAGAAAATTTGAGCTGGGCGCCGGGGGCCGTTGGAGCCGACGGGAGGCAGTCGGCTGTGATGAAATCCAGCACCTAGGGGCCCGCGCACACAGGACCCGTTTGGCTCATTTTGGGAACACGGCCTGAACCCTGCTTCTCCAGTCTCTCAAAGTCTCTGTCTCTCGGCAGGCTGCCTCTCCCTCCCACGTGGCCCTCCTTTTCCAGGGGCTCCAGCAGGCAGGACGCGCCAGGAGACGGGTTCTGTTTCCGAATTTCAGAGTTCACAGCAGAGAGAGACCGTGGTGGAGTGACTGTGACGCCACGGCTCCCGGTGGGAGAAGGTCCGTGAAGGAGACGCGTCTGGCCGACTGCCGCAGGGCCAGCCAGCGGGAACCGGGAGAATCCGGGCCCCCCTGTGTACAGCCAGGGACGGAAGCTGGCTGGGAACCAAGCTCGCATGTGGCTCCTCTAGAAAGGCACGTTTTACCCGACGGCCCCGTGCCATGCTTAGCCTCTAAGGACATGCTTCCCCTTGTCCCCTGAGCCTCGGACGCTACAGAAACGTGACACCACCAGACCAGGAAGCGTCCTTTGCTGCTTGCCCCCCCAGCGTACCGGAGGGGGGGGGAGGGGGAAGGCTTCCTGGCTTCAAGGCAGACAGAAGGGCCTGGCTCCACTTGCTCAGGTGGAACCTGGGCCCCTGACCCCACGTGCCACGGCCTCGGCTGGGCCTTTCCTGATACCGCCCGAGGGACCGTGGTCCCGAGTGAATGGCCCAGACCCCAGGAGTGCTCAGCACGGCCACGGTGAGGCGGGTGTCCTCGCCGACGGCTCCTCCTGCCCCGTTACAACACAGAGCTGTTTTCCAGGACGCGAAAGCCCGCCCAGCTGCTGCTGGGGGGCACAGAACTTTCGGGGACCAGGTTCACATGGTCTCTGCTGTCCTCAAGGACCGCCTTCCTAGTCTGGAGCGGGAGACAGGTGCATCTCGCCTGGGATTGCATGTGGGAGCTGGGGGCCGGGTATGGGTGCGCCAGGAGGGGAGACTTGAGGGGGCCCGGGCCCCAGAGGGGGGCCTCACGGAGGCAGCACCACAGGAGGGGGCAGCTCGGGGTCCGCCCCTGACAGGAGCTCCAGGTGTATGAGAGAGCAGTGCTGACAGGCACCGCGGCGGGGGCCGGGGGCTGGTGCCCCACACACCATGAGTGAAAGCCGCCGGAGGGCCTCTGGGCTGGCGGCTGCGGGCCCGGGGGGGGGGGGGGGGGCGGGAGAGGGCGGGCCTGCGACGTATGCCTCACGGCTTGTGTCCAGCCACGGATGCGTTCCTTCTGAGCCGTGGCTGAGAAAGTCCCCTCGGCTGGGACCTGAGCCAACCGCAGGGGAAGGGCGGTGCCTGCCGGGCATGGAGACCAGGAAGGGGGCAGCTCCCGGGACCCAGGGAGCAACGGACGGCTTGAAGGACGGAGGCCCGAAGGCAGGGGCGGCAGGCAAGGCCACAGAGCCAGGCTCGCTTGGCGGAGGCGCCGGGCCTTGGGCCCCATAGCCCAGCGCTCGGCCCCTTTCTCGATGGCCACAGGGCTGCGCAGAAGCTGTGGCGAGCCCCTTCGGGGTGGCTGTCCTCGCAGCCCCCTCAGCTGTGCTCTGCCGAGTCGCCTGACTGGGGCTTTGGCCCCGCGTAAGGCGGCCACCCGCCCCGGTCATCTCTGGGGCCTTTGGAGCACCGACGAGCAGTCATTTCTCTCCAAGGGTCTTGAGCATGGAAGCTGTCTAAGAAAGACTGTCTGGAGTGGCAGCCACAGGTCCTAGGGTTGGAAATGCCGGGATTGAGAAGGCTTAGCTGAGGGAGGCTGAAATGTCCATCCTGCCCTCCAACTAGACTGAAGACGGCACTGTGGCTATTTCCTCTTCAGGGGACAAGATGAGCCTGCTGTCCTAGATGCTGAGCCCCAGAGGAGATTTGGGGACTTGAGAGCAAGAACGTTAGGCAACGGTCCTACACCAGACGTAGGACCTGAGAGTGCCTAAAACAAGTCAAATCAAATCACTGCCCGATCGGTGTGGAGCGCCAGACTGTGGGTTCCCGGCTGGTCATCGCTCCCACGTCCCCCCCCCCCCCACCACGGTCCGGTCCCTCTAAGTAAACAGCAGAGCGCAGGGGCTCGCAAAGGCCACGGCAAAATATCATTTTCGTTCTTTAAAGAGCTCATTGAGGAGAAAATTCTTAGGTACGCAACTGAAGGAAGCTGGGCTGTTTAACCAGAGACTCTAGGAGCCCCCTTCTGAGAAGCCGCCAATGGCTTTTAAATGGTGGCCCTTTTCTAAGCTCCCGTGTAAATCCTTAGCCTCTCGTGGCAGGCCCCCACAGCACGCACTGACTTCTGGAATGAACACTTGGTAAACTGTCAAGAAGCCCGGAGACCACGAAGCCAGCCCGATTCTAGACCTGGGGGCTCCATCGAGGGTCCCAGCCCTTGGACGGAAAGTCCCCCCGGGAGACCCTCTCCCGAACCCTCTTGGTGCTCCCCATTTAGACACAAAGCATTGACCCTCAGAGAGGGCGAATGACCCTCCTCGGTGGCAGAGCTGGCTCAAGGAGCTAGGATCCTCGCAGGCGGGGGCCTTTCCACGGCACCAGAGTGGAGATTGAGAACAAAGCTGTCCAGGTGGCTAGGGAGCATGTATCCCTCCAACCACCGTCCCATCCTCTCATCTATGGTGAAGATGACTTTCATTTAGGTTTGTGTCCCATCCCACACCCAGACTCTCCTCTATTTTCAGATACTGCCTATTGGCTTCCTCTGGTCACGGCGAGCTAAACAAGTAGGAGTTTTCCTGGGGAGTGAGTCTGTATAGAACAGGCCCTTGGAAAAGTAACCGCAGAGCAAACGACACTACTCACTGTATCTACCATCAAGGTCATGGCAGGAGAGGGACCACAGGAGTCAGGGGTGGGGGTGGGCTCGGGGCAAGGGGAGCAGGGCTGGCATGGCCGTGGGTCCGTGAAATGCTTTGTTTCCACAGAACAGACTATATGCTGAACCCCAAAATCAAGTAATTAAAAGGGGAAGTGCCAAGGGAGATCCAATTTGGAAGCGGGTGGCCAGAAATCTGGGAGAGCTGAGGCCAAACCACTCCACTGAAGAAAGGAGAGAGGGCTTTCGAGGCAGCCTCAAGGGAGGCTGAATCGGCCTGTCCGCGGGAGGACATGTGCAAAGGGCGAGCACAAGTGTCCCCAAAGTGAGCACATCTTGGGCCACGAGGACAGTTCCTATAGGGAACAAACGGAGACTAAAGACAATCCCATCGTGATCTGGCGAGGGATGAGATCTGGGGACAAGCAGAGCTCAACAGGAGACCCTCAAGCTCGGCAGAGGCGGCGGCCAGTCACCGACAAAGCCGGAGCTCTGGGTTAGCAGTGTGTCTGAGGTGCTGTGGGTAACACTGAGGTTGAGGAACGAGAGCAACGCTCTCACCGTTGCTCTCGCACAGCCCTACTCCGGGGACAATTTGACCCAGGGGCAAGGAAACAGGGTTCTTGGTTCAGGCCCATCTGAGCAGGACCAACTAACCAGCAGGAGCAGGTGGAAGAGACCAAAGCAGGAAGTGCGGGGGGGGGGCAGGAAGAAGGGGGAGGGCTACCAACTGAGACTAGGCCAACCAGACCGCTAGGGGCTGCCATCTTCTGAGAGAGACAGTCTCCCAAGGGCCCATCTGACCCAGGCCGACGTGGTGGTAGCCAAGCCAGGGCTAACCAGGGCCTGGCCCTTGAGCTAATCAGAGAGGCCACCAACAGGTCCCCCCCCGCCCCCCGCCGCCGGTCCTCAGGGAGTGGGAGTGCACCTAGGATTGTGGTTTCTCTACCCATCCAGGGCCTGGGCCCGGGAGGCATTGTGCCTGGTTGTAGACAGGAGCCTTCCTGGGGAACTCAAACCATACTTTTGTGTACTTGTAGAAAAGAGAGAAGCTAGGGGCCTGTACCCCTCCCCTGCCCCACACTTGGCCAGGGCTCCCTCTCCAGACCAGCTCAGAGCCGCCTTTGTGACATCACATGACAAATAAAGGGGGCGATGACTCAGGCACCCGGTTGCCCGACTACGAGACTCCAGAATTTGGGGGACAGTGTATATGGGGCACCCCTGTACCGGCCGAAGGCATTTCTGACTCGAGAGTCAAGTGAGACGGTCTCGGGGTGAAAATGCTCCTGATCTAGACTTAGCGCCATGGCTAGTCAGAGTACCGACGAGATACGCCCGGTCAAGCTGGCTCCGCCTGGTGACGGAGAGTCACCCACAGCGGTCCCATCGACTTCCTCCCTGGGTCCAAATTTGGATTCCAGGGAGGTTTTAGAGAAGCACGAGGACCCGGCTGTGAGCCGAGATCCAGATCCCCAAGACAACCCACAGCCAGAGGCCCCAAACCTGGGTGCCGCCAATGTGGGACAAAACATTCTCGGGCTTTCCTTCCCGAGAAAGCTCTGGAGCATCGTGGAGGACGACGCCTTCACGTCCGTGCGCTGGAATGACGACGGCGACACCGTGATCATCGATGAAGAGCTTTTCCAGAGGGAGATTCTTCCCCGGAGGGGCCCAGAGAGAATCTTTGACACTGACAGCTTGAAGGGGTTCATCTGCCTAATGAACCTGTACGGGTTCAGCAAAATACGCCCAGACAGCCCTTCGGTTCGCGCCCCGGGGAACGGGAGGATGACGGTAAAGTAGAAAGTCCTCGCGTCTCCCCCGCCCCCGTCTTCTGTCCTTCCAACAGCTTCCTAGTAGACCCAGATGAAGGATCTCCCGAAAGGGTTTAATTTCTTAGTAATCTTTTAGTAACGTATTTCTCTATGCCTAGACAGAAGCCAGGGAACGTCAGATAGGTGCGTGAACACCTTAACCTATGCACGCCGTGTCGTTGGTGAGCTCAGGCTCTAGGGCGTAAGGAACCTCGCAGGCAGCCTCAGAGGACCTCTCCTCCATAGTAGAGCTAGGCCATTATCTAGGCCATTATGTCCTCGGGGGCGGGAGGGGCAGGGAGTAGTGGTGGCCCTGGTGGTGGCCGCGGTGGCCGTGGCAGCGGCGGCGGCAGCAGAGGACACGATTCTTTCCTTCCAGAATGACTAAAAGGACGAATCTCGTTTCAGATGTACCGCAACTCCAACTTCCAGCGAGACAGGCCCGTGCTGCTCGAGAATATTCAGAGGAAAGGTGATCCGAGAACCAGGTGGCTAGGAAGCGGTGCAACACCTCTAAAGAGAAAGAAGCAGGTGGCGGCGGCGACAAGACGTTCCCCACGATTCCATCACAGCGAATCCAGCAACGAGGACAAGGCGGGCCCCAGAGAAGCCCCAAACGTTCAGGGACCCAGCGGCACCCAGTCCTTTGGCTTCTCCAGTATCTGGTCCCTGAGCAGCGTAGCCAGAAGTGCCATGGAAAATCATGGCCCAAGTGAGCAGGGTGGCCCAAGTGGGGAGGGCACCTCCAGGAATGTGATGTTTGTGCCCCTGGCTACTGCCAGAAGGGACGGCGCGGGGGAGCTGCCCACCGCCCTCCCGGCTTACCCAGATGACGGGTTGCTGATGTCGCTGTACAACACCTGCTATTCCATCCTGCTGGCTGGCCTTTCTGTCATGTCCCCAAACGAGGCCCCCAGTGAGAATGAGGAGGAGGAGGGTTCCTCAGATTACAAGTGTGCACTCTGTGAACACTTCAAGGACGACCCGGTTCCCTAAGCTCACAGGCCACGGGCGACAGATAAAAATCACCATTGTGGAACCCTGACTCTATTCCTGGCCTTAATAAAGAAAAGCAAAACTCCGCAGGAGTAAATAAACAATGACAACGGCGAGTCTGTGTTCTTTCTAACTTGCGACACCACGCACACCTCATCGGAGAAACCCGAGGAGGCTGGGAATCCTGGCCCAGGACCGGGTCTGGCCCCCGTGGGTCCTCTTTGCTTTGAAGCGGCAGCATTTTCACCCACTCGGCCAAGGAGCTGGCTGGGGAGTGTTGAGGCAGGCCCAGGAAGATCTGGTCGCCTGAGCCTCGCCTGCCGGTCAGGAGAGACAACAGCCTCGCTCCTGACCTTGGCGCCGCCCCCCTCTCCGGCGCTCGCGCAGCTTGAGCCAGGAGGGGCCTTCCTCGTGGGTCCCCTTGGGATGCCAGGGCGAGTTTCTGATCAGCAGCTGAGCGCTTCTAGCGCGGGGGCCAGGGGCCTTCCAAGGAGGCCCACCGAAAAGCAGGGACGTAGGACCCCTTTAGTCGAGCTCAGAAGACACAGGCCATTCCAGTCGATGGCGGGGTGGGGGTGGCGGGGTGGGGGGGCGGGGGTGGCCCATCATCCTCATAGGTAACAACCACTAGAACCTTCGCTATGGAACACACAAAAGCCAACAACAAGAGATTTCCCACAAAACAAACAGCACAACTTGTCACTTTTCCATCAGGGCTGTATTTAGGATCCTTCCCTTGCACACGAAGCAGCCGTGCCACGTGTGTAACACGCACCCTTCATGGGCCAAGGGACGCTTTCACAACAGAGCAAGAGTCATCTGCGAGGACGGATGGGCGCTCTGTTTCTCAGGCTGAGGTCCTCGTCGCCGTGAGCGGGGCCGTCCGTGGCTGGCCACTCCCTCCCGGGCCTTCCTTCGGTGCCCACTCCCAGCCTTCCCACAACATCCCCTGGACGCTGTTCAAACGCTCTCTGACTTTTGACCAGAACAAAGAGCGGGGGAGACACTAACCAGTTCTCTCAAAACGCGTTTTTTTTTTTTTTAAGATTTATTTATTTCACAGAGAGAGACACAGAGGGAACACAAGCAGGGGCAGAGGGAGAAGCAGGCTCCCCGTGGAGCATGGAGCCCGACAGGGGGCTCGATCCCAGGACCCCGGGATCATGACCCGAGCCAAAGGCAGACGCATAACGACTGAGCCACCCAGGCGCCCCAAAACGTATTTCTTTATGCAACCCAAATTAGTCGCGGTGCAAAGGCCTTTACGGCAGCTTTCCCTGTCTCCTGAAGCTCCGAGTCCTCGAGCCCGTCGAGGAGCCCAGACGGGCAGCTCACAGGGAAAGTCCCGCCGGCCCGTCCCCCGCACGGGAGCGGAGAAATCCGTGCCCACGAACAGCACGCAGCGGCAGCGCTCTCCGCGGCAGGGCCAAGCCAGACCAGAGCTGCGGTCCCCGCCTGCGGCACGATGGTCACCTCACGGGTCATGACTTAGCTGGGGTTCTCCGTAACCCTGCACGCCCCTCAGGCCTCCTGCCCCGAGGGGAGCAGGTGCTCTGGGATGTCTACCTGGAAGAGATCCTTTCCGCCTTTCCTGGGGATGGGCTCCAGCAACCACCTGGGGTTCGAAAGCGCCGTGAGGTACTTCTGCTTCAGGCCGGTCAGCACAGCTCGATTTTCCAGTTCCACGACCTCATCGGGAGCTAAGTCCTCTGGGCACGGCAACGTTTCCCCAACGTCAACAAGCCCTGTGCACAAGGAGAAGCGCGCACTGGTTTTTCCTTCCAGAAACCGAGGCCCGCCTGACGGAGAACACGGTTATTGAAAGCTACAACCACCAGGGACCACGAGGGTCTCCCCAAGGGGCCACGCAGTACACTGGGCCGCTCTGGCCGAGCATCTGCGACGTGCCAAACTCTGTTCAGGGAATTCCGGGTGAGGCCGAGGGACGGAGACAAAGAAGTGGAGGGCCTTGTCCTCAACGACCACACCCAAGCAATGGGCTGGTCCCAGCCAGACTGCTCAGGGCAGCAGGCGGAGGTCAGAAGGGCTCCAGACGCCAGGGGGAACAGGCCATCAGGTCCCCGAGCACTTTGGCAGGTGGCAGGTGCGGCGGTGGGACCTGACCCACCCAGGGCGCAGGGAACTTAGCTGGGATGCGGGGACGGTGGGGGTGGGGCATCCGCCCACGAAGCCAGGCAACAGCCTGAATCTGGAGGCTACCCCAACCCACGCCGGGTACCGCGGTCTCCGCCTCCCATGGTCTCTGCCGCATGTACGCGCACGCACACACGGACGCACACACACTCGCGCGCAAACACACGGCTCTACACATACACACACACAGGCCAGTGCCACGTGGAGACTCGGAAGCTGTCCCTGCCTCTCAGATCGAAAATGGGAACCGAGGCCCAGAGCGGACGCAGGGTCCCCCTGAGGTCGTGGGACCTCGGCAACTCCCCCACCCCCAGCCCACGGCCCCCTGCTGCCCCTCTGAACGGTGTGTCGCTCGGCTCACACACCAAGCAGTTCGAAAGAAAACAAGCCACAAAACTCCCGAGCTAGATCCCGCGGCGTTAGCCCCTGGAGGTTGTCTGAGCAGCATCTGGCCTATCATCACTTGCCAGCTATCACGCCACGGCCATACTTCTCCCCTTCCCGAAGCAAGGCCTGAATCTGAGCGGGGGCCATCCCCAGCCTCTCCACCAGCAGCCTCCTCCACGTGGCGTCTTCCCAGTCCCTCTGGGCGATGTGGACAGCGATGGTACAGTTCCGGTGGCCGCTCAGCAGAGGACGCCAACGCGTCTCCACGGTCTTGACCCCGTTTAAGACGAAACCTGCGTAAGGCTGCCGGAAGGAGAGGCAGCCGAACTGCATCTCCCTACAGCTCCTGGGGCCTCCCCTGGCCTGCGGGGACACGGAACCACGAACGTCAATGAGCATCATGCCCAGCGCTCCAAGCTCATGACCCGCGGGCAAGGCCTCGCCCCAGTGTCCCCGGGGTTGCCTACTGACCTGGGCGGTGGGGGAGCCGAGAACCCTGGCTCCTTCTTCCTATCACGACACAGTCAACCGACAGGCCCAAAGGAAGGGGCCGGGGATCAGGACGACGTGTCCATCAGACGGAGTCTTGGGCGAGCTCTCGGACGATGGCGCAGACGGCTAGAGAAAGGCACGGCCGGGACAGCACGTGGTCAGTGCTACAACAGAGGCCACGGAGCCCCAGGAGACGACAGAGGGGGACGGGCCCCTGGGTTTCACGACTCGGCAAGCTGGCTCTAGCCCCCTCCCAGCACAGACAGGGCCAGTCCCGGGCCTCGCTTCTTCTCCTGCCAACCCACTCGGGTCCCTGGCCCTGCCACCGCCGAGACACTGCAGATCCCCGGGCTCCTGTCCCGGGGCGGCGGAGCACAAATCCTTGGTATCTAACCTCGGCTCAGCGCTGGGGGCGCCCCGCGATCTCAGATGGCCCCGGCCCCTTTGGGTGCCACCCTCCTCGGACCCCTTCCTGCCCCACTGCTCTCCACTATCAACAGACACCCCCAACCCCGACCCGAGCCTAGAGAAAGGAAATACAAGAGCAGGAACAACTGGTCCCGGGGCGCACACACTGCCTCTATGCCAGGCACACAGGAGGGGCACGAACCACACACCAGAGGACTCAATCCTCAAATCACCCGCTACAGCAGCGCTACCATCACCTCACTCCGTACCTGAGAAGGAGGTGCCGAGGAAGAGACAGATGGCCCATGACTGCAAGGGGATCTGAGTGCATGTACCCCCTGCCCTTGCACCTGGATTGGGGGGGGTCCGCCCTCCTCACGGGAGGAGAGAGCTGTGCAGTGGGAAGAGCGGGGCCCCGGGCCTGAACCTCAGCTGGGTCCCGGTACCTCACGGAGCCTCCGTCTCCAGCGTGGCTGCGAGGATCGGGGACAAGGTGCCAAGGGCGCCTAGCCCAGTACATGACACCTAACAGGACAGTTACAAACAGTGGCTGCCCATCATCATCATCATCGGGCCTGGGGCTCTACCCTGAGCCCCTGAGTACCACCTTCTCCGGTTCATCTCTGCTCCCAGTTCCTGAAGTACATAAACCTGGCCTCAACGGCATTCTCCTGTTGAAGAAACCACATCCACTCTCAAAGACAAGGCCCCGTGACCAGCAAGGCTGCCTCACGTTCACCCCCTTCCCAATGCACCGTCCTGCCTGTCCCCACGTCCAGACCCGCTGCCTTCCCTCTGTCTCTCCGGCCGAGCCGCCCTCAGCTGTGCTCTGGGGCCTAGCCCTCTGGCTCACTCCGGCGCCTGGCTCTGTCCTGCTCCTGCTCAGGCAGCCTCCCTCCCGTCCCCCAGGAGTAGGTGGTCCCCTCTGCCGAGAGCCACACCTGTGTCTCCCTCAGGGCAGGGACAAGGACCGCTCCCCCCGCCCCCCCCGGGGTGAGGGGGGAGCCCCCACACAGGCCTCCAGCTCCTGCGGCGGCCTTCTCCAAACCTGTGCATAGCAGAAGTCCCCCCAGAACGGCCGTCTATACTCGCAGCCTCTACTTCCTCGCCATGCACCGCACCCCACCTTCCACGAACACACCCTCGACCCGCCACGTGCCTGTCCTGTCCTCATCTGACTCGTGGCCGGACAGCCCAGACGCGGCTGACCGCCTCTCGTTCCCTTCTGCTCAGGCTTGCACATCGCACGCTCGCCTGCTCTGCCCCCGTTCACACAGGCCATGCCCGCTTCGTCTCAACCTTCCACAGCCAGCAGCCCCGGGTTCCCAACCACCGCCACCCCAAATCCGCTTCCGTTCCACCTCGGCGAGTGGTTTACCACCAATCTGTTGTTGTTCCAGTCCCCCTGACCTAGCAGCCGCCTGCGCTCCCTTTCCCGCACCCGGCACTCACATCACGTGGGCGCCGGTCCCCAAACCCACTCAGAGCCCGACCCGACTCCATCGTCTGCACGGCCACAATCACAGCCTCAGTCTCCCAAGGGCCCGCCGCCCTCTCGAGCACCCTCCCGGTCACCCTCTGCCTCGCCGCTGGAGCGCAGCACTCCAGGGTCCGCACCGAGGACAGAGTGGTTCTGGTACAGGAGTGATCCATCGTGTCACTCCCCTGCCACAACCTTCTAGGGGCCTCCTGTCCCGTCTAGAACAGATCCACACTTCTCGCCAGGGCCCAAAGGCCCCACGTGATCTGCCCCCCAACCGCCCCCCCCACCCCCCGCTGTCTGCTCCCTTCACCCCTCTACTCACCACCCTGCAGCCACAAAGGCCTTCCTTCCATCCCCGGAACACTCCAAGTTCATCCCTCCCTCAGGGCTTTCACAGGTTGTCACGGGTGGCATTATGTCCCCACCAAATTCGTGTGTTGGAAGTCTCAATCCCCAGCACTTCAGAACATGACCTCATACGTAAAGGAATTTCGGTCTTTACAGACCTTGTGAATGCAAATGAGCTCAGCTGGGCAGACCCTCACCCAGTAGGACTGGTGTCCCTTTAAAAGGGTGAAGTTTAGAGACAGGCATGTGAAGATGCAGGCAGAGATCTACAAGCTATGGGATGCCAAAGACGGCCAGGAAACCACCAGAAGGTGGGGGGCGGGGGGGGAGGGACGGAACATATTCTCTCCCAGCTCTCAGAAGAGGCAAAATCAGCCGAGGCCTTGCGCTCGGACTTCCAGCCCCCAGAAACGGGCGACGATGCATTCCCGTTGTTGAAGCCACCCAGTCTGTGGTAGTCTGATACAACCACCCTGGCAAGCTAATTCCGAGGTAGGTGTAAGCTCTGTCCTGGACGTCTCCACAGGGTGCACACTGATTTCTCCATCAAGGGCACACCCGGCACATTCCTTCATGTCTGTACATCTCCATCTATCATCTCTTTCACTGTCTGTGTGGCATCCCGTGGTTGGCCGTCCCACAGTTTGCTGAGTAGTCCCTTACTGACGGAGACTCACAGACTGCTTTGCACTTCCTGCCACCACAGAGGACACCACCACAGACGCTCGTTGGCAGAGGACACGTTTAGAAGGCGGCGAGGGTCACAGCATGCACATCTGAGATGCTGATACAGGCCAGCACATCGCCTTCCACAAAGGCTCCCCTGTGCACGCTCCACCGACCACGGACAAGGGCTCCACTTCCTCACTCCTTTGTCGGCCCTGAGCATCCTTACTCTGCTTAAGCTCTGCCAGCCCGATGGGGGACAAAGGGTCGCCCTGTTCGCTGGGTCCGGATTATTCACGAGGGAGGCTGGATATCCCCCTGCGGCCTGGCCCTTTCTCTTTCTTCTCGAGGGTATATAACTGGACTGCAGGTTTGCCTCATGTCTGCCATTCAGTTTCTTGGCCAAACTTTTTCTCATCAGGGCCACAAAGACACAAGGAGAACTGAACTGTGTGGGCGGAACCCCTAGAGGGATGGAACTGTAAAGCTGCCCTCCTGTCTCACCACGCAGAGTACCTGCTTTGTGGTCTGAGGAGGAAACGCTATTCCACTTGTCTGGGCCTCTTCACCCGCACAAGGACCGGGGCGGGTGGGGGGGGGGGGAGAAGAAAAAGTCATCCGGTACAAGAGGCCAATGTTGGCTCATGTGCCAGAACAGGTCTTCTACTCGGCAGGGGTGGGGGACCACTGGGACTCAGGAGGGCCCATGGGATGGGAAACACCTCACTCAGGGTGTGGTTCTGCTAATCACATGACGCCCCAGCCAGCAGCTGAGAAAATTCTCACCTTAAGGGACTGTGTTCTCACAGCCTAGCAGCCCCCTTATTCAACAGGAGAAAGGTGACACCACTCCCTCACATTGTCACAGGGGAAGGATTTGGGGGCCCCACGATCCCGTTCCCCTCAATAAAATCCTGAGTAGGCCCCACTGGGAGGAGTGCCACGGGTAACCAGTGCAACACCGCACAGCCTGGGACCTCAGGTAGGCCACAGCCTGGGGGCCAAGGGGAGGCGGGGAGGGACGCAGTGAGGGAGGGCTGGGGCTCCTGGACCAGCATGCTCCTGTTTCTCTGGGCACAGGTCCATTGCCTGCACATGCACTTAGAAGGATGGCGGGCGTGTGACTGTGGCGGGAGGAGGGGACAGGGAAGGGTGGCCTGCGCAGCTCTGCGCCTGCTTCCAGATCCGCCCCCCCAAGGCCCGGAAAACCCCAGCCCACAGGTCCCAGCCCGCGGAGGGCCCAGCAGGCCTCAGCAGCAGGGGCTTCCTGGCTCCCTCTGTGGCGGGCGGGTCTCCTGGCACCGAGTCGCGGGCGCCCCTGGCTGACCGGGCTGCGGCCACCAGGCGGGACCGTCCGCTTCCGCGTGACCCGGCGAGGCGGCCAGCGCCTGCACGACCGCCTCCCACGCCCAGGCCGGGAGACGACGCGGGCCGCGGAGAGCGGACAGAGCGCTCGGCCCGCCTCGTGGCTCTCCCGCCATCGCCGCGGCCCGGCACCGGGGACCGCTGACCGGTGACAGGCGTCGGCGGTCCCTCAGCTCACAGGCTGGCGCAGACGCCGGCGCCCCTTCTTTGCGGGGCCTACGCCGGCTCGAACCCACGTAACGCACACGGAGGTACGAAAACACGCCCGTTCGCAAGCGCGTAGGCACGCAGCCAAGCAGTTACGTACACACGCACTCACGTACACACGCACATAGGCGCGGAAGCCCCGGCCGCGGGGAGACGTGTGTGGACTCACCCGGCCCGGACTCGCGGGGAAGGATCCCGGTGGATCGGGCGGTAGACGCGGGCGGCTGGGGCGGAACCGGAAATTAGAAGAGAAATGGGGTGGGGGAGAAGGGGCGGGGCTAGGCGAGCGGGGGGCGGATCCATGGGCGGGGCTACGGGAGGCGGGGCGGGGGGAGGAGTATGGGGGGGCCGACCTGTGGGAACGAGCGAGGGGAGGAGCTGTGAGACAGGGTTGCGGGGAGTAGCTGGGGCGCACCTGCAAGAGGGGTGAGCGCGGCGAGTGAGAAAGAGTTGGGTAGTACGAGCTCGGGCAATGAGCGGGAAGGAGCAGGGAAGGAGCAGGGTAGGAGCAGGACCGAGCTAGGGGGAATGTTGCGGAGAAGGAGCTGTGCGAAGAGCACGGTGGGCCTGAGGAGGTGTCCCGGGGGGGGAGGTGCAGGGGGGATCTGGGGAGCGCTGGGGTAACGGAGCTTGGGGCGGAGCCACAGGAGAAGCCGGGGGACCACTGGGGATGAGGACCTGGGGAGTAGCAGGGCGGAGCTGAGAGGAGGAGGCTGGGTGGGGTGGAGCTGAGGAAGTTGGGCAGGCAGTGTTGGGGAGGAGCGGGATTAAGTTGGGGAGGTGGCGATGGACGTGGAGCCTTGGGAAGAGCTGGGAGGTCACTGCAGAGGAGGACCTGGGCAGTTGTAGGGCAGGGTGGGGGACTCTGGCAAGGCGAAACCGGGGGAGGAGATTTGCTCAGGGGGCGTGGCTGGTGGAAAGCTAGGAGAGCTGGGGCTGAGCGCGTCGGAGCTGGGAAGGGGCAGGGAGGGAGTGGCGGAAAGGTTGGCGAAGCAGCTGCCACCGGGGTTGGGGCTGGGGGAAAGCTGGGAGGAGGAGCTGTGGAGGTGCCAAGCGGCGTTGGGCAGAGCAGAGCGATGTCCGGGAAAGCTGGGATCAGAAGCTGGGGACGAGCGGGGCAGGGTTGGTGGGTAGCAGCTGCGGGGAGCAGGACGGGGCTGGGGAGGGGTAGGGCCAGTTGGGGGAAAGCTGGGAGGAGTCGCTGGGGCAGGGCTAGGGCGGAGCATGGCGGGCCTGCGGATGCTGACAGGAGGTGCTGTGGAGGAGCGGGGCGAGCTGGAGGAAAGCCTGGGGCAGGAGCGAGGGCGGGCAAGGGAGGAGCTGGGTGGGACCGGTGGTATAGCTGGGAGGAGGAGCTGCAGGGCCGCGGGGCGCGGTTGGGGTGTTGCAGGGTGGGACCCGGAAGATAGCAGGGAGGCGGAGCCGGGGAGGAGCAGGGCGGGACTGGTGGGGTGGTTGGGAGGCGGAGCTGGGCGCAGTGGGGAGGGACGGTCGGTGGGCTGGGAGGAGGAGTTGCGGTGGCGGAGCCCGGGCGGAGAACCCTGGGACCAGCGCGGGGCTTGGGGAAGGGGCGGAGCCAGGGCGGAGCCTGGGCGGAGCCCGGGCGGAGAACCCTGGGACCAGCGCGCGGCTTGGGCAAGGGGCGGAGCCGGGCGGAGCCTAGGCGGAGATCCCTGGGGACAGCGCGGGGCTTGGGCAAGGGCGGCTCCGGGGCCGAGGCCAGGCAGTGCCCTTCTGCCTCCCGTGACATAGGCGTCCGGTCGGCGCCGCACCGGTAGGCAACAGAGTGGCATCCTCAGCGACCTCCGGTGACCCTCAGAATGGACCCCGGAGAGCGCGGAGGCGGGGAGAGGGCGGGACCTGTAGCTTGAGTCCTGCACCTGGGCGCTGAAGGCCGGGCGGGCTCTCCTTCCAAGCCACCCTGGGACGGCCAGCGGGGGTCCTGAGGGAGGGGCTTTATATGAACCTTTTTTGCAGGTGAGAAGAGAAATTCCTCCTCTGTTTCCTGCTGCCCGTCAGACCTGACCTGAGCCAGACAAAGCCAGCTTCCCTGTCAGAGCTGTTTCCTGTCCTCTGCCTCTGAGTCAGCGGCTCAACACACTCAGTGTCCCCGTGCTTTGCTCCTGGGGTCCCCTTCCTCTCACCCTCCTTCCGCATTTGCTTGGTGACCAAGTCCTGTGTCCCTGCCTCCCACATGCCTGATCAGAATAAATTCTCCTCTTCCTGCCCCCACTGCTATCTCCTGAGTTCAGGCTTGTGGTCTGGGGCTGGTGGCTTTTTTATTATTTTTTTATTTTATTTTATTCTGTTAATCACCATATAGTACCTCGTTACTTTTTGATATAGCGTCTATAATTCATTGTTTGCATATAACACCCAGTGCTCCACGCAGTATGTGCCCTCTTTTTTTTTCCTTATTTTTTTTTAAGATTTTATTTATTTGACAGAGAGAGAGACACAGCGAGAGAGGGAACACAAGCAGGGGCAGTGGGAGAGGGAGAAGCAGGCTCCCCGCGGAGCAGGGAGCCCGATTCAGGACTCGATCCCAGGACCCCGGGATCATGACCTGAGCCGAAGGCAGACGCCCAACGACTGAGCCACCCAGACGCCCAGGACGTGCCCTCTTTAATACCTTTTTAATACCCATCACCGGGCTAACCAATTCCCCCCCCCAGTACCCTCAGTTTGTTTCCTGAGATTAAGAATTCCTCCTATCTGTGAGATCATGGGATACTTGTCTTTCTCTGATTGACTTATTTCGCTTAGCGTAATACCCTCTGGTTCCATCCACGTCGTTGCAAGTGGCAAGATTTCTTTTTTTTTTTTTTTTTTGGATGGCTTCATAATATTCCATCGTCCGTATATACCACGCCTTCTTTGGCTTTTACCTGAGCCTCCACATCGGCCTGGATGCCTCCTGTCTTTCCTCTGCCAGTGGATCCTCCACATGCCATCAGTTCAGTTTGCTTTCTTAGCTGCACATCTGTCCTCATCAACCCGGTGCTGAAAACACTGGTGAGCGCTCTCCTATTTACACCCCATTACCTCGGGGCCCCGGGAGGGCCTTCCAGTGGCACCAGCCCTCTCTGTTCTCATAGGCCAACACTCTGGGTCACTGTGCTGCGGAGTCCCTGTGCCCTGAGCGCACATACTCTACCAAGACTCCCTGCCCTCTGGAGCGCTCACCTCTTCTTCCCCTGACCGAGCTCCTATCCTCCTTCCAGCCATAACTTTAGCATCCCCTGTCCTGCCCCACAACCAAGCATCAGGCACTCTTCTCTGCCAGTTCCAGGAGCACTCTGCACATTCCTTCCTACCTCCCTTCCCTGGGCTCTCACCTCCCAGTGCTCTAATTGCTCTCCAAGGGTCAGTGGCCCCCTCAGGGGCACCAGGTTCCTCGCAGGCAAGGACTGTGTCTTCCTCATTTCTGGAACCCAGGTGCCCAGGACGCAGTAGTCACACAGAGAGGACTGCTTCGTCTTCCAGTGAGCCGCACCTTCTCTTTGCAGAATCTGGAAGAAACGGAGGAGTGCTGGCCGTGCGGTGAGGGCCAGGCGGTAGCTTCATGGAGCTTAGGCCTCAGGGCTGCAGAGATGGTTTTCTCCACGCCACGATTCTGTCCCCATAATACACTACATGTTCCTTTTAGAAAGTCCCTGCCAGTTTTCACCCTGGCTCTTTGCCGAGCCCATATCCCCAGGACATCGCCTCTCCTGAGCCCATGGCCACCCGCTCAGTGCAGAGCTCCCCGTCCCCGATGGGCAGTCTGAGCACTTGCGTTTGCAGTTTCTCATGTTTGTGTCCAGTGACCTCTGTCCACCAGGCCCCTGGCTGCAGCAGCCCCTTAGGAACTGGCCACCACTGTTTCTCTTGGTGCTCATCCCGCTGGCTCTGCCACCCTCTTTGGCCCTGATGTTCTCCTGCCTAGCTGACCCTCTCTGCTCAGTGCGATCCCTATGCACCGCTTCCCCTTCTCTCCTTCCCTGAGCCTATCACGCATTCTTTCACTTGACAGGAGGTGCCGACTGCGTGGTGGAGCACGCCACTGCCTCCCCCACCCACGTCCTTCTCTGACTTTGAGGCCCAGAGAGGCTTCTAGTTTGTTCCTGCCACGTGTTTTGCGGCACTGCTGGTCTGGGACCAGCTTGACCCAACGCCTGGTTTCCCTCACTTCGTGGCAGGTCTGGTTCCTCCTCTCTGAAGTACCCTTTGCCCATCTTTCTATTGGGTTGCTTCTGGCTTTTGTACCGAGTTGTGGGAGCTCCTTTTTTTTTTTTTCCTGTTCTTTTTTTTTCTTAATTTTTTTTTTTTAAGCAGGCTCCACACCCAACGTGGGGCTCGAACTCGTGACTAAGAATGGCCGTGGGAGCTTTTTTTGAAGTGTGGATCCTAATTCCCCATGGAGCAAAATCAGCAGTGAGAAGTAGAGGGATTGTAGATAGAATCTTTAAGGAAACAAAGTTTCTGGAAGAATGTCTTGTATCTCTGGTTTTTCCTGAATTCTCTCATAGCTGGAGACATTGCCCACGTGACCCAAGCAGATATCTAACCCCTTTCTGGCCCTCGTGTGACCCCAGCCTCCCCTTTAACTTAACCATGCTTCCTGAAGCAGAACTTTGCCCAGGAGTTGCCTGGCTCTTAATGCTTAGCTTTCAAGTGCCTGAACCTCTCTGGCCTCAGTTTGTCCATGTGTTGAATGAGGATAATAAACATTCCTGAAGTCGTGGAATTGCTATGAGCACTGAATGGGCCCAGCTTAACTATCACACTAAGCTCTATGAGGCTGTACTCATAACATGGCCTTGTTCAAGGCAGCCCTCCTATCTCCTTGGGCATAGCTGCCCCTCCAGTCTCATTGCCTGGACTCTCCCCCGATTCCCAGCACTCAGTGCCTCTGCCCTTCCACACTGCTCTCTCATGGCAGATACCCTCCCTCACTTCCTGTGTCCTCAGGAAGCCTCCCCTAACTGTCTGGGCCTGGTTTCAGGGCCTGCCTGCTCCTTCTTCCTGACAACTTTCCAGAACCTTGCCTGTGGTACTGCTTTTGTGCAAGGTTACCTTGGGCCGTTTCTGTTCTGCATGTGTGTCTGTGCACCCAGTTACTACAGCTAGACTGGAAACCCTCTGAAAACAAGGACCCTGTCCACTTCACGTTTGTACTATCCCCAGAGCCTGCCTCTGCCAGTGGAGACACTCACTAGATGTTGACTGATGATGGCGATAGACTGTCTGGTTCGGGTTATCCGGGATTCATCGATTCTCTACCATGATGAGCCACTGGACCATGCTGGGCTTGGTGGATGAGTGACATAGGACCTGCCCTGGACTCAGTGCCTGCTAGTTGGATAAGAAAGGCAAGTATGTCAGTAACTCTCATTTGAGGTGGGACCAGACATCATCCACAGAAAGAACTATCTGTGAAGTACTGTGTGGCCTCAGGGGGAGGCCAGTATGCATCTCACTGGGAGATCAGGAAGTTTTCGGAGGCAGCCTGGGTCTGAGCTGTGCATTGAAGAATAGGCAGGGTTTTGAAGGTGGTGATACAGGAGTGCAGTCCTGAGATGTCCGCTTCAGGCTGGAAAGGCATGAGATCAGAGGCAATGAGGAAGAAGGGCCCAGGCAAAGAAGCAGGCAGAAGTGCTTCTGCCCCCTTATTTCCTTTAGTTCTTGGATCAACCTGGCAAGCTAGGGACTATTAGATCCCCTTGACAGATGAGGAAACCAAGAGCACAGAGGGCAAGGGACTTGGCTACGATCTCTCACTTGGCTGAGGTTGGGGGAGAGTTGGGATTTAAACTCAGGATCGGCCCACCTGGAGTCCGTGTGGCTGCCATACAGCTGGGGAACCCAGGAAATGCACTCTGAGCCTGGTGCCAAGGCTGTCCCCCTGTGCCATCAGTTAGGCTTCTGGAGGGTAGGGCTGGCCCGGGGCCTTGAGTGTGTTCTCATCTCCCATCTGCAAGGCACGGGGCTCGGCCTCTGACTGCTTCTGCTCCTTCCAGCTGCAATGTGATTCACGGACTTTGAATTGCGTTGCTTGCCTGTGAGCTGATCTGCTCCTTTCAGATTGCAGGAGGGACTGTTGCACTTGAATCAAAAGAGTACGTATTTCACAGGATGTGCTTGATGATGGCTATCAAAGAGTCGATTCTGTTTACTCAGTTGCGGCTGGTGCTCTCTGGACTGTAAGGAGAAGCTGAATCAAAAGGGAGATGAAGAGCCTGTTGGGCTACACAGCTGCCCAAAGGCACCATCCTTAAATTTTCATCCCCGGTACTCCAGTTGAAAGTGTCAAATTGGGCATATACATTTATTTTTACACTCGACTGTCTTGCTGATGGATTCTCCAGAATGACCCAGGGTATCAGAGTTTCTGTCACAAGTCTGTCGCTTGCTTCTAGGGGTCTGTGTGGTCCAGGGCCGTGTGACTTCAAAAACTATATACCCCTCTACTTTAACGTCAGTCCTTCCCGTATACATCTTCCTCCTGGGACAGAGCAGGGTTGGTGTGGAGACGAGGAAGGGCCGATGTCATCTGTAGTCACAGCAGATCTGCCCTCTCAGACATCCGGATGCTTGTTTCTGTCCTCTCCGCCTTCCTTCTCCCATCCGAGCAAAACTACTCATTGGAGCACATCCCGTGTGTACAGTAACTGTTATTCATCTCAAATTAATCCCAAAGGAGTACCATCGATCCCCCCCTGAAATACCAACCAGACTACTGCTTTAAACCGTTCGTACATGAGGGAGAGAGCAGAGTCGGGGCGGGTGGCATGTTCTGAGCACTCACACCGCGTGCCAGGAGGTTGCTGGACACCGCTCCTGGGCTGCTGCTGCCACTGGAGTCAAGCCAGGCCGGCATTCCTGCCGCGGTCTGCAGGTCACAGCTTGCTTGCCCGTGGGTCCTTGTGCTGTGTTCTGGCCCAGGAAGAGATCGCCTCCAGGTAGTTTGCCTCGTCCCAGTCCCGCGTTGGATTCTCCCTGGGCTCCTGTGATGGCATTATCATTCTTTTCCCTTTAGAGATGAGGCATTCAAGATTTGGACAGAGGAAGTGATTTACCTCAGGTTGCATAGTAAGTGACTGAGGTGGGACTCCAGCGATCCCGCCTCCAACTGTGGTGACAGAGGCTAGGGGCAGAATATGCTACCTGGAGGGCCCTTTGGAGCCTGAGCAACATTTGATGCTGTGCGGGGTATGGTTTGGGAATTCAGTCTCGACCCTTTCAGAAGGTTGTCTTTCTTGGCTGCCTCTTCGGTTCCTGGCCTGCTCGATTGGGTTCTGAACCTGCCCAGCACAGCTGCTCTGTGCCCCACTCCTCTGAACCAGCTCTTCCACTGCCCTCAGCACCCCCCTCCCCCCCCCCGCTCACGCTGCACTGCGCATGCCTGCCATGGCAGAAATGCACTCTGCAGTTTGCGTACTTGTGTTGGGTGCCAGCTCAGGCTGTCTTTCTGTTCCTAGCTCACGTGCTTGTCCCGCATTCCCAGGTACTTTTGCACACGGGTTGTCTGCAATTCATCCTGATTTCCTTACCCTTGCTTCTGCTCACACGTACTCTGCTCCTTTCTGCCTCACGATCTGGGGCCCAAGCCGTTTCTGTGTTTGATTTCTCTTCTGTAACTCTTTGGACCTAGACACAGATGCCCAGTGAAGCTAATGAAGTTTAAGACCCAACTTCAGGGTCACTCACTTGCCCAGGCCTGAAAGCGGCCCTAGCATTATGGGTTATGCTAGTCCTATGGCTTGTAAAATCCACAAGAAATATTTTAGCTGGAGTTGGTTCAGGGCACCTTTCCTTCCATTCTTCTGTCTCCCTTACTCATGCTCTTGCGTTGGGTGGAGATTCAGTGGCCATGAGCACATTGGGAGCCTGGCTCAGGAGATGCTAAATTGGGATATACTTGGTTTGGATTTAGAGAGTCCTGTTTGAGGACCTCACAACCAATTCCATCCATGTTTGAGTTATTGCTAGCTGCCCTGTATTGAAATAGCTTCCAGGAATACTGCTGCCTTCTGTACCATTGCACCCAGCCCTGGGACAAGAGGTGTGAAGCGGAAGAGGACATTGTGTTGTTGTGCCTTGTAGCACGCAGTGCTGGAAGTGTGTTAGCAGTGGAGGAGAATCAAGGTTCACAATGTACAGAGCCAGAAGCTGGTCTGCGGGAAAATCTTCCAGTCACAAATCAGATATGGAAAATCAAACACAAGTTCTGTCCTGTCAGGAATATTCTCAGTGTATAGCGTATGCAATTATAAGCACAGCATGCATTTATATTAACATGTGGAGGGGGTTGTGTACAGTGGCATTTTCCAGAATTCTTGTGACTGTGGGGCACACGCCTGTATCAGAATTACAAACACTGAGCAGCATGCATAAAAGAGTTATTATAGCTACCCTGAGACTGCTGTCCTTGCAAAAGATCTGCTTGCAAGGCTGGCCCTTGGCTGGCTTCTGGGGACTTGGCTCTCAGAGGGCGTCTCGGCACCAGTGGACTGGTAAGAGGGCTCACTGTGTGTAGACTGTTTCTACAATGTGGTTTATGCTGAACACCTGCTTTCCTTCTTTGAGTCTGAAATTTTGGTGCATGCTAGGCAGAGCATTCCTACGTGACCAGACCTAAATAAAATCCCTGGGCACTGAGTTTAGGCTTCCCTGGACAGAAACATTACACCCATGTCACTGCATGTTCATTGCTGAAAGAAGGATGTGCTCTTTGTGGCCCCTCATGGGAGGGAGAGAGGCTAAGGAGTCTGCACGGGATTCCCTCCAGGCTCTTCCTGTGTCTTTGCCTCTCGTGATCTGCCAGTGTGTCCTTACTATGTTGCTGTAATACCTTTTAGTGTGAGTACAACTGTATGCTAAGTCCTGTGAGTCTCCCACAATAAGAAACAAGAAAAGTAGGAATAACAGGTTGCAGAAATATGTGAGGCAATTATTTAATAAAAATACACTTTTATTTGTCATGTCATTTTTTTCTGAATTTTGAGATGTGTCTAACATTTGTTGACTTTTTCCGATGTGTGTTATATTGCGTTTCTTCCCTCATTTGAAATATTCACTTTCATTATCAATTTCGTATTGATATCTTTGTATTCTTATCCTTGGAGAGGACCCCAAGTGTTAGAAGCTTCAGATTCCGCCAAACCTGGATCTGCCTCTGTCGTGAATCCAAGACTTGTGACCTCTTGTTGATTTTGTTACTGTCACCCCATATTTCACAGGTGGGAAAATGAAAACTGAAAGGGGCAGTCAAGCTTACTTGGCAAAACTGGGACAGGATCCAGGTCTTCCAGCTCCCAATTTAATGTTCTTTTCCCTCCATTCGATAAAGTGTTTTGATGATTTGTCTGTAAACAATGGTCAGGGTGCACTGGACATAGACTGGATGGCATGCACTTGGAAGACTGAACTTCTTCTAGTCCCTTCTTTCAGTAGATGGGTAATCTTGAATGAGTCCTTCCCTTCCTGGGACATATTTTTTTGCTTTTGTAAAACAAAGGGACTGGACTAGATGCTCCTTCAAGTAGAGGGCTTTCTCTCTTTGATGTTCCCTGAGTTTGTCATTCTAGAAATGCTGGAATCACACAATCATAGTTGAAACCATTTATCTTGTCTTTGGGTCTTCTCTGTCTCTAAAACAGAAATAAAATACCTGCCTCACCCAGTTGTCATGAAACCCCTGGCACCATTCATGGTAGAGCAGGTGATCAAAAGTTGCTTCCATCCTTTTGTCCAGTCAGGAACAAAGGTTGTCGTATATGATTCTTGCTCCTTCCTTTTGGAATCAAGAGAATTTTTGATCAGCAACCTAAATATTAAGAAAGAAAGAAAATGAAATATATATACTCTGCTTTTAAAACTTTTTACAATTGAAATATAAATTGCAAACAGAAAAACACACAAATATTAAGTGAATAGATTAATTGATATTCACAAAGTTAACACACCAGTAACCTGCATTGATATTAAAAAATAGAACATTGCTAGAACTCCCTAGTGATCCCCTCCAAGTTACTCCATCTGCCCAAAGGTAACTACTGTTTTGACTTGTAACATCTTTGATTATTTTATGTAAATGGAATCCTACATTATGGACTCTTATAGTTGTCTGGATTCTTACACTTGCTATTGGTTGTGAGATTCATCCATGTTGTCACATGAGCAGTATTTCCTTCATTCTCCTCATGCTATACAGGATTCTGTTTTATGACTCTACTCTGATTTATCTATTCCAATGTTCATGGACATTGGTGTGGTTTCCAGGTCTTTGCCATTACGAATAAAGCTGCTATGAATCTCCTTGTGTTTACTTTCTTTGGGAAATATATGTTTCTGTTGCATATATGTCTAGAGGTGTAACTGATGATTTATAGGATGTGCACATGTTTAACTTCAACAGATATTGCCAAATAGCTTTCCAAAGGGGTTATAGCGACTTCCTTTACCACCAGCAGGGTGTGCGTTCCAGTTTGTCACCATCCATGATGGCACATGCTGTCACTTAGGTGGGTTACAGGTGGATCTTATTTCGGTTTGTTTACACACAGCAAACTTCTGTAGTGTACAATTTCATGACATTGGACTGAAGCACAGAGCCATGTATCTATTACTACTGTCAAGATACAGAAGAATTCCCTCACCATCCCCCACCCCGCAAATGGCCTGGTGCTGCCTTTTTGTATTCCACCCCTCCCCCACTCTCAGACCCTGGCAGCCACCCGTCGTCTGATCTCCATCCCTATAATTCTACATTTCCAGATTGTCAAGTAAATGAAATCACGTGGTATGTAGTCTTTTGGGTCTGGCTTCTCTTACTTAGCAAACTATCTTTGAGTTTCCTCCATGTGGTAGTTCACTCCTTTTTATTGCTGGGTAGCAGTCCGTTGTATGGACGCACTGTGTTTTGTTTATCCGTTCACCAGTTGAGGAACATTTGGTTTGTTTCCAGTCTTTGTCTATTATGAATAAAGTTATTACAAATATTTGTGCAGAGGTTTTTGCGTGAACAAGAATTTTCGCTTCTCCTGAGTAAATATCCAGGGGTAGGGATTGCTGGGTTACATAATAAATGAATCTTTACCTTTATGGACACCTGCCAAACTTGTCTTGCATTCCCATCAACAGTATGTGAGAATTCCAGTTGCTCCACATCCTTGTCAGCAGTTGGTATTGCTAGGTTTAAAAAAAAAAAGTTTTTAGCTATTATGAGGTATGTAGTGAGATCTCATTCTGGCTTTAATTTGCATTTCTCTGATGGTTGATAATGTTGAGCATCTTTCCATATGCTGATTTGCCATCCATATAACTTCTTTGGTGAATTTTCTATTTAGATCTTTTGCGCATTTAAAAAACTGGGGGACTTGTTTACTTATTTAATTTTTTATTTTGAAATAATAGATTCAGTGGAAGTTGCAAAGAAATGTACAGTCAGGTTCTGTGCACCCCCAGACATCTTACTAACTTAGAGTATGATGTTAAGACCAGGAATTTGACATTGATAACAATCCATGGAATTTATTCAAATTTCACCAGTTATACGTACAAGCCTGTGTGTGTGTGTGTGTGTGTGTGTGTGTGTGTGTGTGTAGTTCTGTGCAGTTTCATCATATGTGTAACTTCATGTAACTTCCACCACCATCATCCTCACACCTCGTGGTTCCCCTTTATAGCCTCACCCACTTCCCACTCCACATCCCTTAACCCATGGCGAGCACGATTTTATTCTCCATCTCTATCACTGTGTTATTCCCAGAATGTTATATATATGGACTCTATATATATAGAGTTACTATATACAGCATGTAACCTTTTGATAATGGCTTTTGTTTTTTACTCAGCATGATTCCCTGCAGGTTCATTCAAGTTGCTGCCATGTATCAATAGTTCACTTCTTTTTGTTGCTGGATAGTATTTCATAGTACTGATGTATGACAATTTAACTGTTCACACACAAGAGTTTCCAGTTTGGGGCTATTATGAATAAAGCTGCTATAAACATTCATGTACAGGCTTCTGCACTAACATAAGTTTTCATTTCTCTGCAATAAATGCCCAAGAGTGTGACTGCTGGGTCATCTGGTACCCATTTTTAGTATTTAACGTAACTGCCAAACTGCTTTTCAGAGTGGCTGTACCATTTTCTATTTCAACCATCAGTGTATAGTGATCCATTTTTCTGGCATCCTCACTAACAATTTGGTGTCACAATTTATTACTTTATCCACTTGGATAGGCTTGTAGCAACAGCTCATTGTGCTTATAATTTACATTTACTTGATCGCTAATGATGTTGAATATCTTTTTGTGTGCTCATTTGCCTCTGTGTATCTTCTTCAGTTAAATGTCTCTTCGTGCCTTTTGCCCATCTTCTAATGGGATTGTGTTTTTTGATGTTGAGTTTTGAGAGTTTTTATATACTCCAGATACAAGTCCTTCATAGGATATAGAATTTTCAAACTTTTCTTCCAGTCTAAAATTTTTCTATTCATCTCCTCTGCAGGGTCTTTCACAGATCAAAAGTTTATAGATTTGATGAGGTACAATTGATCAGTTTTTACTTTTATGTGTCATGCTTTCAGTCAGGCATCTTGTGTAGATCTATTTCTGTATTCTCTATTGTCTTCCACTGATCTATGTGTCTATATCTCTTCCAGTATCATACTTTATTATTACTATTGTTGAATTTGGAGAGTTCTTTATATATTTTGGATACAAGTCCTTCAGATATGTGATTTGCAAATATTTTTTTTCCCAGTCTGTGGTTAGTCTTTTCATTCTCTTAACAATGTCTTTTACCTTTTTTTAAAAAAAAGATTATTTTATAGAGAGCAGGTGGGGAGGGGCAGAGGGAGAGGGAGAGAGTCTTAAGCAGACCCCACGCTGAGCACAGAGCCTGACGTGGGGCTCAATCTTACGATCCTGACATCACGACCTGAGCTGAAACCAAGAGCCCAACACTTAATGTCTGAGCCACCTACACGCCCCTCCTTTCCTTTTTTAAAATTGATTTCCAGCATGGCCTAAGACCATATTTTTAATGATTGCTATTATTAAAATTCATTGAGGCTTTTTTTTTTTTAATGGCCCACAAAATAGTTGATCTTTATGAATGTTACATGTGCGATTGAAAACAATGTGCTGGGGGCGCCTGGGTGGCTCAGTCCGTTAAGCGTCTGCCTTCAGCTCAGGTCATCATCTGGGGGTCCTGGGATGAAGCCTTGACTTGGGCTCCCTGCTCAGCGGGGAGTCTGCTTCTCCCTTTCCCTCTGCCACTGCCCCCCCCCCCCTCAGCTTGTGCTCTCTCTCTCTCTCTCGCAAATAAATAAATCTTTTTTAAAAAAGAAAAGACTATGCTGGGCAGAATTTTGTACATCATTTAGTTCAGACTGTTTGATAGTGCTGTCTAGGTAATCTGAAACCTTACTAGTTTTCTGCCTGCGTGTTCTATCAATTTCTGAGAGTAGTGTGGAAGTCTCCAACTGTGATTGTGTTTTTGCCTTGTTCTCCTTTTAGTAGTGTCATCTTTAGTGTATTTTTAAATTCTGTTAAGTGCACACATATTTATGATTTTTATCTTATTGGAAAGTTGATCTCTTTATTGTCTAATGTTCCTCTTTATTTCTGATAATATTCTTTGTTCTGAAGTTTTTGTCTAATGTAATAGCTACTCTGCAATATTTTGCTACTATTTTTGCTTTCTCATTATCTTTCAGATCAATTAAATATAAGAAAAACCTATTATACCTTCATTTATTTCTTTTTAACACTCTTGTTGGTGAAGATCCATATTTCAGACTAATGTATTATTTCAGCTTGAAAACCTCTTTAAAATTTTTTGTAGAGTAGGACTACTGGCTATGATTTCCATCATTATTTTTGCTTTTCTGAGAAAGTCGTTACTTCTCCATCATTTAAAAATTAACCTTAGGGAGCTACAACTTACATACTCTATAATTCACCCTTTTAATGTATACTTCAGTGACATTTAGTGAATTTACAAAGTTGGGTGACTATCATCAAAATCCACTTTTAGAACATTGCTCTTGCTCCAAAAGATCCCTCATACCATGTCAATTATCTTCCCGCCCCCAACCCCAGGCAACCCCTAATCTGCTTTCTTCTCCCTCCCAGTTTTGTTGAGATATAACTGACATACATCATCGTATAAGTTTAAGGTGTACAGAAATCTGCTTTCTATTCTTATATATTTGCCTTCTTTGGAATTTTCATATAAATTGAATCACAATACTGAGTCTTCTGCATCTGGCTTCTTTTGCTTAGCATAATGTTTTTGAGGTTCATCCATGTTGTAGCAGGGTGTCAGTATTTTGTTCCTTTGTATTGCTGAATAGTAATTTGTCTGTTTACTAACTGATGAACATTTGAATTGTTTTCATTTTCTGGTTTATGAATTATGAACATTTGCTTACAAGTCTTTGTGTGGACATACGTTTTCATTTTACTTCTTACCTAGAGTGTAATTGCTGGTTCACATAGTAAATTTATGTCCAACATTGAAAAAGTTTTTTCAAAAGAACTTTTTCTGCTTTAGTGAGTCAAACTATTTTTAGAAAAGATTGAATATACTACCTCACAGATATTTGAATAATACTATTCTGTATTTTGTTCAAGGTGATGATGTTTTTAAATGTGAAACTACTCCTGTGTCATTAGATTATTACACCTTTTACATCAGAAAGTGCATTATATTTTACATTTTAAGGAACTAACTGCCAAACTTTTCCAAAATGGCTGAACCAGTTTACATTGGCACCAGTGATGGCATGTTGATTTTTAAAGATATTTTTTTCTGGGTATAGAATTCTGACTTGCATGGTTTCTGATGAGAAATCTGATGTAATTCTTTTTTTTTTTTTTAATTCTGTGTAATGTTTCTTTTTTCTCTGGCTGCTTTCAAGATTTTCTCTTAGCGGTTTTTTTTTTTTTTTTTTTTTCAGCAGTTTGACTATGATATACCAAGGGGTGGTTTACTGGGGGCTCTGAACTTATATTTGTGGTTCGGTGTCCTTTAATTTGGGGGAAATTCTCACCTATTATGACTTCATAAAAATTTTTTAAATAAATCAAATAAAGAAGTTCCCATTCCCCCTGACTTCCTTCTGGGATTATAGTTAGACTGTTTTATATTATCTTGGGTCCTTTTTTCTGTTTTCTATTTCTACTTTTTCTCTTTGTATTTCAATGTGAGTAATTTCTGTTGACTGATCTTCAAGTTCACTGATTCTTTTCTTGGCTGTGTTGACACTGGCAGTGAGCCCACTGAATGTATTATTTTTCTTCACTACTATGTTCTTCACTTCTAGCATTTCCATTTGATTTTTTCTTAGAGTTTGTATTTCTCTGCTGCGATTACCTTCTACTTTTGCATGGTATCTACCTTTCCCATTAGAGATTTTAACATGCTAATCATAATTAAAATTCCTTGTCTGATAGCATCAATGTCTGTGTCATCAGATTCTTGTTCTGATGATTGCTTTGTTTCTTGGGAGTATAATTTTTCTTGCCTTTCTGTGTGTCTTAATTGTTTTGTTTGAAGAGACTAGTAGAGATTGAGGTAAATAGTTTTTATGCCTAGAAATGGACACACATTTCCTTCTGCCAGATCTTTAGAATGTGGTTTTGAGTTCCCCTGGTTAGGAATTGGACTGGGTTTGAGGTTGTTCTCGCTGTGCCTACCCTCGGTACAGCACAGGTTTCAAATTCCTGTAGTGGTTCCTTCTGCTTAGGGGGCGCAGTGGTTTTCCAGAAGGCTGTGTTTTTCAGTACTGAGCTTTAGGTCACCCCTTCACACTGCTTCAGATTGTCCCTGCGTGCTCTTCTTCTGTCCTTTCCCCAGCACTGTTCTGCTGTTACTGGTTACTTGAAACTGTTGGCTTAGGGGTGTGGGGAATTGGGAGGGGGCAGTTTCCGTTCTTCTGTGTAAGCCCCAGTCTTAGGTACTGGGTTCCTTGGTCTCAGGGGTGTGGCTTTCTCAAGCCTTTTGCCTCTCCCCTTGGGTAGTTGTGGGCCCAGCTCATATTTCTGCCATTTTCCCAGGAGCAGTTGATTTCCTTGTTTTCCTCTTTCCTTCTCCCAGCTGCAGTGGGTTGGCCATCAGGCCAAGTCTGTGGTTTTTGCCTCCACAGAGAAAGGCATTTTCTTCCTAGAGGCGATGAGAGAAATGCACATGTGGAGAATCTTAGCCCTCCTGCCTGGCTAATGTTCTCCTCTTCAAGGTCTGCATCTCATTGGCCCTTTCTTAGGGCTCTTTCTGATCTTTTCTGAAAGTACCCATTCAGTACGTGCCCTCTTTAATAATAAAATAAAAAAAAAAAAAAAGTACCCAGTAGGGTTTCTGGACTAGGGACTCCCTCAGTTTTTGAGGCTCTCAGAGGCTTCACTCTTTCCTGCCAGTTTATATTCTGCCTTCACCAATTCATCGATAGTTCGTACTGAACTCTCCTCACTGGTTTTCAGAAAGCTTACTCCAGAGAAGCGAGCGCTCACATCTTTCCTCCCACAGAGACTGTATCTCCTCAGATTGTGGACAAGTTTGTTGCTCTGCAACCTCAGCTCTCCAATGTGTTCAAAGAAATTCATGAATTTGATGTTAGTCTGGCTTGTTTGTTTTTTTTTTTTAATTTTATTTATTTATTTGAGAGAATGAGAGAGAGAGAGAACATGAGAGGGGGTTGGGCCAGAGGGAGATGCAGACTCCCCGCCGAGCAGGGAGCCTGATGCGGGACTCGATCCCGGGACTCCAGGATCATGACCCGAGCCGAAGGCAGTCACCCAACCAACTGAGCCACCCAGGCGCCCTAGTCTGGCTTGTTTTTTGTCTTAACTATGGGAATGATGTTTCTTCCAGCTTACTGCATCCCAGAGTAGAAGCTATCTCCTGGCTGGTAAATTTTAGATTTCTTTGAGCCCAGGCTGCTCAGCCCCTCAGACTCCTTGTTGTTACTCATACATTGGAGTGTGCAGAACACTTCCTTCTTATGACTGTTGCTCTCAAAATATTCTGCTGTGTTTCGTGGTAAGTGCATGTTGACTATTTTGTGATACTCCTGTTTTGGGGCATTTCAGATGCCCCATTTATTCCTTCTGCTTCCTCCTAGCAGATACCCCCTGGTCATATTTTGGGTTTCATTGGGATATCTTTTCATCTCCGTTTTGTTGTAGGTGTTGTCTATGGGTTTTTGTTTTACTCTTCTAGCACTCCCATCTGTTTTCAGTGGGTGATTCAGGGGGATTCAGTAACTGTAATGCCACTGCTCCCACTTTCTCTCTAAAATCTTGCCTTTCTTTTTCAAAAGATATTTTTTCTAGGTATAAAATTCTAGTTTGACAGTAATTTTCTTAGTCTTTTGGTTAATGCAGTTTCAGAATTCAGTAAATATCCTGAGGAAAAACTTGACAGAATATTGGACCATTTTGCCCACTTCTTCTTACCAGAATCCTGGCTCTTCAAGCCTCTAATATTTTTTTCTCTGTTCCAAAGAGACCACCCAAAGCTCTGCTGGTTTCTCTCGTCTTAGTAGAGGCCCTCAGTCCGGGACTCCTGTCCCCACCCATTTGCCTCATGCCCAGAATCAGCAAATGTCCTGAGGAAAAAAAGTGGCTGCAGAGTGTCATTGCCTCTCTTTTCCAAAGTCCTGGTTGCCTCATCATTGCCTTAACATCTGCCATTCCAACAGATGTTTTAAATTTTTATCTGGCTTTTCCAGTTACTCTCTGTGGGAGTATTAGTCTTCTACAAGCTATTCCATCACGTTCACAGAAGTCCACCTACACACTAAGTATTTTCAAACTAAATCTTTTCCTCATGAACTGTAGAAATTGCCGAAGGGTGATATTTTAGGAGATTCCTTTTCAGGTAAATCCATCACTGCTCTTCAAGAAGAAAGACTCTCAGGACGCCTGGGCGGCTCAGTCAGTTAAGTGTCTGCCTTCGGCTCAGGCCATGATCCCAGGGTTCTGGGATTGAGCCCCACATTGGGCTCCCTGCTCAGCAGGGAGCCTGCTTCTCCCTCTGCCTGCCACTCCCCCTGCTTGTGCTCTCTCTCTCTCTCTGGCAAATCAATCAATCAATCAATAAATAAAATCTTTAAAAAAAAGAAGAAAGACTCTCAAAGATGAATAAAAATGGCCAAGACTGAGGGAAATTGTGTTATTATTGCATCATTTCCCTGACCTCTGTTTTAGGGTAGAAAATGTAAGGAATTATTGAAGTTGGTACTAGATTAATTAGGTTAGAAAACCACTTTTTCACAAACACAGCAAAGATAGGTATTAGTCCTAACTTATGTACTGTTAGGGTCCGAGGGAATGAGGCACTGTAACTTCTGTCATTATGAAGCCCACAGCAGAGCTACTACTCAAAATTATTTCCTCTTGATGTTAATTGTTCTAGTCAAACACAAGTAATCTTCTGTCTGCTTTTCAAGGACTCAGGCATAAGCGCTCACAATAAATCATAGGAGCAATGTCTCTCCTTGGAAATAGGGAGCTCCATGCGGAGGAGTCTGCCAGAGAAGAGGAATGCCCTTGAGGGTGGAATTTACTCAGCAAATTATCATGCTTTTCTGCGACAATGCCACAGGCTCCCTTGACTGGATATCCCACAGCTGTGCAGAATGTATCAAGAAAAGATTAGATTGTATCTTCTGTAAGGTCTTCATCCTGGAGGCTCTCCAGAAAGGATGACAGGACCATAGAAAACCGGGGACCTGTCTTCTGTTCGTGGGCCCCGTATTGTCGTAAAAGCGGTGTTCAGATCTTAGCTCTCCTCTGCACCAGCTTTATGACCCTGGGCCACTGACTCACCTCTCTGTGCATAAATTTCCTCATCTCGGAAGTCATCCTAACAACATTGGCTTCATGAGGCTGTTGTGAAGATCAACTATTGTAATGGGGCAAAAGTTATTCGTAAATTTCAAAGTGCAGCATACCAATCAGGGATTGGTGTGATTGTGTTGCTTTATCTCATTTTCGTGCTCCTGGAGTCCCAGGGCTGGAAGGGGTCTAATCCCATATTTCATCCTATGCAGTAATCTTTTCAGTGTCCCAGACAGATGGCCTTTTAGCTTCTGCATGCAGAGCTCTTTCAGAGATAGGGTGGATTTCCCGTTTGCTTGTCTTCCAGCCCATATGCTGAGTCCTGGGAGTTCGGGAACTTCTGATCTCCTACGGCCAAAGAGGGAAGGGCAGTGAAGACTTCAGAAGCCCAGAGCTATGCTGTGTGTTTTGTTTTGCCTAGTTTCTGATTTGGGAAAGCGGTAGCCTCCTGTTGGGATGTCTAGTCAGTTCTGAAACTGGGTTTGGCGTAATCTAGACCACCTTCTCTAAACACAGGGAAATTCCTAGGGGACACCAAGTGTTCGTCCATCCCTCAAGGTTTTCTTTGGGTCTTTGAGATGGTTCTTCCTCTGAAAGGTCAAAATCACCTGTGGTTCTGATGAGGGCTGGAGGCACCTAGTGACCTAAGCTGTTACTCAACAGGATGGGGCAGAAGAAATACTTTAGACACAGGAGGGACTATTTTAGCACTTTCAGGTTATCTAAGGGACTAAATTATGCCGACCTTTTTTTCTATGCAAAAAAGAGTCATAGAATCTGAAAAGGTGATTCAATCTTATTATTTGAGATCATATGCAGGTGTTGTTTGACATTAGTTCTTTTCATCTGAGGTTACCAAGTGCTACCTTCTTAGCATCAGATCTATGTAAAGGTAGCATAAACTTTTGTTCTCTGCCAAAAGGTTGCAGCAAATGATCTCTGGAGGTCTTTTCTGTCTCTAAGATAGGTGTACAATTTTTGGATTCCTTCTTGTAATCCTTCTGGAATGACTTGGACTCTTTTCCAGTCTACTTGCGATAGGTTTCTTGTACAGCCTGGAGAGAGCAGTAGCCTGCACGGTCTGTCACCCTCCCTTTGGTCTAAGACTCTCTAGTGACTTGTAGGACTCCTGTTTATAGTTATAGTATTCTAATGTTGGAATTCTCCACAGACTGCTGCTCGGAGAAGTTCAACGTCTCTGAGATGGTTTCAGTGAAAGAATTCTATCAAAAAGAATTTGCTGAATTGTGATTGCAAACAAAATAGCTTTGTGGGGACAAAATACACTCCTGACAAGGGGGCCTCATGTTTATTTTCCAGCCTCTCCTCCCAGTGCTTCGCTTCTAATCTCTCTGCAGAAAGAAACATTTCAACAGAGAGCCCTGTGGAAATTGAGACAAGTTATCTTCTCAAAGTCCTGAACTCCCTGTTCCTACTTCAGAAGGAACCCCTCTGTTCACAGCTGCTAAAGCTAGCCTGAAGTCCAGTTCCTTCCCAAGGCAGTTCTGTTTGGATGTTGGATGCACACCTTTCCAAGCATTGTGGTCTCCAAATGTAAGTTTAATTGCATAAATGTCTTTCTGTAGCCTGGAAGAACTTTATACCTTTGTGTTATCAAATAATGTGATAGCGTCTCATATTTCGCTGGTGCCATTTAGAAATTTTACTATCCTAAGGGGATTTGGGAATCATGGCTACGTCGTTTTATCTGGCACAAATATTGTTCCTTCTTTCCGGGGAAACAAAGTTCTTCATATATAGCACGCACACATGCGTTTTCACAACACCCAGGCTGAGAGACTTGGGAGGGAGTGGGGGCTCGTTCTCATTCGGTAGGTAGCAACGGTAAAACATGGAGAGGCAAACATGTTTGCCAAGATGCTGATTCTCAGCTCCAGTTTTTGGACATTCCAGGGTGTCTCATAGGCTCTCAAAATGCCTCGCAAAATCACTATAAAATTCTAAAAGCCAAATTCATCTTAATTGTCTTCAATTTTTTTGAAGTTACAGCATTTTGGGGTTGGGGTAGGTATGTTTAAAAAAAAAAAAAAAAACAGCAAGTAAAATCAACAAAATGCCAAACTCAAAAAACATTTGGGAAGCAGCGGACTAGACCGTAAGTACCAGAACAGGCATTAAAATAACCCAGGTCAGGTACTGAAAAGTATAAATTCTTGACTCATCCTCCATGAATCTGTATTTAAATACATATCTTGTGTGATGGCATGTCTGAAGCTACTTCTCTTCTGGGCAGGCTTTCTGCAGCACTTGGGGATGATCCTAATGACCTTTTGGGGTGACCTGATTTTTTTTTCACTGCTAGAAAGGTGAAAAATGTACATTGATACACTTGAACAGTGAGCCATTTAGTTTGGCTGGAGCACAGGCTTATGATGGTAGAATTACGCAAACGTGTTGGGAAAGGTAGGTTGGGGCCACATATTTGAGGGCCTCAAATACTAACTGAGGTGTTTCAACTGTATTCGATAGGCAGTTTGGAGGCATTGATGGTTTTTGAACAAGGGTTGAAGGAGAAATATGGAATGGCCAGAGTTAGACTCTAAGGATATTAATAAGGCTGAAATGTGTAGGTTTGGCCCAAACTGAGATAAGTGAAGACAGAGAGATCAATCAGAAACTTTCAACAGTCTTGGATGAAAGATGTTATGGAGGTTGTCCAACTTGATTGTGAGCTCTTCTTGCACTGGTGATTAAAAGCAGGTGAAGTGTTACCTCTTGAATTTCACAGGCTTTCTAGTTAATGCTGGCTCAGACTTCTCCTGGCTCAGCTGCAAAAATAAAAGGATCCTTTGCCTTGCCTTTCAAAGGTACCTGTTCAGAATGGGGTTCTCAAGCTGTGTATAGTACTCTTGGCATCATGAAGTCTGTGTGGTTCCATGAAGCCCCAAGTCCAGATTGACCATCTTTGGTTTATTGTGTTAAAAGAGGGGACATCACATAGACCAAATCTGAGGTATTTAACCCATACATGCTTTCAACTTGTCACCTGTGAGCTTGAGCAACGGGGCCTCATTTCATTCTGATGTTAGAGGACATGGAGGAATTTCCCGGCACTCAGGGTGACAGCCACTATTTGCCTTGTATTTGAAGGGGTAAATATAAGGGCGGTGCAATTCTGACCTGGGTTTTTCTAGTCAGTGGCTTGGGATGCCCAGCAAATATATAAAGGAAAAGTTGTTTTAATGAAAGAAGGTTATTTTTCTGTATCTTTCATTATGTGAACTTTTAGCAAAGGAGACTTCTCCCTTTACATATTTTGATGATAAACAAATTCTGTCATCTTCCCACTAAGTAAGAGAAATAATGCAGAGAAAAATGGTAGAATAATTTTAAAGTTATGGGAGTACCATAGCATCCACAGGAACCTTGGCATTTAGAGTTTGACGTAAGCCCTTGGCGGTGAGATGGGTTCTGTTCCGTCAGCTCTGAAGCAAAGGAAACCTATTGCATCACAGGTAAGTTGGTATATTGATGCGATATTGACTTTGTTGCTGCCATGTCCTTAGACTGTTCATCTGGTCCCCACTGTTCCACTTATTGTGACGATCTGTATATTTTTATTTCAAAGAAGATCTGAACCATTTGATTTCTATTTTGACCTGCTTTCATCACTGCCCATGCCTATCCCGTTCCACTAGGTGGCACTCTTACTGCAGCCTTGCCCGCTATGCGAAGCAGCCAGGCCCTGGGCTGAGCTGTGCTTCCTGTGAGGATGAAACTGCTTGTGGGTTGCCTTGTCCCTCTACTCCCGTCAGCACCAAGATGCTATTTCGTACCTGCCTGCCTCTCAAAGTCTTGTAAATGTTAACTGAGCACCTACTCAGTGCCAGGTGCTATGGTAGGCACAGAGGCAAGACCCGAGCTACACCACTGTCTGGGCCCTCCAGGGGCTCAGAGTCTGGTGGCAGGGGGCAGGGGTATAAGAGCTAGAGTAGAGAGCTCCAGCAGGGGAGAGAATGCTTCTCACTGGAGGCTCTGCGGCCCCTGACCCTGATTTGTGGGACTGTTGGCACAGGGTGAGGGGGCTCCCTGGCATGCACTGGAAGAGAGAGACGAGCACTGTTGCATTATTTCACTGGCAGTGCCCCTGTTCCGCCCCAGGGGCCAGGGGAGGAAAGCAGAGGCCACAAAGGCTCCCTCCCAGCCCAGGAACAGACTAGGTTCTCCCACAGTCTCAGAGACAGATGATCAAATGCGTTCCCACTGTGCCAGAACCAATGAGTGCAAATATCTATGGCTCTCTCATTTGGTTTTATTTGTTAGGTAATTTTTTATTTTTGGAATTTTATTTTGGAAAGTAAAAAAAAAAAAAAATAATAATGGAAAATCACGCCCACAAGAGTAGCCACTGCTCATGTTCCTACCAACAAAAATTAATCATTCTTAACATCTTGATATATTGATTTCCAACGTTTTCTGTGTTTATACTTTTTGAAGATTATGCAGACAACATATTAATTCTCATTTGTTTTAATCTGTGTGCTTTCCATTCATACAGGACCAGTTCTGGGGTTCTGTTTTGGGGTGCCAGAGTGCTCCAACATAAATGCCCCTCAGCATGATGGCGGCAGAGAGAATTGTTCTGTTGCTCTACCTTTTCTTTCTCCTTGCGCCTCAAATGTACACTTACTTTTTCTTTTAGAGTTTAAAATCACAATGTAGAAAGTGTGTCAAATGCAGAAAGACAAAAATAAACCATCTGTGGTTCTGCCTCGTGGAGAGAATTATAGTTGATGTTCATTTTGGTACACTTCCTTCTAGCCTTTTTTCTACATAGTTCTTTAGAACATTGGCTGTGTACTGTATTTAATATTTTTTTAAAGATTTATTTATTTATTTATTTGAAAGAGAGAGAATGAGAGAGAGAGAGCACATGAGAGGGGGGAGGGTCAGAGGGAGAAGCAGAC
The DNA here is from genome assembly GCF_037043125.1 of Eumetopias jubatus. Lineage (NCBI taxonomy): Eukaryota > Metazoa > Chordata > Mammalia > Carnivora > Otariidae > Eumetopias > Eumetopias jubatus. The sequence continues at coordinate 3,305,629 of NW_028274817.1, read as the reverse complement.
TCCCTGCTGAGCAAGGAGCCTGATGCGGGACTTGATCCTGGGACTCCAGGATCATGACCTGAGCCGAAGGCGGTCGCCTAACCAACTGAGCCACCCAGGCGCCCCTGTTTATGTATTTAAATATTCTTCTACCTCGTGATTTTTAGTAGCTGCTCAGTATTCTGTCCTATAGAGATATCATACTTAATAATTACTATTGCTAGACATTTAGTTGGTCTCCTTTTTTTGCAATTATAATACTGTATGTTCTTGTACATAAATCTTCACATGAATGTGTGATCTTCAGGATAAATTTCTAGAAATGGAACTTCTGAGTTGAGTATGAACATTAGAAGGCACTCTTTTATTGTATTTTTTTTTAGCAAAGTAATATCTTTATCATAGACCATGTAGAAAGCACAGATCTACAAAAAGGAGAATATAAAAGTCACCCATATTTTTATCACTCAGAGGTAATCACTATTAACCTTTTATCACAACTGTTCAGTCTTCTTTTCCCTATATTCTATGTACTCTTCTTTAAGTTTTTTTACTTAATATATTCTGAACATTCTTTTACGTTCATTATTCTTCTGCACTTTCAGTGGCTACATAGCATTTTGTTGTGTGGACATACCAGTTTATTTGACCAACTCGCTACCGTTGGGCATTTATGAACAGAAATGTTTTCCCCTACTGTAAAGAAAATGCAGAGATGAGCATTCTTTGGCCAGGTCTATGCAAAAATCTTTGATTGCTTCCTTTGAATAAATTCCTAGATGTGCAGTTGTTGGTTCCTACATGTATGCACATTTTTAAGCTTTTGATGAGTATTCTCATCTTACAGGCAGAGTATGGGTATGCCCCTCTGCCCCTTTTGTCTGAAATCTTGATTATCATTGAGGGTTTTTTTTGCCAATCTGATTGCAAAGAATTAGTGCCTTATTTTAAAATTTGTATTGGCTTGATTGCTAGTAAAACTGAACTCTTTTTCTTTTCTCTAAACTTTTGCCCATCTTGCTGTTCTGGCATAGGTATTTTTCTTATTTACTGAAGAGATTTTAAAAATAAATTTAAAATATTAATTCTTTATCATTTGTGCAGATTTTCTCCTCTGGCTAGCTGCTGTGATGAACTATATGTCTTGATTTCCTGATATTAAACCGCAGTTCTAGAATAATCCCCCTTTGCTTGTGGTGATATATTCTTGTCTTGCTGGGTTTGGTTTGCTAGTATTTCATTTAGGATTTTTGAATGTCTATTTGTAACTGATGTTAATCGTCAGTTTTCTTCCCCTGTGTGTTTGTGTGTGTGTTCACCAAGTTTTGTGGACAGGCTAACTTTAGTTTTATAAAATGAATGAGGCTTATTTCCTTCTTTTTCTGTATACCAGGAACTACTTTCAGAGCATGGAAGTTATTGGTTCTACTTTCAGAGCATGGAAGTTATTGGTTCCTTGTCAATCAGAAAGAACTTGCTCATAAAACTATCTAGGCACTGTAATAACCATTGGAGGAAATGGCTTTGAACAGCATAGTTTGCCCCATGTTTTCTACTTCTTTGTGAGTCCAATTTGCTGTTTCCTAGAAGATCGTCCATTTTGAGATTTTGAAATTTATTAGCATTTTTCAAGCTTTCTTGACCTATAATCCCCATACCATATAATTCATCCATTTAAAGCCATTTCTACTATAGGCACAGAGTTCTACAACCATCACTACAGTCGCCCCAATAAATTTTAGAACATTTAAAAAAAAAAAAACAAAGAAACTCTCTAGCCATGAGCACTCACTCTCCATTTCCCCTTCATCCCCCCAGCCCTAGACAACCACCAATCTGTTCTCTGTCTCTCTAGATATGCCTACTCTGGACCTTTCACATAAACGGAATCATATAATATGTGGTCCTTTGTGACTGGCTTCTCTCACTTAGCATCATGTTTCCAAGGTTCATCCAGTTGTAACGTGTTCTAGTACTTCATTCTCTGTGTTTTGTTCTTAAATTAATAGACCTTTATTTTTTAGAGCAGTTTTAAGTTTGCAGAAGATTGAGCAGATAGCATAGAGTTCCCATATACTTCCCTGACCGTAGTTTTCCCCACTAACGTCTTGGACTGGTATGATAACATTTGTTATAATTAATGAGCCACTATTGATTTAATATTGTTAATTCATAACATAGCAATCATATATTAATATAATAGTGTGGTAAGTTCAGAGTTGACATTAGGGTTCACTCTTTGTGTTGTACAGTTCTATGGGTTTTGACAAAAGCATAATGCATGTCTACCATCATAGTGTCCTATAGAGTAGTTCTATGGATAATAGTTGGAGCACAAGGGACTTTTAGTGCCGTCTTTCCCTCCTCTGCCAAGAACTTCTAGCAACCCCTCATCTTTTCACTGTCTCCACGGTTTTGCCTTTTCCAGAATGTCATGTAGTTGGAATCATACAGTATGGAGCCTTCCAGGTTGGTTTCTTTCACTTGGTGGTATGTGTTTAAGGTTCCTCCATGGCTTTTCATGGCTTGATGGCTCATTCCTTTTTAGGGCTGAATAATATTCCACTGTCTGGACATACCATTGTTTATTTTACCCATTCCTGTACTGAAGGACATCTTGCTTGCTGCCAGGCTTTGGCAACTATGACTAAAGCTGCTCTCAACATCTGTGTGCAAGTTTTTGCATGGACCTAAGTTTTCAGCACTTTTAGATAAATACCAAGGAGCATAACTGTTAGATCATATGGCAAGTGTATGCCTTCTTTTGTAAGAAACTGCCAAACTGTCTTCCACAGTGGCTGCACCATTTTGCATCCCCACTAGTAATGAGTGAGAGTTCCGGTTGCTCAACAACCTTGCTAGCATTTGGTGTCATCAGTTGCTTGGATTTTAGCCATTCCAGTAGGTGCATGGTAGTATCTCATTGTTCTTTTAATTTGCAATTCACTAATGATGTATAATATGGAGCATCTTGCCATCTGTATATCCTCTTTGTGAGGTTTTTGTTCAGATCCTTTGCCTATTTTTAATGGGATTTTTTCTTTGTTGTTGAGTTTTAAGGATTCTTTGTATATTTTAGATACAAGTCCTTTAGCAGATAGTTATTTTGCAAATGTTTCGCCCAGCTTGTGGCTTCTTTTTTTCATTCTCTTACCAATGTCTTTCACAAAGCACAATTTAAAAACATACTTTTTTTAAGATTTTATTTTTAAGCTATTCTACACACACCAGGGGGCTTGAACTCAGCCCCCGAGATCAAGAGTCGCATGCTCCACCCACTGAGCCAGCTAGGTGCCCCCACAATTAAAAAAAATTTTTTTAATAAAGTCCAGTTCCCTTTTATGGCTAAATAATATTCCATTGTAAGGATATACTATATTTCGTTTATCTGTTTAGCAGTTGATGGGCACTTGGGTTGTTTCGTTTTGGTCATTATGAATAATGCTGCTATGAACATTTGTGTACAAGTTTTTGTTTGGACATATGCTTTCATTTCTCTTGGGTGGATACCTAGCAGTGGAATTGCTGGGTCATATGACTATTTTATGTTTAACTTTTTCTGAAACTGCAAAACTGTTTTCCATAGAAACTGCCTGACTTTTTCAAAGCAGCTGCACCATTTTACATTCCACTAGCAATGTAGGAGGGTTCCATTTTCTCCATATCCTCACCAACACTGGTTATTGTCAGCCTTTTTGATTATAGCCGCTGTAGTGGGTGTAGACTGATATCTCATTGTGTTTAGTTTGCATTTCCCTAATGACTCAACGTTGAACATATTTTCATATGCTTATTGGCCATTCGCATATATTCTTTTCCTCTTCACTTTTGATATTCTCTTCCATGGGAATTTCACGGATTCCACTAATATCTTCAAACAGATGGTTTCCAAATACTTACTTCCAACTCTGACCTTTCTCCTGAGATTGTCTCAGATTCCCGTCTCCTTACTAGGCACTAAGGTCCTGATTGCATCTCCAAATTAGTATATCCCAAATGAAACTCATCAGCTTTCCTCTCAAGCTATTTATTCTTTCTGTGTTCTTGATTCTATTAATTATACCGTTATTCCTCTAATGACCCAAACTTGAAACTTGGCATCGTATCTGCATGTAAGAGAAACAGGATAGGGAAGAGTTGATTCATTGCCAAGTTCTGTGTTACTTTCATAAATATTTTGCATCTGTTTTCTCTTTACTTTTGACTTCTTGATCTCTATCCTCTTTTGACTTTCTCAATCCCTTACTGTCCTCTTCTCTTATCTCTGATCATTTGATGTCAGGTTATTTTTACCTGCCCCTTGAATGACCTGCCCTTTCTTGACCATCCTCATTTGTGATCAGTGTATAACTTTCTGCCTTGGTTATTTTTATGTCATCCAAGATTTAAGCTATCATTTAGCCACTTGTAACTCCCAAATATATATTTCTAGTCCTGGAATATCTTGAGAACTTCAGACACATTCATCCACCTATCTATAGGACATTGCCACTGCACAGACTTTTCAAACTCAGTGTTTAAACTGAACTACTCCCATCTCAACTGCCCCTAGACTTGCTCCACCTCTCATATTTCCAGTTGATTGTGGCACCAGCCATCGAATATTCTTAGGACAGCATCTGGCCATCATTCTCCTCTTTCTCTCTCCCCAAAGCCAAACATTCACAAGTCTAATCTGCGGTTTTTATCCCCATGTTACTTCTTTGTTCCAGCTTTTATCATCTCTCACTTACATTATTTCAGTGCTCTTCGGTCTGGTCTTCCTGTGTCTAGTTTCTCACCATGCCCCCACAGCCCCCTCCACCCTGACCACTGACACCAAGTGATTTTCCAGACTGAAAATTTAGCCATGCCATTGCACTGCAAATAACAAACAAAAACAAAGACAACAATAAACAACAACAAAATAAAAAGAGGAAAATATTTACAGTCTCCTTGGTGGTGCCTCAATTTCCTAAAGGATATATAGCTCAAGCTTAGTCTGGCATATTGGCGGGCTTCCTACCTACTCCTTTAATTTCGTTTCTCCTTACTCTCCCACCCCCATCTGATCTTGGGTTCCAGCAATACTCTGGACATTTAACATGTTCCCTCTGCTCAGACTCCTTTGCCTGCCTTGTCTGCCTTTGTTCTTCAAAGCCCTGTTCCGGAGTCCCCTATTCTGGAAAGACTTTTTCCAGCACAGTGAACTACATCCAGCTCTGGGATTCTTCTGTACTTCACACAATGTCATATCGTAACTCTTTTGTTTATGTGTCTGTCTTCCCTTCTAGGCTGTGAGCTCTTCAAGGACAGATTGTGGCTGTTTTTCCAGCTATATAATAAGTGCTCAGTAAATATTTATTGAATGAATGCTTAAGATGTTCCATGGGCTGAATTGTGGTCCCTGAAGTCTAACTGTGTGTGGCATTGAGTGTGAAATAATATGATAACAGAGAGTTCACATCTTTTATTTTGTCTCCTAGTCGACAAGCTCAAACCTTGTTGTTTCTTGGAGGTAGGCATGATCACCTGGCTGGTATCAGAGGGGATGATTGATAAGAATCTGTTTCAGTGAATGTGGACTTAATGCTTTCTAGGGGCTCTGTGCATGAAAGAAATGCTTCCATCCCCTCTTGGTGTAACTTCTGATAGCTCCCCCGACTCTAAGAGTTACTTCTGGAGCAGTGAGAGATCAGATCCCTTTAGGGGGATGGGCATTTTTATGCCACATGGTATCATCACTAGGTGGCTGTAGGGCTTGGGGTTCTGAGAAACAATCTATGGACTGGGACCTCCCTCTAGGGGATGAACAACTCAACGGGAGAGAGTAGGAGCTTAGAACATGTCCAAGAACCTCTAGTCCCAGGGCTTTGGGGAGTTTATGGTCCCCTCTGGGCCTGCAGAATACAGGCCCTCAGGGGCAACAGAGCGGTTTGGTAGAGAATAGCCCAGAGCTAACCTGGGCTCAGATTCATCAGGGTCAGCACATCAATGTGGTTTCCCTGGGCTCTATGGGACTGAACTTTAAGACTGCTCTTCCTGGGAGTGAGATTTCTAGGAAAATCTCAGGGGAGCAATTACTCACCCGAGTACACAGGCTTCAGGAAGACCTGGAAGAGTCTTAGGGAAGTCAGGTTGTTGAGCCCAGTGTAGCCTGCTGCATTGGGTTTTATACCCTTTACCATGGAAACCCAAGCACAGGAAAACAGAAGTTGGTGGGGCGGGGCGGGGGGGGGGCGGATTGTGGCTTGGTGACCTTTTTTCGGTAATGTTCAACTATAAAATCTTTGTCCTTGGGAGATTAGCACTGCCCCTGCTAGAGTGGGTTCTCACTATGTTATGCTTTCCCCCAGTGGACCTCCAATCCCAGTTAGGCCAGTGCACTTCCTTCTGGACTAAGTGGCTTCCTTACCCTGATACCTTGATGAGCCTAATGGGGATTAATACTTAGTAGACTTTGGTTTTATGGAATGAAATTGTTATTTCTGGTTCAGAGAGACTAAGGGAAAACTAAAATTGTGGAAATGTCTTTGCAATACTGTATAACAGTTTATAGAAATGCTTCACGTATATTAATTGATTCATTCAATTGTCACATAACCCAGTACTTGGCACTTAGTGGACATTCACGTGTTTGGCATCTGAATGAGCGTGGGGATTTATTATCCTATTGTACAGATGTGGGAACTGAGACCCAAGCCTGTGAATTGAGTTTCCTAAAATCCAACTCTAGAGTTAGTCAATGTAGAGCCTCAACCTGAAATCAGGCTTATTACAGGTCGACATTTACTAGGCACCTGTTACGTGACAGGCACTTGCCAGTGATGAATAAATATGTTCCTCAGTTTTGGGGAGCTTATAGGGGCAGTCATCAAGGGGACAGACACATGGGGAAATAATTTCAACACAATGTGCTAAGTGTCATGATAGAGAACTCTCTGCAATGCTGTGGAGTCACAGAGTAGGGGGGATGCCTAATCCAGTCAAATGAGGTCATGAGAGGATTCTTGAAGAAGTGACACCTCAGTTAAAATTTGAAGGGCCAGTAGAGGTTGGTCAAAAGTAGAAAGAACATTCTAGGCTGAGAGGTCAGCATCAGTGCAGGCACAGAGGTGAGATCCAATATGGTTTGTTCTGGGATTGCTGGAGTGTTCATTGCCAAGGGGGAAGTGGCAGGAATGGTGACTAGACAGGTAGGCAGCAATCAGGCCATTGAGGGTGTTAACTTTGCCTCGTACAACATTAGCTCCCAACCATTGCTGACTCGTTCAAATTGCCCAGGGCACTTAAAAAATATAAAGATGTCCCATCCACATGCCCAGTGATTTTCTTGATCAGCTGGGTTTGACATTCACTTCTGGAGGCAGTAGGAAGACTTTGAGAAGTTGGTAGCAGGAGAGGGACATAGATGGTCATATTGGATCACTCTGATGGTGATCTACACAGAGGCAAGTAGATTTGAGAAGAGGGTAGTACTTCTGACCAAGATCAGAAATGGAGTGTGGACAGAGAATGGGGGAATAATGGATAAATTCAGCATGGGACCTGCTGTATCTAAGGTTTTATAGGCCACCCAGATGGGAGGGTGGCTGTTTTGTTCTGGAGCTCAGGGTGAATGCCTGGGCTGGAGGAACACACCTGGACCCCCTCCCCGTTGTGGGGGTGGTTGAAGTCATGGAAGTAGCAGAGATCTCTCAGAGAGAGTGTGTGGAGTGTGCATCTTCAAGGATTCTATCCCTTTTTGTCTTCAGAGGTAGTTGTCATGGAGAAGCAGAAGCTTTTTGTGTGTTTGTTTCGAGTGTTGCAGTAACGCAAGGTGGGGTAGTGAACAGGGCATGAAAGATGGAGTTGGGGAACCTATGGTAAAGCTCTGTCTCTGCCGCTCGGCCATTCTGCAGCCCTGAGCAGGTTCCTCCCGGCCTCTCAGCCTCCAGGTCTTTGCCTGTAAAGCAAGGGTAGTAGGGCTATCTGCCTCACAGGGTTACTAGGAAGATCCAGTGAGAACATGTCTGTGAAAACTACCATGTGAAGAACCATAAAAACATTCGTTTCCCTCCCCCAAGAAACTGGGACCAATATTTGGGAATTACACGGAGGCAGATTGCGACCTAGTGTGAGGAAAGACTAATGTCTCTGAGCTGTTGAATGATGGGAAGAGTTTTGGGAGAGGGGAAGGTCTGAGACTCTTGGGGTCTTTAAGCAGAAGCTGGGTTTCTGGGCTTCTGCTGAGAGTTTTGTTGCCAGCGGTAGAGTCACCCTGGATGACTTCTGAGCTCTCCTTCGTGGCTTACATAATATTTGAGTTATTAGGACACTTCTTTTTTTTTAAGATTTATTTATTTATTAGAGAGAGAGAGAGAGAGAGAGAGAGAATGAGCAGGAGGGGCAGAGGGAGAGGAAGAGAGAATCTGAAGCAGGCCTCAACGCAGGGCTCTATCTTATAACCCTGAGATCACAACCTGAGCCAAAACTAAGAGTTAGATGCTTAACATAACTGCACCACTCAAAACTTCTTTACCCTTTTTCTGAGAATTTTTATACTACTTAGATTTTTTTAAAATTATAAAAGCAATACAGGTGCATAGTTATTTCTTTTTCTTTAAAATCTCTAAAAGGCCTGGGCATTTTTGTTCCTAAGTGGAGTCTTGGTTTATGTAACCCTAATAACTAGGTAGACTGCTTCAGGTCTTACTGCATGGGGCATTTATAGATGTTTTTATTCTAAATGCTCTAATGCTCTTTAATGACGATTTGGTGGATGCTGAAAAGTGTCTGTGTGTGCAGTTAAGACCTCTCTCACACAGACAGGCAGCGGAGGGGGGTGGGACGGGGGTTGGGGAGTAAGTCTGGGCATTCTGATGTCTCAACAATTCGGAGTTATAGGTTACTTTAAAATGATTGATTTTTATTATTTGCAAGCAGAAGTGATATTATAAACAGCTAACAATATTGTCAAGTAGAGGTCTTGCTAGAGTATGCTACAATGAGTAGGTAAAGATCATTTGAAATTAGCACACTAATTATTTCTATGCAAATGAATGTTGTCAGAGAGCTTGGAAACAGGTTGTTCTCTGAACTGTGTTAAACATCCCCTATGAGCTCATGTTTATACTCCTAATTTACTCAGAAACCTTTGTTGCTGTTTTTTAAATAGATGAAAGGTAAAATATGCCAGCCCATGATTGAATTATCACAAATTTAGCAATAGTTTGAATTGAATTATATTTTTATGTACTTATTTTATTGCCAATTACTAGTGTAACACATTTGCTAAAAGGAGGCCTAATTTACTTGCTAACTTTCTATACACAGAGATTATTTCTCTAAATGGAAGATGTCCACCTATGCTGTTTGATGAGTTATGTTTATAATTTAGGTGACTTCCTGGCTCTCATTTATTTATTTATTTATTTTTAAGTAAGGTCTATGCCCAACGTGGGGCTTGAATTCATGACCCTGGGATCGAGAGTTGCATGTTCTACCGATGGAGCCAGGCAAGTGCCCCACTTCCTGGCTCTTTTAAAAACATCATCGAAACAGTTGTTCCCAAATAATTTTAATTCCATACCTAGCGAATATTCTAGCTGGGAAAAAGTTGCTATAAACCATATAGAGGCAAACTACTTTGAAAAGCCAAGAATATAAGAAAATAGACTCAGCCCTAATTGTGGGAGTAGCTTACTTTCATCTTTTCATTCAGCAAGCCCTTCACAATCTCACGAGGCCCTGGGTTAGCTTTTGATTATCCTTTTTCATTGCATGTAGTGATGCCAAGGGGTGGTCGAGTGAAGCTTCTAGGAGATAGTGCCTTCCTCACCTCACTCCCTGCCCCTGGTCTTCATCCACAAGAACTGGCGGATCACAAAAGAGGGCCTGTGGTGACCTGGACTTCAAATTCTGAGATGACAGTTCTAGGTGGGCCTGCAGTCGGGGTGGAAGATACAAGGGCAGGGGATGTGGTTGGAATGGAAGTTGGGAAGAAGGGAGAAGGAGAATCTATGAACCAGCCAAAGCAGGAAGCTAAGGAGGGTTAGGTCATGAGCTAGACCACAGGAAGATACGTCAGAATTGAAGGTAACAGATACAAAGAACGATGGGTGCGTGGTCCAAGTCTAAGCTAGTCAAACCCTGCTTGGGTCGTGGTATCCCAGCAGGATTTAAGCTTTGGTCTGACCACAGAGGGAAGCTGAGCAGCTCCATGATCAGGCTGTTCTATGGAAGCCTTGGAGTTTATATTCACTTATAACCTCATAGATGTCTCTTTATACCAGTAAATTACTCCATACAACTCACTGCTTGGACATTTATTTTCTAGCAGGCCGACTTTAGGAGGTGATGTGTAGCATGTTGGAAAGAACCCTGCCAGGAGGAGCCAAAACTCTTGGTTTTTAGCCAGTGCTCTTAGACAAGTCATCTGATCTTTCAGAGCCTCAGTTTCCCTATGTATAAAATGAGAATTGAGATGATAAAGATGTATGGTTCATCTATCAGTTGTGAGTTCTAAAGCATAGAAAAAAATTCTGTGGCCTTTGGCATTTGACTTGTTTAACTTGAGGAAAAGCAATACAGTCTCAGCACTGCATTTGAGCTGAACTTATGGAAAGCCTCAAAGTCAAAATCAAACTACAAATAGTCAGATCCTTTCCCTTGCTTGTTTGCTAGAGCCAGGGGTGTTAACGATAGTCTGTGTTCTGTTGGGCCATTTGAACATTTGTGGAAATGGCACGAAGCAAAGTGACGAGAGTTGAACAGTTGTGTTCCTCGGCCTCTGTAGGTACAATAGCTTCCCTACCAGTATTAGACCAGAGGCCTGCTGTGTTCCAGGGACTCCGATGGGGCCGCTAGCCCCCTAGTGATGCACACACCACCAGCCAGCCAGAGAACTTCGGTCCTTTGCCAGAATCACACCTGGCTTGTTTGCTGAAGGCTGTAGTAAGATGGGCCGCCCTTTTTGGAGGGTACCTCTCCCCCACCCCCCGTTCAGTCCTGCCGGGCTGAGACCAAAGACAATAGGGGCTGCCAGTGGACTTTAAAATGTTAATTTAAAAATAGCCCCTAATTATAAAAAAATAGCCTTAATTATAGCTTACCACAGGCAGGCCATGTATTTCTGAGTAGTTTTACAAACAAGGGAATAAGCGAATAGTTGGTAGATGCTGGTGAGTTCTTCATTTGCATGCTGTCCCACACCCAAATTGTAATACTGCAATACCAATTTTCAGACAAATTACCAGTGTAACAAATTAGCACAATTTGTTAATTTCCTCTTTAATTGCACTACAAAGAGTAGTGTTTCTGTCTTTTGCCTTTTTGGACATAGAGGCTCATCTTTAAAGCAGAAAGATTTTAACGTAGCTAAATCTCTGTCTATAACAAATAAACCTTGTTTTCATTTTCCTTACCCAGCCGGCTAAGATTTATACATTAATTATTCAACTGATGCCTCTTAAACATCTTAGTTAAAATACACACTGCCTGCCAGGAATTGTTCAACCTCCAGCACACTTTTGTTTGCCTGCAAGGAATAAATACTTAGAACTGTAAATGGGTAAACTCAGTCTTTCCATGTGGAGAGGTCAACAGAACTCATAGTGAACATACAAAGGATAGAGAACTAATTATTACTGAGATTCAGGTAAGTGAGTTCTTAGGCATTTTAGCTGTCATGCTGTGGAATAATTGCAAACCCACCAGGAAGGAATTGCAAAACACAACCTACTTATCCTTTTCCCAATGGCTACATAGAATTTTTTTCTGTTTTGCAGTTTATGCCAACCCTCTATTTAATCATTAAAAGGAATGTTATTTTAAGTATTGCTTCCTGAGTAACAGTATTTGACTGATATCCTCCAGAACGGTGACAGCCCAGAGTGTGACTTCAGTGTGCTGGCGAGATTTGAGGCAATCAGAGCCATTAGTAATGGAATACAGAGCTCTGTGGCAACTATACTCAAGTTCTGTTCAAGTTAATATTCCATCTGACTCATGTAACCATCACTATCCAGTCCCATCAGTGACAACAAAAAATTGTTAAACACCGTTTCATAGGCATCAAGTGTTTTGGCTTTGGTATAATTTTACAATCATGCGTTATTGCAGCATTTTAATACTATCATTTAAATATCAGTAACAGCAGCAGCAAATATTCTAGGCATACCGCAGAACCCCCGTTAGTAGGTATCCCAGCTTGGTGACTAGATTCTTCCTGCTTCTGGGTCTTCGCATGTTCTGTTTCTTGTCCAGGAATGCCCTTCAAGTCTTGGTTTTAAAGGCCTTTTCAAGAGCCCCCCCCCCCCCCACTGCCTGGTATTCTTGATCACGATACCCATTTGCTTCCTTTATAATATTTGTCACAATTTAAAATGATACTTGTATCTTTTTTCTTGTTAATTATTTCCCCTGCTAGTCTATAAGGTATACAAGGACAGAGACCATGTCTGTTTTTATTCATCTGTGTATTTCCTTTCCTAGCAAAGTAAGTAGGGGCTCTAAATATTTTGATGAATAAATGAGGCCGTGTGGCAGAAGTGTAAGGAGGCCCGCTGGGGGAGCCCTGTGGTGCTGAGGACCTCTAAATTAATCTCATGGTTGCATGTGATCCTGCCTAGGCCTGTGGGACTTGCAACCAGTATGCCCACATGCAGGCTAGACATTTCCACCTGATGGTCCACAGGCATTCCCCAGTCAGCATTCCAACCTTAATTCATCAGCCTACCTCTCAAATCTCTGTTTCCTTCTTAGTCATCACTTGAATAATGGCACCGTCAATGCGTGTCATCACCCAGGTAAGACACTTGGCCTTCATTTTCCCCTTTCTCCTCCTCAGCTCCAGCACCCAGCCCTGTCAGTGTGTCTTTCTGAATACTGCTTGGATCTGTCCTCTCCTTTTCATCGCCATTGACAAGACTTTGGTTCAGGTCCTCATCATCTCTAATGTAGACCAGTACAAATGCTTTCTGGTGGTCTCTCTGCCTCCTCAGTCTTATACCTTAAGGACCACCTCCCTCCTCCACCAAAAGTCAAACACTATTCTCTCTCCTTCTATCTAGAAGTCAGTAAGGACTGGCAATGTGCAGAAGTAGCTGAAACTTTACTGAGTAAGAGATAGTCAAAGATTGCAGACATATGATTTCTTCAAGATTAATTTCCCTTTTGTTTTTCTGCTACAGATCCAACGGAATAAGCTATTAAAATGCTTTGAGTTTCTGAACGAAAGCACAGAACTGTGCCAGCAGAACAACATAAAGGTTTCCTTTCTTTATTTTCCTCTAGCATCTATCTGTGATGGATGATATGACCATGAATCTTCACTTAAATATGGAATCCTGAAATATCACAAAATCCCAGAGGATCAGAGCTGGACAAAAGCCATCTGGATCTTTTGTCTGAGGCTCAGAGAAGGGAAGGACCTTATTTAAGGTCACACAGTGAGTTAGTTGCCGAATTAGGACTCAGACTATGTTCTCTATATTCCTCAGGTAATCATGAGGCTTCACTTGGATGCATTATTTAAACATTTGGCAGCTCTGTGACCCACTCCTCAGACTGCTGTGGCATGACTTCCTTCCTTCATCTGACTTCTTTTTCTTTTTTTTGCTTCTCTTGTAACTGAGTGCTGATCGGTGAGATTAGGAAGAAAGTCTGACCTTTAGAAGTGACATGTGCTTCATTGGTGATTTCCAAAGGGGGCCCTTTGGAGTACTAGAGGTTTCTTGGAGCTGCCCTGGGGGCCTCTGTGTATATCAGTCAGTGGGTCCCAAGGAAACGTGGCTATGCGCTGCCAACCCCCATCTCCTACTCCACAGGAAGTTTTGTTTTCATTTGTTTTATATGAGCCCACACTACCACTGGATTTAAATGATTTCATGTTGAAAAAGTTTTGAAAACCTTACTTCTGGAATGCATTTGGTAGTTTGCTTCCCCAGTTGAATATTCCAATTAAACAATATTTCTGTGGTTTTATGTCTATTTTTATTTTTACCCTTCTCTTTACAATGATAAAAGGCAGAAAAAACTCTAGGCTTGCTCACGTGGGTGTGGTAGCTTGAATGTTCATTGTCCCAGACTAATTCGTGGACCAGTGACTGAGGCTGGGGCTTTATGGCCTCTCAGCTATGTGTTAGTCCATACCAGCACATGGGTCAGGTCTGCCTAGTGTCCTGCCTTCCCCCTAAGGCCAGGGAGTACATGGGGTTACTTGGTAGAAGGTAGGTTGTCATTAAGAATCTCTTCTCCAGCTTTCTTGAATTCTGTGTCTCTAGTCTTTGTACTGACCAGAGCAAAGTGGAATATATGATTTCTGAGAGCCAGATACGGTGGCAGGGAGTAAAACACTGTGTGAATGTCCATGGACGGAGACGGTTGATACTGAAAATTGACGCATGTCATTGTGTAGGGTCACAGGGGGTAGTCTTCCAGTTTCTTATACGGGAGGTGATGATGGAAGGGATGTCGGGGCTTTGAAGGAGGGACAAATGGTATTTCCCACTTGACCATTTTCCTTTGGTGTCCAGAGATGGTTGACATTCTCTTGATACTTCCTGACATGATGAAAGACAAGGCCCCTCCTAACTTTGGTGGGCCTAGGACAAGGGCGCACTGACAGCCAGCTCCCCCTTCTGTCCAATCTCTTGGCTCTGTCCTTACGCTGAGGGACCTTCTGCACATGCCTATAGACACAAGCGCTGCTCCACCAAGTCCCAGTCTAGAGCATCAGCATTGCCTCAGCACTTGTTAGAACTATGTACTCTCAGGGCCCACTCTAGGCCTACTTACCCTGGATTATCTGGATTTTTTTTTTTTTTTTTTTTTTTTGAGAGAGAACGAGAATGTGTGGGAGAATGAGAGAGAGAATCTTAAGCAGGCTTCATGCTCAGCACAGAGCCCAGTGTGGGGCTCTATCTCCTGACCCTGTCATCATGACTGGAGCTGAAATCAAGAGTCAGATGCTTAACCGACTGAGCCCCCCAGGCGCCCCTTAACCAGGATCTGGATTTTGATAAGATTCCGGTGATTCACAATCACATTCAAGTTTGGGAAGTAGTATTATAGCCCAAATGTTCAAACTCCAGCCTTACTGGATTGAAGGGCAGTAGTCCCGTGGCCACCCCCCGTAACCCCTCAGGCCTAGGGTTGTGCCCATCCTTGGGAAGACAGAGCTAGGGAAGAGGGTGGCACAGGCCGTGGCCCAGGCTTGGGGCATATGGCCAGGGAGTTCAAGGTCTTGGATATTCTGAGAGTATACTATAGAAGAGGGAAGCATAGAGTTTGAGTAGGCAAGTCCCTTGGCCCCATAGTCTCCTTGCTGTGTGGGGAGTGGTGTGGCTAAAGCAGGGCCAGAGGCAGGCTCTGTAAAGTATGACGCCTAGGGCAGGGAGCTGGCTATTCCAGTCTAAGAGTGAAACTGTTGACAGATATTCTAAATGTCTATGTGGCTGGGGGTGGGGGTTGTGAATCATGGCTCTTTGAGGTACTAGGTGGCTGTCAGTGCTTTGGTGGCTCTTTGGGGTGTGGGGAAGCTGTAGCCGTGGGGCCATTACTGCTTCCTTCTTAGGTGCTTCCTGTCGTGTCCAGTGACAGTTCGACTAGACCTGCCGGCAGCCTCGAGCAGGAGGCAGTTGGGTGTGGATGTGAAGGGCTCCGAATAGCTGCCTCCAAACCTAAGACACAGGCAGTTTTCCTCGGTGAATTAAGAGCAGGGGCTGGTGTGGTTGAGGTGTGGTGGCCGGTGGAGGGGTGAAATATGTCCACTGCCACCTGGGCGATGCCATGGTTGTGAGGCAGAGGCAGGTCTGAAGCGAGGTCCATCGGACGGCTGTTAGAGCAGTCCCACCTCAGCTTCTTCAGCTGCAAAATGGACCTAACAGTTCTGGCCCTGCCTACCTTGCCGAGACGTCGGGCGGCTCTGGTCAGAGAATGGATACAAAAGTGCTTTGTAATTGTCAGGTGGGGCACACATGAAGAAAATGGTAATCACCCTGCCATTTGCTGTCTTTCCTCTGGGAGTATGCCTTTAGCTGCACATGAGTTTTAGATTTATGTTGTCCACCCTTTAGCAATGCGTGGGGCTCCATGCACAGCCATCTCTGCCCTCTGCCTGGTGCCTTCCAGCCCCTTCCAAGCAGATACACTGCTGAGATTCTCATTTTTTGAGTTCCACGTTGGGGGAGGGGGATTTTATATTGGCAAACATTTCTGAAGAGACAAATAATTGCCTCTGGAAAGAGAATACTTTTCTCTTCCAAAAATTCACATTTGCCGGCTTAAATTGATGTGACTTTATTTTTTGGCTAGCACTCTGCAGTATTCCACTGAGCGGTAATTATTCCTTTGGTATTGCAGGAGTTTGCTGAGAGAAGGGAACTAAATCTAAAAGAGTGAATCCATCTGGTACATATGTTGAGGCTTTCTTTGAGGCCACTGACACTGAAATGTTAATGCTAGGTTTTTTATCTGTTGGTATCATTTAGATATTGATATAATGTGAGCTAATACCCTAGGGTCATTGAATCAAAGGCTGAATTCCATTCCTTTACATGGCACTGGATGCCCCACACGGTGGATGGATGACCTTCTTGGCAGAGCACAGTGGTGAGGTAGACCCTGCATTCCAGTCCTGCCACCTGATTGTCAGATTGTTGTTGCCCCAGCTCCTATCAGGGTATGCACGCAAACGTCAGCAGCCAGAAGACTCAGTGACTCTTAGTACTTGAAGCATCAAGAACTGAGGGTTGGCAGGATAGAAGCCACACACCCCTAACCGGTAAATATCTGGAATTAGTCTGATATCTCAAGTATTAAGTGCCCGTGGGAAGAGCCCCTGAATCCCATGGGGGCTTATGAATCTGCAGCCTTCCTGTTGACATGATAGTGTGGGTGAAGCTGGGATGTGCTCCAGGAACCCACTGAAGGCTGTCCTCCTCGGTTGGGGCTCTGACGTGCAGCCTAGACTTGGCTGGGCCTTTCCCTGGGGTGCTGGGCTCTGGCTGGCTGGCTGCCAGCTAGGGTCTAATCCAACTAAAACCTTGTGGAAACCTGGGGCTGATGATTAGTGTTGCCGCTGCTGCAGGGTCTTTCCTAACCAGATTGCATTCTGAAATAGCTAGCTTTTGTTTGTCTTTTTTTTTTTTTTTTTTTTTTTTTAATCATTGTAACTTGGCCAGTAAGCCCTACTGGGGACAACTGTGTGGTCCTCCAAGTTCTGAGTCTGTTTGATCTGTGCTCATTCTCCTTTTCCTGCTCTCCTGGCATTGAAGTCTTTGGAGTCCTCGCTATCAGTATAAAAGTTCTGCTGTAAAACATGGGAAATGGTCCACTTTATCCCATAATCCATTTACACATCCATGGAAAACAGTGGACATCTCGTACCTCACTTGGGTTTGAACCCACTCACAGTTCCTGCCTCCTCTCTCGAGGAAGCATCAACTGAGGAAGCCACAGGGGATTTGCCAGCCTCCTATGAAATAAAATGCTATGTGGTAACAAACAGCTAACTGTCCAGATTTATTAGCAAAATCTGGCAGCTCTAGCTTTTTGACAATTTTCTCTTTTCTCTGCGGTCCAGTGTGAAATAGTCTCTCCAGGGTGAATTGTCACTGGGAGAAATTCAGAGCTGCTGTGTGTCATTGGCACATGGCAGAGGAGAAGCCGACGAAAGGGTTACCACCATTTTCCCCAAAGGCTCTTAGAGAAGGTTATTGATTATTCTCTAAATACCTTCTAACCTTCAGCACAGGATACTGTGATTGTTAAAGAGGCACCATCATGTATCTTTTTAAAATAGTTGTCTCCTTTTTGTTTCCCTAATAGTCACTGTGCCCAGGTCCCCCTTTAGGACCCAAAGGTGATGTTTCTTTCCGTACCCACGGAATTTGTCCTTGCCCTTCTGGCAAATGGACTTGAATTTCTCCTGCTTCTGGCCAGACAGGTGCCATTACACAAATACCGGCTCTCTCTCCCACACCACTTCTTTCTCTACCCCTGCCTCCCACCCCTTAATGTAGAGGCTTGCAGGTGGCATTTGTCTTTCAGGGCAACAGACTTTGGGGTAAAAATTATGTCTAAAGGTACCTATCAGCAGACTCTGGTGACGTCTAAAGTCGGGTGGCGTTTGACCTATGGTGTAAATAGCACTCTGTCATTTCTTTATTACCCACAGATTATCTAATTTAAAAGTTCTTAATGACATCTGTGGTGCTTAAAGCCCTCAGACCAATTCATGGGGGTTTGGAGGAGCTGTTGTGGCATTTCTGCCCTGTGGATGTGGTAAATGTTAGTGTTTGGTCTTTTAGTTCACTCCTAGGCCATCCTTGGTGTTGCTGTGGGCCATCTGGACTCCTGGGCCACCCTTTTGCATTGAGGGGGGAGAGCATACTTTCTTTCCACTTATTCTGCATTTGTTTCAACTCAATGAGCACCGCAGATCCATTACTTAAGAACTATGGCTATGTTCTCCTGCCACATTTCTGATTTCTCAATGCCTGGGTGAGGAACAGAATCCCATCTAGAGTGGTCATTTGCTCCAGGCTCCCAGAGGTCCCAGAAACATACATTGTACCTTTGTTTTGGGGTTGGAAGACATCTGTGAGCTCCTCATGCCTCTGGCCGCGCTCAAGTAATATTTTGAGAAATAAGGTTTTCCTTTCTCTCTTCTCTTTTTTTTTAAGCTGGGATCTGAGAGCATCCCAATTTGTTTGTTTGTTTAGGCTCTTTAGGTCCTATATGGGATATACAAGTCTTCATATTGACCATTTTGAAGCATCGTGTGGACTGGTATGCTTCAGTTGGTACATTTGTTACTTTAAGAAATTGGCAAATGGTTTGTGGTACCTGTTAAGATGTTTTAGCACAAATTTATTGAGTACCGTTTGTTGCCTTGGAGCTATGCTGAGTGCTGGGAATGCACAGATGAGACAGGCCCAGTCCCTGCTCTCGGGTTGTCTTACAGTCTAGTAAGAGAGGAAGACACATCAACAAATAGCTGTAACACTAAGTGCTGGCTAGAAAATTCCAGGTCAGGGCACCGGCATGAGCAGAGGTTGAGGGCAGGAAAATACACGATTGGCTTGGGGAATCACAAGCAATGTAGTATAGTGGAGTGTGGTGTGCGTGTTGGCAGGAAGCTCCTGGAGAAAAGACTGGGAGGTAGATGTGGGTCAGATTTTTAAGAGTTGAGATTTTTACTCTCTGAAGATGATGTGGGTATCCTGCGAATTCAAGAGGTTGGGTCCATGGTAACAATTCTGTCGACATTCCTAGAATTTTAGTTTAGCAGGAGGTGGAAGACAAAGCTATTAAGACCAAAACTGTGATCCTCAGCCCTAGGAGCCTTGTGAGTCAGATGTTAGAGCATCCTGTATGGCTTGGAACTACAGCTCTGCACTAGTCTGAAATGTATGTGATATATCTTTGGCTTAGGGAAGGGAGAGATTTGGTTTGGAGGAAAGGTTGGGAAGGAAGGATAGCAAAGTTGGATAGTTTTGCACCTACTCCCCAGTCAGAAATTTGCAGTTTGATTTCATTACTGTCTTGGAAATATTGTCATGTACCAGAACATACAGAGATCCATATTTAAAACTAAGTGCGAACACCTCACTTCCAATTCAGATAAAAGGAGCAGTTTGGCTCATGTATGTGGTTCTACTTCACAAGCAGCCATGATCAGATGAGTAGGCTTGCAAGAGCAGCCAAAGATCAAGCCATTTAAGAATGCACCGGGCGTGAGAGTCCGGAGCTGTTGTTCACAGTACACCCTGACCCAGGCATATGTAGCATTACCCTCTGGTCCGAAGCCACAAGCACTGTTCTTACTGCTAACACACCATCTTCCAAATGGGTGCCACGCTCAAACAGGGAGCATGATTGGGCTGCTGTGACGGCGGCACGCACGGAGACACGGCGTTCACTGGAGTCCTCTCTCCTGGTGCTTCGGTAGTGCTCTTCTGGTTGATGAAATAGCCATTATTCATGTTGCTTCATCTCTGTATTACTTTGCTGTGAGATGGGCGGGCCCTTCCTGGGCTGCTCTCTCTTGCTAATTATTGAGGGGGAGGAGGTATTGCTCTGCTAAAGAAGCACAGCACAAATTCTTTAAGCAAAGAGACTCTCTCAGGAAGAAAAATCTCTGCAAGGAGGTATCAGGGTCTATTTGGACAGGTGTCCGGTTGTCGCAGAGCTGCCCCTGAGGAACCCCTTTCTACTCGGCCCTTGGAGAGATGAATAGTTTCTGGAATTTAGCATGATGGTTTTATAATATCATTTCCCAGTCCTTCTGATAGACTGATTCTGAGTATCCCTGATCACTCAGTATAAAAACTCTTCAAAAAAAAAAAAAAAAAAAAAAACCGCAACTCTTCATTCATCTGTTTCTTTTGTTTTTATCATTGGTGCTTTGGAAATCATGGTCCTGGAGGTGAAAGTCCTACAAAATGTTTAGAGTTAGTGTTTAATCTGAAGGAACCTGTCTGAAGGGTCATGGGGTAATTGAGTTTCTCTATTAAAAACAGTGTTTTCCTCCCTGGGAGCCCTGAGCACTGGCGAGGAAATTCATATTACAGCCTTGCTGCTCTCTGTATCTTGTTCCTTATACTGGCTCCCCACTAGAATGATGGTTTAAAATAATTTTTATCAGTGCAGTGGTACAAATAATTTTTAAAAATCAGGCTTATAACAACAGTGAGAACAAAAACAATCAGGTCAGCATTGCTCCCAATGAAGCCTGTTCCTCTGGAGCAACCACTTTTTAATGGTTTTAGCTACTGTTTTTGGTATTTACCTTTGTATTTTATCTTTTTTTAATTTTTATTTATTCATTTGAGAGAGGGGGGAGAGAGAGAGAGAGGGAGATAGCGTAGTGGGGTGAGGGAGAGGCAGAGGGAGAAGCAGACTCCCCACTGAGCAGGGAGCCTGATGCAGGGCTCGATCCCAGGACCCCGGGATCATGACCCGAGCTGAAGGCAGACGCTTAACCGCTTAACCAACTGAGCCACCCAGATGCCCCTACTTTTGTATTTTATATAATATGTTCATACTGCTATTACTTGATTCATTATTTTAGGTATTGTTTGTTGACTC
Organism: Eumetopias jubatus; assembly: GCF_037043125.1. Taxonomy (NCBI): domain Eukaryota; kingdom Metazoa; phylum Chordata; class Mammalia; order Carnivora; family Otariidae; genus Eumetopias; species Eumetopias jubatus. The sequence goes on along the minus strand of NW_028274817.1, from coordinate 3,284,596 downwards.
CCTGTGATGATAGATGAAAATCTGGCTGTCTTGTGGCCTATTATCAGTCAGGCTTGGCTAGTTTATGCTGCAGACAGACCACTCCTAATTACCACTGACTTCACACAACAAATGTTTATTTCTTGCTCATGCTACATGTTCAGCCCAAGTGGGTAGGGAGCCTCTGGCTCATGTTGGTCCTCCAGGCTCATGGAGGCTCCATCACAACACCTGATTCTGTGATCTCTGCCAAATGGGCAGATGATAGGGGGATTGCATCCTGGCTCTCAAAGCTTCTGCCCAATTATGGTACAAATCAGGTTCACGCATGTTTTATTGATCAAAACAAGTCACATGGCCACACCTAATCTGAAAGGAGTCCAGGAAGTGCAGGCCTACCACGGGCCTGGTAAGAGAAACCTGGAGTGTTTGGGAACAGCCCTAATGACTACCACATAGCCCCTGCCATGTTCCCATGTTCCCTACTGCCCTCATGTAAATAAATCACATATCTTTTCAAAATGGAAGTTAATGTTTGTATCATTATAGGTTGCTAAATATTGTCCACTGGCAAGCCAATGTGTTATGTTTCATGTCATTTTTAAAAATAATATTTTATTTCCCCAGGATCAATAATTGCCTAAATTTTTATTTGCCTACTACTCTTTGTATTGATTCCTTATTTTCTCCACAACATTCATCAGACTTGTCAGATAGTTAGTTCTCTGTGTTTTCTAATACGAACAGCTATCAGATAACCTACAAATTTGTTTTTTTTTTTTTTTTCCTGCAGTTTTCCAACTTCCTGGTTCAGTCTGGGATAGTTGCTCTCCAGGCTTGCTGAATAGGTATCATCCTGGGACTTCTGTTGCCAGTTTCCTGATTTAGAGTCCCAGTTTTCTGGGGTCCATGTCTCCCTCTTTTTTGGTTTACCCACTTGTTTTGTTGGAACACACACTCTAATAGGTTCCTAAGTAAAGGTGTATGGGGGGTGGGCGATGCTGTGGTTGTAAATATCTAAAACCTCCCCGGCTTATACAGCAAGGTTTCTTTCTTATTCATGTCCTGTGTCCTTCAGGCATCAGCTACAGCTCTAGCTAGGTCTTTTTCATTCTGGGACCCAGGCTGAACAGGAAGCCCCCTTTCGAGAAGAGCAGTTCTCACGGCAGAGGAAAAAGAGCCCTCACAGAACTAGTGGTGACTCTCAAAGCTTCTGCTTAGAAGTGGCACGTATCACTTTTGTTCCCCTTTCATTAGCCAGAGCCAATCTTATGGTCAAGCCCGATATCAGTGAGCATGCGCTGTAAGGCAAAATTGTACAATTCACTATAGGAAGTAGATAGTGTGGCCGCACATACAATTATAGGTTGATCCCCACCCCCAGAATTTTGAAGGCACTGGTCCATCATCTCCTAGTTTTCCGTGTTATTGAATAGTCTGATGCTGATCTGACTCCTATTCTTCTGTATGAGACTTTTCTTCCTTTACTCTGGAAGCTTTTAGGATTTCCCTTTAACCCCTACGATTTGGAATTTTAATGATGACGTGAGTTGGTGTAGATCTTCGTGCATTCATTTTGCTGGTCCTTCCTTGGGTACTTTCAATGTGGAAATGTATACCCTTAGTTTCTGGGGAATTTTCTTATTTAATCCTTTTCCCCTTTGTTTTTTCTTTCTGAAGTGTCAGTTACTTGGACGTTAGACCTCCTTGAATGTTGCTCTACTTTTCGTGGCTTTTTCTCTCTTGGTCTTTCTGTTCTACTTTTGGGAAGATAAGTATTTTAATCTTCCTCCTCCCCCTTTTCACATTTTGATGATCGAATTTTCAGTGTCCATCAATTTCCTTGTTTTCCGTCTCTCCCTTTTTCATAGTGTCCTATTCATGCTTATGGATAGAATTTTTTCTCTTATCTCTCTGAAGAATGTGTGTGTGTGTTACATATTCTGAAATATATGTGAGGTTTCCTTCTATTCTTGCATCATTTATGTTTTCTCTGGGTTCCCTTTTCCAATTTGTTTGAAGCCTCTCTCATGTTAGAGGCTGTCCTCAAATGTCTTGAGGCACTTGACAGTCTATTCTAGTGGAGCCCTCAAAAGCTGACCGGAAGTGTCATGTGGAAAGGCAGAGCTTGTCAACTGGTGGGCTTCACTGCAAAGTGATTCGCAGCTACTGACTTTTTGTTGGAGGACATCCAAATGCCAGTATATAGAGGAATTTCCTCTAGTGACCTTCACCCATGGAATCCTTTAGTCTACCTGCAGGTATTTTGGGATTGGAGGTCAGCTGGCTAGGTTCCTGCCATTCCATATATTCCTGCCATTCACTTGATCCTTCTATTTTCTGTTAAGTGCCTCACCCCACCCTCTATGGTACCTGATGTTCCTAGTGCCCTGGGTGAATCTGATTTAGTGTCTTCAGAGAATGTTATCTCTTGTTTCGTGGGGACAAAAGGAATGGAAGGAATAGTTACTTGGCAAGCTGCATGGGACGAAGGAACTGTGGGAGCCCGCTCTTCCATGTACAGACTTCCAATTCCTGTTTTCCTGCATCTGACCCTAACTTCTGTGGTACCTGGTATTTCTAAGCCCTAAGCTTTCCCAGGATTCTTTGGGGGCTAAGTGGCTCACTTTTTATTGGTATCTCCTTCTACAGGCGCTTAGGTTAAAGTTTTGTCTACTTTACCATACTGATATACCTTCCTTCATTTACATCCCATTTTCAAAAAATCTGTGGACAGTTCTCATCCACTAAGGTCTCCTTTCCCACTCTCTTAATCTGTGTGAACCTTTGCCTCTTCCTCTTCCTCTCTCTTCTTTCATTGTTTTTGTTTTGTTTTAAGCCCTTTAGTGTTGTTTTAATGGGGCTTCCTGAGAGGGAGGGAGGGGGAGAGAGAGAGAGAGAGAGAGAGAATGAGTATATCACATGTGGTCCACCTGCCATATTTAACCAGAAGTCAAGCTGTGGAAGAATTTTAAAATCTAGTTTTCTTTACCTCATGCTGAACTAAACATGGCCTTAAAATATACCCTTGATCTCCTAAATGAAAATAGCATTATACTTGGATAGGTGACATATTTTCCCTACAAAATTTTAAAGACAAAACTTGAATGTTGATGGAAATTAAAATGTCTCACACTGAGCATGGTAAATGAGTAAATGAATGAATCACTGAAGAAAAAGGAAAGATTCTGTAATGGCTAGTCTTGGTTTAACATTTCAGGTCCCCTCTTTACCCTTCCCTACCCTGCTCTGGGCCCCTGGAGGCTGGCTTTGATGGACTGCATCACCCAGGCTCCCTCATCCTCTGGCTTCCAGTGGGTTTGCCCAGTGGGGGAAGGAGGAGGATCAGAGAGTCAGGAAGAAAGAGCCGTCTGGGCATTTATTTCTCTAGCTCCCTGTCTGCTGGGTCACATTTGGCAGGTATTGTGTCCCTCTGCCTGTGTCACACCTTCTTTTGGGTTGTCCCTTTCGGACAGCCCCAGCTTTTACCAGGCCCTGCTCTCCTTTCCACTTCAGGCCCCAGGATGGTAGCAATTTCTTACTCTTGGCCCAGGCCTGCCGCAAAATCCCTTGTCCATCTCCTTCACTCTGCCCACACCTTCAGTTCCGTCTTTTTAATGTGCTCTCTGTTGCCTGCCAGGACCCTGGATGACACAAGCGCTCTAGTACAGCTCTCTCGTCAACATCTAGGTCCTTTTGGACAAAGTGCTCCACTTCTTTCTGTCTGAAAAGTGCTGAGGTGAAAGAGGGTGGTCTGGTCTCTGGTCTGAGAGCCCCTTCTGGTTCTGACATCCGCACTTCTGCATGATGCAGCAGTGGTCCGTAGTGAGCTCTAGCTCCAGTTCTCTCCTTCTGGCTCTGTGGGCCACTGTGGGTAATTCTGAGTGGCGGGTGATCACCAAATAATTGCATTCTTCTTTTGGGAGGCAGTTTGCTAGAATGAAAGAATATAGACTTTAGAGTCAGACTGGCGTTCAGAATCAGGCTCTGCCACTTTCTTACTAAGTTACCTTGAGTACATCACTAAACCTGTCTAAGTGTCAGGTTCTTCATCTTAAGATGAGGGACTGTGATGGACACTGTTAGTTACCTATCCAGCAGGTATCTCCTTCTTTGTTAAAAGAATGCTGATTTCCATCAGGTGCAGAACTGAACTTTCAGTTGAGTGTTTGATACTTGCAGCCTGTGGTAGATATCACTAGTGTTTACTAACGTCTGCTTCTATCCTTCTGAGAACATGAAAGACTAACTTCCAAGTCCTCTTGTAGTTAGGTGGGGCTATGTGGGAAGTCTGGCTAACGAGCTGTGAGGGAAAGTGAGCCGTGTCACTTCACGGCTGGAGCTGAGAAGAGCAAGTGTGCGGTCTTGTGGCCTTCCCGGTGGGGCCTCCGTTGCCGGGGTTGCTCAGTGACTGCAGGGAGCACAGGTGCACCTCACCTTGCAGCGAACATGTAGCATGAGTGAGAAGTAAACTGGTGTTCGTGTTAAGCCACAGTGGCGTTTCGAGGTGAATTTGTCGCGGAATGCACAGCTGAAAGCATCCCCATAGGCATAGGACATTATCTTCCTTGGAGGGTTGTGTGGGTCGGACTTTCCGGATTTGATTCCTAACTCTGTTACATATAACTTGTATGACCTTGGTCAAGTTACTTAACCTTTGTATGCCTGGGTTTCCTCATCTGTAGCACAAGGTTAATAATCCCTCCTTCCTTGCAGAATCTGCATTGAAGAAATTACTAGGCATGAAGCACTTACAATAGGGCCTGGCCAGCGGGAAGTGACATGCGATGCTTGCTGGTGGAGAGCCTGTATTTTGGAGCGTCGTGCACCGTGCGTGGCTCTCGTCAGCAGGGGCACTGGTACCTCTGTTGCTGTTGCAAGGATTAGACTGACCCACGTAAAGTCCTGGCACATAGTGGGCATTTAATACAAGGTTCACGGTATTTGGTGATTGTGCTTTTGTACTTATACCCTGGATAGAGGCCCCTCATCTGTTGCTTCTCTTAGAATGATAGAAGCATTGCTCTCTAAGACTTCCTTTACAACGTAGTATGTACTTGAATGTGTGGATCTCAAAGGATGTCTCTGAATACAAAGTAAAGAAGACGTTGGTATGGCAGCAGTACCTTAATTAAGCAGGAAAGGTACTCATCAGAAGGGGTGCTGTTTTTAAGTCTGAAGGCAAAGCAGCCACACTCATGCGACTCTGTGCTTGGATAATGAATATTTGACTGCGTGTGTCATTTAGAGTCCTGAAACGCTGTCTGTCTGTGCTCTTTATTTTGTAGATGATGGAACTGATCCCAGACAGGGGAAGGGGCTGGTCTGGGATGACACAGTCAGTCAGTAGCATGGGCAGGACTAGAGCCCAGGTTTCTGGACTCCCAAGGGCACTGCTAGGTAGAAAAGGCGAGGTTTGGTCTTTTAACAGTTGTGCCATTTGGAAACTAATGTTGGACTTGATGAGAAAATTAAAGTAAGTTTGCGTCCTACCCTGCCCTTTGCCCAGCTCATCATCTGTTTTGTTGGTGCTGGTTAGCTCACGCTTTTGAATACATCAGAAGTGGCTTGAATTTCTCTTTCCTTTGCTGTCTGTTCATTGGCTGCAAGAGTGTCCTGTCCATTCTGGCTTTCGCATGGGCTGCCCAGAAGCACCACGGGCTTTGCTTCCTAGCCAACTAGAGGGCGGCAGAAATGAAAGAGGCTTGCCAGTGTGTTTCCTTTGTTGCGTTTCCTTGGACACAAACACAGGAGGGGAGTTTCTACGGAGCAGCTAGTCTCCCCCCATTTTGGATTTTGCTGGGGCAGGTAGTTGAACTCTTTAAGGAAGTCTGGATTTTCTCTGTCTCGGGAAATTACTGATACCATCAGAGCCAGAAGGAGGTGAGTAAAATGGAAAAGAAAATTCGTAAGAGTCACGCCAAGATTCAGATTTCCAACCCCACCCAATTCTCCCCCAGCTCTCCTTTCAGCTGTGACTTGCTTCCCAGGAAGCAGAAAACAATAGTCTACTGATTGAGTTTCAGTCTAAACTCTTGGCAATTAAAGATGAGGGAAGTAAAACCTAGTTACATTTACAGTCAAAGTCCATATATCTCCACTGGGAGGCAGAGTCTTTGCGTATACTTTGCAAGGTGGGTCTGGTTCTGAAGCCAAACTTGGAAGTGCATTTGTTTTGGTAACTGTTCTCTTGCTTAAAGTTCTAGGCGGTCTCTTTGGAGTTAATCACTTCTAGAAAAGTGCAGAGGTCTTACAGTGAAGAAAAGGAAAAGCATATTAACTGTAACTGGACTGGGTCCATATCATGAGAGCTGGGAAAACCCGAGATCTTGGGATAAAGGGAAAGCCAGTGGACAGCTGGATTTTATGGTAGGGAACATGGGATAAAGACTCAGTTGTTCCGTTCTGATCCCTGCTCCCCACCCCACAGGAGGATTTAAGTTTTGTCTACCCTGCTTAGCTTCCCAGAGTAGGTACCGTATTGTTTAGAGAAGTAAACTCATTTATTGGAAGTTCTCTTTGTGTATAGCACTGTCCCTTGTAAGTCATCTTTATCTCTTTCTGCTGGCCCTCTCTCCTATCCTTCTCTCTCTGCACTCATTCCTTTGGTCAGTGAGTATGTACTAGAGGTTGACTGTGTGCCAGATATGGTGCCAGCCCCATGGGTACAATGGTAACTAAGACAGTGTTCCTCTCATGTATTGCTGCACAATAAACCACCCTCAAAATTTAGTGGCTTGATGCAACAACCATTCTACCATATTCTGTAATTCAGGAATTGGGGCAGGGCACAGCTGGGAGATTCTTGTCATTGACAGAGATCACTCGGCAGTATTCAGCTTGTCTGGTGGGTTCACCACAGCTTTACTCATATGTTTGCCACCTTGGCAGAGATGGCTGGAGGGCTAGGCTCAGCTGGCCCTGTCAACCAGAGCCTTACCAACAGAGTGGTTTCATGGTGATTGGAGTTGTTTGGTGGCAGCTTAGGGCTCCAGGAGCTAGTGTTCTAGTGACCCAGGTAGAAGATGCGTGGCCTTTTATGACCCAGCCTCTGATGTCCTAGAATGTCACTGCCTCTGCGTTCTCTTGGTCAAGCAAGACAGCAAGTGTCAACCCAGATGCAAAGCGAGGTGATTAGATTCCACCTCTTAGTGAAAGAAATCGCAATGACTTGGCCACCATCTTTAACATCACAGACAGACAGAACTGCTCTCCTTTAAGAGATTTATATATAACTTTGGAGCTGGAAGCAGACTGGTCAACAAATAATCCAGGGACCCAGGCCGCCTGGAGGAAATGACTAGAAAGTCTATTGAGTTGTATAGTGAATAAATACCCTTTCATGACTAAACAGCGGAGGGTCTGGTGTTGTTCCCTTGTGCTCTCCTGGGCTTCCTATGACCACACCCGCAATATCTTGCTCAGCATTCCATATCACACCAGCAAACAACCAACTCTGTTGGCTAACATACTCACAGGGAACAGTGCCCAGCCACGTGTCTGATCACAGCTGCCTCCATCATTCTGATTGGTTAAACCATAAGAGACTCTTAACTCTAGGGAACAAACTGAGGGTTGCTGGAGGGGAGGTGGGAAGGGGGAAGGGGTAACTGGGTGATGGGCGTTAAGGAGGGCATGTGATGGAATGAGCACTGGGTGTTATATGCAACTGATGAATCACTAAATTCTACCCCTGAAATTAATAATACACTATATGTTAACCAACTGGAATTTAAGTAAAATAAAATTAAAATAAAAAAAATCCAATTGTTTGAACAGGGGTTTTGCTAAGTAATTACTAACTAACTAGGCTTGTCCAGTCAGAATATTGGCATCGTTGTTCCATCTACTGGGACAGTTCCCCCTCTTCTTTATTTTGTTGATTTTTACTTATTCTTTAGAATTCATTGTGAAGAGCCCCTCTTCCTGGAAAACTTTTCCTGACCCAACTGGACTCAAATGCCTTCCTTTGGACTCCCTTAGCCACCCCTACCCCCAGCCTATCTCCATCATTACTATACTTACCATATTTTATGATAATCCTTGATTATTGACTTTCCAAACTGCCTCCCCTGACAGAGATGTATTGTTAACACAGCAGACATGTTTAACATGGGAATGTCAGCTAAATATCAGGTCCTCTCTGAGTCAGCTACAGATACTGGGGTGATTCGGACTGATACGGTTTCTCCCTGCATACATGGAGCTTCCAGGTGAAGGCAAATATTGAAAGAATCACTACAAATGCATTGAATGTTCCCCAAAATGCCCAACTCTGAGTCATACAAATAGTGATAGGGACTGTACCATTCATTGTCTCTGTTGTTGCTACAATGCCTGGCATACAATAGTACCTCAGTAAATGTTTATTAAGTACATGAGTGAGTGTTGTTGGTACATTAGTTGAATATGTGGATACAGTTGTGTGAGTAGAGTATCATTTCTCTTATTGTTAGAGCCCCCCCACCCCTAAGATTTTACCAGGTTGGGCCGTGATTCCTTTCTTTAAGGAGCAGTGGGGACAGAGCCAGCCCCTTTCCTGCCAGCCAGATTATGCTTGCCTTTGCTCATCCCTGGCTCATTCTGGTGTCTGGGGCTGCAGTGTGGTACCCCTCACACCAAGGTTTGGTTTTCTCGCTTGTTAACCTTTGACTTCAGCTCTCACGACACTGTTGATGGATGAACCTTAGTTTACTGCTGCCCATGTCTTATCCCTTGGAATAATTTGTGGTAGCCCTTGACTGGGGACCGTATGACCTAAACCTGTTCTGAACAGACACACCTTGCCCTCTACCACCTTCTGGTGGACCTAGCTTAAACTCTGTTGATCTTTTCTGGGAAGCTTTCCTTCCAGAATTGGCTTTCCCTGCACAGAATATGATTTCTAGATCCAGGTTCTTAGAACAAAAAAGGCACAGTTTTTGGAATCAGACATAATTGGCTTTGAAGGGACTCTTCTACTTGCTAGTTATATCCCTCTGAGCCTAATTTTGTCATCTGTAAAAATGGGGTAGAGTTGTTTTAAGTGTAGTCTGCCATGTAATTGCTGAGAAAATGGTAGTTCCCTTCCATGTGTGGATTGACTTTTGCATTCAAAGCAGACATTATTGATGCCTTTCCCTTCAGCATGTCATTTATTTTAGGAAATTTTCTCACATGGTGATGGTGATGGTGATTTGCTTCTAGGGCCAGCCTCGACCACACCATTACCAGAGTTTCTGGACTCTGGTCACATGGCATGCATTGTATCTGTCGCTCAGATGGGATTGAGTCTTCATGTAGGACATAAGTGGCCATCACCATTTAAAGGCCCATTGTTACAACAGATTTTTAGAAAATTTTATCAGATCTTTTGTAAGAATATATGCTTAATGTACACTAAGGAAACCAAATATCAAAGCGGTCTGTATTAGGGTTCTCCAGAGAAACAAGCAATAGGAGAAATTCCATGATCTGCCATCTAAAAGCCAGACACCTGGTCAAGCCAGTAGTATAGTTTGAAGACCTCTGAATCAGAAAGCCAATGGTGTGGATTCCAGTCCGAGTCTAAAGGCCTGAGAACCAGGAGTGTCAAGAGCAGAAGATTTATGTCCCAGCTCAGTCAGTCATACAGAGATCAAATTCAACCTTCCTCTGCCTTTTTGTTCTGTTCAGGCCCTCAGTGGATTGGATGATGCCCACGCACATTGGGAAACACCATTTGCCTTACTCAGTCTACCAACTCAAACGCTAATCTCTCCCAGAGACACCCTCATAGACATACCCAGAAATAATGTTTAATCAGATATCTGGTTATCCATGGCCCAGTCGGTTTGACACATAAAATTAACCATCACATTGCCAAAAAACCTTGCTTGCTCCCTGCCTCACCTTTTGCCCAGCCATGTATCCCCAGTTACACCTGTAGGCATTCAGATCAGGCTTGCTTAGAATTAATTTCCAGGAACATAGGAAGGGAATAAATACAGGTACCAATTTGGGCAGCACTGCCCTCAGGACCAGGGTCAAGGCCTTAGGTTAGGACAGCCTTGCTGGTCTTGGCCCTTGAATATCTTGTGCTATTCCTGCAACATTTTCACTATTCACAGTTGCTGACTTGTCTCCTTTTTCTATGCACTTTTTTTTGGGTAAAATAAGACACACATAATACAAATTCAAATAAAATAAGTGTATTCGGTGAAATGTAAGCCCTCCTCTCTAGATGATCCTGTGTCCCCTGGTTCCCCACTTCAGACGTAGCTGCTACAGCCACCTTCTTGTGGCTCCCTCCAGAGTGAGTCTGTACACTCATAAGTATAAATGTAGATACTTGCGTGGTCTTAGGGCTTCCCATCGGGCTCTGCTCACCAGTCTGTGTGTCCTTTTGTGTTCTGGTCATTTCTCTGGAACAGGCCTTCTCTGCTACCCTGTCGTGACTTCGTCATTCTCTACTTTTCACCTGCCCTCCACCTGCTGCCCTGACCTGCTAAGACCCTAATCTGGAACAGGAAGAAGTAGCATTCATCATTTAGAAAGATGAAAGCATTTCTAGTTTCTATTTCCATTCTATATTGTCTAACCCTGCAAAATTAAATTATGCCTGTTCATCTGCTACTGACTCACTGTATTCCATGAGAAAGCCATTTGCATTTTTCTTCACAACAACGTCTTTCTCTTCAGGATGCTGTGGCAACTAATGTTTTAAAATTCTCAGAAAAAGTCATAATAATAAAACCTTCCCATCCTAAGCATCTAAAAATTGAATTGAGACCAGAGCATAGAGAAGTATTATTAAAGAAGCTAAACAGTTTACAAACTCAGCAATGCCACATTGAAGATTAAATCCAGTGGATTGGGAATTCATTTAGGGCACATTTGCATTCTGTGTTTCCAGACGTGGCCACATGCACAGTTCACCAAATGCATCTCCACAGAGTAAGATATGTTGAGGTATTTAGAAAATGGTAGCATCACACAGAGGAGCAACTGATTCTATCCGGGGAGGTGATAAAAACCTACAGAACATTGGGCTAGATTTTGAGGGCTGAATGGGAGCTTTTTGGTTGGACAGGAGCTGGGAAAGGCATTCAAAACAGAGGGAAAAATATGAGAAGAGTGCAGAATCACAAAAGGTCCCTGGGATATCTGGACAATGGGGGCAGTCCATTTTGACTAAGGCATGGAGGGTGTGGCTGCAAAGACAAGCTAAAGACAGGCTTTGGAAGACTTACATTCCATGCTAAAAATTTTTGATATTTTTTTCTTATAAAATAATAGGAAGCACTGGAGCGTTCCAAGTAAGGAAGTGACATTACCAAATGTTTATTTTAGGTTTTTCTGTCAACAGTGTGCAAATTGGATGGAGGGAGAGACACTGGAAGCTGGAATACCCGTTACCAGCTGTTTCATTAGTCTCAAATGAGAAAGGATGGGGGCTTGAACTAGGGCAAGAACAGTGGGGATAGAGAGAAAGGGGTACCATTTAGATGACCTGTCTGACTGTTGAGTATTTGGAGTGGGTGGGGAGGGCAAGTGGAGGAAATGAGAGGATGGAGGAAGGGGCTTGAGGGTGGAAATGAGCCATAGAATTTCAGAGTTGGAAGGGGCCTCAAAGTTCAGCTAGCCTAGGCTAAGTACATTTGATTGCATCCCTACAAGTGGTATTCTAGCCTGTTCTTTGAGTACCTCCAGTGTCGGAGTGCTCATTATATCTCAAGGCAGCCTACTTCATCTTCAGGTTGCTCTATTAGAAAGATAGGCTTCTTTGGGCTGCACCAAAATCTGTCAACTGATGTCTCCTACTACTTGGTCCTGGGTTAAACTCCTTAGAGCCACACAGGCCAAGGCAAATCCTTTGTCACTGTGAAAGCTCTTCACATACTTAAAAGCAGATTTCATATGCTGCTATGTCTTCTCCTGTCTAGAGTAAACTTTTAAAGTTCCTTCAGCTGGTCATCAAATGACATTGTTTCCTATCCATCTGTCATCTGTGAGGGCACAAAAGGCTTCCTATGGAGTAAAATGTGTCACTTCCTTTTCTTGTGACTTTTTATTGATTTAGATAAATCGATGTATGAACCTCAAATCAGAAGCAACTTGCAGGGCACCTGGGTGGCTCAATTGCTTAAGCGCCCAACTCCTGATTTTAGCTTAGGTCATGATATCAGGGTCGTGAGACCAAGCCCCAGCTCAAACTCCATGCTGGGCATGGAGTCTGCTTGGGATTCTCTCTCTCTGACTCTCCCCACCCCCTCCACTGTGCTCACACGCATGTGGGTGTGCGTGCATGTTCTTGCTCTCTTTTTTTGAAAAAAGCGACCTGTAAAGGAATCATATGGAAGTATTTGAGAATGAGATAATAAAGACCAGTTCGATAACACAATTTCAGAAGCTTAAACCCTGAATCAGTTAGGACTGGTACTGATACCATTAACCCGGGTGTCAGAGAACTGGAGATGATCTGCAGAATGAAAGTGTTAGTAAACCATACACTCTGGGGTAGGAGAGACTTTTAGAGGTCAGTTGGTCTAAGTTCATCATTTTACAGATGGGAAAATTGAGGTTCAAAGAAGCAAGGGACATGCCCAATGCCCCACAGCTAATAAGTGGCAGAGCAAAAACTAACCTAGGTCTTCTGATTCCCAATTCAGTTCTTTTCTCCTACACTGTGTTTCCTTAACTTGGGACACAAGCAAGAGCCAGCTTGAAAAGGATACCCTTTGACCACCTTCTCTCTGATCACTGTCAGCAAATTCTATTTCACTCTGAAAATATATTTCAAATGGTACGGAGTTATATGAAGAAGTATTTAAGACTCTTGAATTTCTCTCCAAAGCACCCCTGCCATATTCACCAAAGACAGCGGTTCGTGTTATTTGGAGTTTTGAATAGGCACGAACCCTGGCGAGGCTAAGTTCCCAGTATTGCACGGAATCTGCCTACTGAATGTCTAAATGATATGGGAATGCTGATAAGACATTTAGAAATAGAAATGGAAATACTAGCCAATAATGCATATTATTGTGTGATGAAACACCGATGCCAGGTAATCATATTATTGCAAAATCAGTATAAATAGAAATTCAGAATGGTAGAATTCCTCCTGATACGTGAGCAATGGAACATGAGTTTTTAAGTTTTGGAAAGGGGAGCTGTTGCTAAGATTCTGGGGTATCGGAGACCTGGAACACGGTCTAAAGGCATTCTGGATAGTTTTTATTTGAAAAAAAAAAAAAAAAGAATGCCAGTCTCTGACAATCTCCAGATTTCACATTTATGTAGTCCCCCAAACGGTCACAGTAGCAGACCTCCCATGAATCTAGATCCCTCTCTAGCTGAGGGCTTCCAGGTGGGAACTATAGCAACTGAGATGAGCTGCTGGCCTTGTGTGAGGATGACCCAGACCTGGTTCTGTTCCAGGAAGGATGTCCAGAGCCTTGTGAGGATTTAGCAGTATGTAGCCAGATGAAAGTCTTCCAGCTTAGAGGCAGAGTCACTTATCATCATTGTCTGCCAGCCCAGACTAAAGGAATGTGGCACGGTGCGTGAGCTCTATAGTCATTTTACCAGAAACCAATACATGTTGGTCAATCAGGGGTACATCCACTCCCAAATGGTCAGAGAAGGGGGGGATCATTTTGAGAACATGCTTCTGTCAGGGATGTGCTATATATAGTCTGCTATCAGAACTTCCTTATTGGGAAGTATCCATTACCAATTTGCTTAGATATCAATGGAACAATCTCAGTAGGTGTATGTGAATGGTTTTTTTTGAAAAACCCATTTAAACTCAAATATAGAACGTATTTTCCAGAACATGTGTACCCATAAAACATACCAAATTTGAAGAGAATATGAACATTTAAAAGGATTATAGGAAACCTGCTAAAAGCCCTTAAAAAAATGGGCCTAGTTTTACATTTCAATCCTATAAGATAGGCTGCCATTACAACTCTACACCATAATTTATATGATATCGATTTTATTGTCACAACTTTGTAAATGCTCTGTCACGTATATTTTTGTGGTCCATAAATGTTCAAAATAACATCTGGAGACCAAGTCACTACTCACAGTAAAGAAAACAGAGGGATTAGAGCACATTAATGGGCTCTGTGCTTCGCCCTGAGAAACCTGCCTAAGAAACATTTCTTGAAAAGCAAGCAAAAGAAGTGCTTAAATAATAGGAGTTCAAAATGCGACTTCAAAAATGGGAAGGTGTGTAGCCTAAAGTGACCACTCCATTTGAAAGCCCTCATTTTGTCCAAGAAGGAGTTGAAGAACCCACAAAGGCTATGTTTGTAGAAGGAATTGACACTCAAGCATCCAGCTACACTAGGCATCAAAAATCTGGGTGAGTAGATGACAGCTTTGGCATATAAACATGTCCTGACCCCACGTAACTCCCAGTCATAGACCTGGAGCTTCCTGCATCATCAAGTCAATACTTTGGGACTCAGGGCCACAGTTCTAGTGGTGCTAGTTGGAGAATCAGTCTGTCGTTTAGCCCAGACTAGCTAAGGGGCTTTGCCCTTGGGAGCGGATGGGAGAGAAAGTGACTGTTTTGCTCCCAATTTCCTTGTCCTGTGTTAGAAACAAAGCACAAAGTTGGCCGGGATTAGTGTTAGCTTTGCTCACAGCTGCTGAACTCGGATTTAACCAGATGCCATAACTATAGCAACGGGGAAATATTGGAATTTTGAGTTTAACATGCTAGTGAAATTTACTAAATATAGCACACTTTGTGGTGGGGTGCATATTGCAGGTATTTCCTTTATTTTTCAAATAACGAAGTCAGTCAGGCTTTGGAAAGAAAGTTAATTTATTATATATGATGGCTGCTGAAGTCTCCCTATACCCCCTTGATCTACATCTATAAATGTGTTGTTTTGAAGCCAAATGAGATAAACCAGCTTGATTGTCCAAGGCATGGATGGAAATTAGGCTATCATAAAGCTATCTTCAGATTTGCATAGGTATTGGCATATTTGGGGCTTAGTGGAAAGAACCTTGGGTTGAGAGTAAGGACACCCAAGTCCCAGCCTCTATTACTAAATCATTATGTGATCTTTAACAGGTCTCTAAAGGGACTCTGGGTCTCAGGTTCCCCATTTTTTAGTGCTTGGGAGCTGAACTCTTCCAGCTCTCCCATTCTAGGATTTTGGAACATTTAGGGTTATGTTTCTCCCTTCTTTGTCTCTGGAGAATAGTTACTGATATCTTGTGGAATGAGAAAGAGAGACCCACCTCCCAGAAATGGATCAGAGAGGTGGTGACATGTACAACTTCAGTTTCTTTACAGGTTTTCTTCTGGTTAGGGAGGTTCTCGCTAAATTCCACAAACCCTCTAAGGGGACTGAGTATTGGTTTCATGTTTCCTCAGTCCTCCTTTACCTACAGATGGGCCTAGGTGGCCTCCAGATAGAGGCCATCATCCCTCTCCACCCCGTTCAGCAAGGTTCTGGACCCCATCCTGTCCATAGTCAAGGGAGATTTAAAGGGTCCAGGGTTACTGAGGCAGGGTGGCTGTGTTCTTCTCAGATTCTGTGCCTTGGTCCTAATAAATAAATTCTTGATACTTTCCTGTGACCAACCCCTTGCCTTGTTCCTTGTCTATTACCCACTCTCTTTTACCAGAGAGCCCGGGTCCCTCCCTGCCTTAGCTTCATACTTGGTGTCGTCCTTTGAAGACTGGACTTCTTTTGCTACTTTCAGTCTTCTTCAGCTTGGCCACTGCCAGAACTGTCTGGATTTGCCCATCAGCCTATCTGCAGAGGTCTCTGTCTATGACTTGTCCCTAAGAGTCCATGATGCCTCCTAGCCTACTGTCCAGCACAGCCCCTTGTTGCTTACTGCTGGCCTTCTCTAAAGCTGCTGCTGCCTTGCCTGGACCTCTGCCTACTGCTTATTACCAGACCTTCTTAAGATAGGTTCCATTTGCTTTGTGGGGGCATTGCTGTGTGACTCACTTCTGGGGCTCCCTGACACTGACTATTAGCCTCTACTTCTCATATCTCATTGGAGACCCCACACACACCAGGCCTGCCTCGTCTCTGGGTCTGGGTCTCTGGGTCTCTGGGATTTGGATCTCTGTGGGCTGGTCTATCCCAACCCCAGCCAGTTTCCAGTCATAACCTACGAAGTCTATGTGGCATTTCTTGGGCCTGGTTGTCCTATCTGTGCCCATTCCTCAGTACACAAAGCCAAGTTCCATTCCTCAGGATGGAAGCTACCGTGTCCAGACTCACCCACTCTCTGCCAGTTAACAAACAGCCTTGTAAAACTTTTAGGTCAATGACTTTGTAGGCTAAATTCGAGTTAAAATTCTAAGATGGACAATGAAAAGAATTTCTTTATCTCTGCAACCTACAGTAGGGAGAAGGGTTACTGTTGGGAATTTTTGAGCCAGCAAGAGGTCATTAGGTAAAAGGTGAAAAATGCCTTTATGAGCTTTTTGGAAGTAAAGTTGCATGTGAATCTAAGGTGACATTGTTATTGTTATAAATGGCCTAGTAGTCTTCAATTCCTTGCAAAAGTGCTTCTAGCCTAATGAAATAACCCAGAGTCCTGGCCCCAATAGCAGTGACGTGTGTACTGGTTAGCTATGTGCCCTTGTGCTGAAGACTTACTCTTTCTGAACCTCAAGTTCATCATCTGCCAAATGAGGCTTTGTGGAGATAGTATCTCTGCTTATTTATAAGCTCTGAAGGTGGTATCAAGAATACCAGTTAGTGAATAGTGGATGTGAAAGTGTTTTAAGAACTGTAATGCATCATACGGATTATCTGGTCTTTTTTCCCAGATAGGTGGGGGCGGTGGACATGGAACCTCTTGCCTACTGTTGGTGGGCAGCAGAGATTGGGATCAGCACCCTGAGGGAATAGCAGCTCAGGAATAAGGCAAGCGGCCTGACATGGAGCCAGATGAGACTAGGGAGACAGTACACAAAGCCAAGTGCTTTGGGGGAGCCAGCAGAGCCAATGCATGGGGAAGTTTGAAGGAGAGGAATTTCCTGAGTGGAGAGGAATTTCCTGAGCTAGAGTCGGGGGCTACTGACTTCTTTTTGTTTGGTGCCTCCTGTTGCTGGTCTAACAGCTTAGACTGAAGCTATTTTGGAAGAAGTTAATAGGATAGAAGAAGAGCAGACCAAATGTGAGGGACTATTCTTGTAAGTACTGGCAGGATTTAGGGGACCGCAAAAAGGGTACAAGGCAAACCCAGTTTAAAGGAGAGTAGTCAGTAGCCTAGGTGAACAGCAAAGGCAAGCCATATTTGGACACTGTAATGATGAATTTTATGTGTCAACCTGGCTAGGCTATGGTGTCCAGTTGTTTGGTCAAACACTAGTCTAGACGTTGCTATGAAGGTATTGTTTTAGATGTGATTAACGTTTAAATCAGTTGACTTTGAGTAAAGGAAATTGCCCTCCATAATGTGGGTGGGCCTCATCTAGTCAGTTGAAAACTTTAAGATCAAAGACCAGGGTTTCCCAAAGAGGAAGGAATTTGGCCTCAAAACCATCGCATAGAAACCCTTCCTGAGTTTCCAGCCTGCCTGGCCTGCCCTGCAGATTTTGGATTCAAGACCACAGCATCAATTCTTACCTGAATTTCTAGCCTGTCAGCCTGTGCTACAAATTTCAGACTTGTCAGCCCCCACAATTACGTGAGCCAATTCCTTAAAATAAATCTCTCTCCCTTGCCCCATCTCTCTCTCTCTGTCTCTCTGTGTCTCTTGCTATATACACATATATATATATATAGCACACACACAAAATGGTATGTGTATATGTATTTATATATACATGTATGTATCTATATATGTATATTCTATATGTATGTGTGTATACACATTGATGTCTGCATCTACATCTACATCTATATCCATCCTTTGGGGTCTGGTCCTCTGGAGGACCCTGACTGAAACAGACACCATGAAGATGGCAGCGTAGCTTTAGAGCAGAGACAATTGAAGGATCCATGGAGGGCCTGGAGTGAGTTGTTATGAGTTCTTTTCCTGAAGTTGTCTGTCAGTCACACAGTATTAACTGAGTCTACTAAGTCTCCTAAGTGAGCATCTGTTGTGCCATAGAGGTTGTCCGGTACAATGTCTATCAACTCAGATTCCTGAAAGGTCAACCCAGAATCTGAGGGGAAGGCCCTTACTTTTTTGTCAAAGAAGCTTTATTCCCCTGAGGAGAGCACTGAAGGCTGGGCATCCTCCACCAGGGGATCTGACTAGAGAGGGCCTCCAGCTCTGTTAGGTTGATAATGGGGTTACAAAGGACTGCTGAAGACGTAATAGAGTCAATGCCATATAAAATTAGTGCTTATTTGGTCTAGCTGCTCATCGCACAGATGGGGAGTGTGAGCCTACGAGAGGAGGAGCCTTTTCCCCAGGCCACAAAGCAAGTTGGTGGCGCAGCCAGGCCTAGCACTTAGATCTCCAGACAATAACTAAGGAAGAAAAGAAAGGGAAGGAAAGAGAAAGGCTGTTTGATAAAGAGAAGTCTGGATTCCCACTGTGCTTTTTCTATGGGCCATTTGGTGAGTAATTGTCCCAAAGTTAGGCAGCGTCCTATTTTTCACAGCTGGATAGAAAGAAGGGAAAAAAGAAGAGTCTGAAAAGTAAAGTGAAATAAAATAGAAAACATATTTACAAGGGCCCTCACTGCTAAATCACAAAATTGTAGATGATCAGTATAAATGGGTTTCATTGAAGACCAAATTAGCTTTCCCGTGGGCTTCTCTAATGGCAAGAAAGCCACTGCACTCAGTGCAAGTACCTTACCACACTGGCCCAAAGAATGTTTGCCCTTGTTAAAATAAAGGTATACTTTGATTGCTGCTGGATCAGCGCTCCCTATTTCTCCCCACATTTGCTCAGGAATTTGTTTATCTTCCATGAGCATACTAAATTGAATTGATGAATGAAAATGACATATGTATTCACTTAGTTCTAACTTGACTCTGATGGCTTCATCCATTAAACTTTCAATAAAATTATTCTTTCTAAAAATATAAATTAAAAAACATGCTGGCAATTCATAATCACTTTGGAATGCGTCAAGATGAATCAGTAAGGTGACTCTCTTTCCTTTGCATTCGGTATCGCTGCTTTGTGCCTGTGTTTTCCATTTCGGATTTATCAGTGTAAATCCCCTTTATACATCACTGAGAGTGTTAGGATTTATATGGGAGAATATAGTCTGCATGAGGCCTTCTAGGAGAGTGGATGACCTAATGGGGTTTTCTACCTTTAATTTCTACTGTTTTTTGTAGAAATACATTTCATAATAAACTTTCACATGTGGGAAAGCAGTGTTCTAATGGCATATATTATTGCTGATATGGGATGCTTTGCTGCCCTTTCTATGGAGTCCCTGGGCTCCTCACTGAAATGCATCCTCATGGCAAAGCATCTTTCGTGTCCAGGAGGAGGATATTAACCTCTGTTCTGCCCCTTCCCTTTTTGGAACACAGCACGGCTTTGATCAGCTCCTTCAAGAACCTTTTGTTTACACCCTCTCCTAGATCTGCAGACAGTATTTGCAAAAAGCACATTGGAATCTTGGCCAACAGGAACCACTGGGGCGGGGAAGGCATTCATTAGCTCTTTCCTTTGGTGGCTTTCCTCTGCTTTACTCCTTTGACGTAGTGAAACTTGCTCCAGGTTGCTTCTCTGATCTCCATATTCTCCTCTTCTCTTTCTTTTCTCTTGATCTCCTTTTCTCCCTTCTCATAGACCAGCTGATGGGGCGATTGAGTGACTTTCATCCATTCATTCGAACATTTCCTAAGTCCTACTTTGTGCAAAACACCGTGCAATGTTCTGAGTTTTTCAAGGTACTCTTCTCTGGTGGCCGTGTTCCTTTGTAAATTATAAAAGCAATACATCTTCATAGTAAAAATACAAACACTACAAAAGGGTATAAAATGAAAAGAAGAGTGCCTTAAAGGCCCTACTCTCATTCCATTGGCATAATCATCAGCAATAATTTCTTATTTATCCTTCCAGAACTTTTCTATGCACATAAAAGTATGTATGATATATACATTCATGCATAGATACATATAGATATAGAGATAGAGATAGATAGATACACATACATTTTTTTTCAGGAAACACTGATCGGAACATGTTAATAACAGTTTCGTAAGTCCACTTCCGTGTATATCCTGGTATGCTTTCCGTGCCAGCACATGCAGTCCTGCTGATTCCCTTCAAGGATGCGTGGTTGAAACATAACTTTAGGCAAAGTCCTGAGGTTTTGATGAATTTTCTATAGAGTGCACTAAAAATGGCCCATGTTGAATGTATAAACTCAATTTTCATTCACTGCCATCTGGTTTCTTTTACCTTTTCTATACTGGAGGCATTAGCCAGTTCTGCACACTGACACTTGAAGGATTCCAGTGGCTTGCAAATGTTTTGAGGAAATCAAAATTAGCCTGATCACTTTTCCTCCCCCCACACCATGCATCTATTCTGGCCTTGGGCCACACTCAAGGTCACTCCCAAAGCAGTCTCTAGAGCTTATCCCGATACTTGATGACAGTTTCTTTTCTCCTTTTCGTAAGAGTTTTCTCGTTTGGCTGCAGCCTGTATTTTCTGATCTGGCCTCATTGACTACAGACTTCTTGCTTATTTAGACACATTTTGTCCTCATGAGTTTTTATCTGCCCATGTGTGATGTGACTCCTCCCTCAAAGACCTAATTCTAGCTCACCCTTATTTGAGCCTTTATTGTACGTCAGACATGTGTGCCTCATTTCCTTTAATCCCCTCAGCAAACCCATGAGGGATGTGTGGTAAAATAGCCCTAAATGGTAGATGAGGCACAGAAAGGCTACGGACGTTGTCCACAAGGTCGCGCAACTAATAGGTGGAAGAGCAGGAATTTGAACCCGGGTTTATCTGACCCTTAGAAGCCGTGCTTTTAACCAGCACATGTACTGCCTCCCTTAAGTCAGCAAGTGTTTCCTGGCTAGCCAATCATACAGAGCAGCCTTAGCCTTTCTGTCGGCCTGTGATTCTCTCAGGGCAAGCCACAACAGCCGCTCCCGAAGTATGTGCTGCATCCAGGCTCTGCTCAAGAGGGTGGGGCTGAGCTCTCATGCTGGAACAAACTAAACCACGGGAGGGATCTTGGGTGGGAAGAAGTGCTTCCTGCTTATAATGCACGCCGAAAAGGGATTCCCAAATTATGAAGCTTCACAGTCCTTCCGGTGCGGTACTGTTAGAAGACCTCAGGCTGAATAGGCAGCTGTTGGGCATTTTTGTTTAGTGTCTTCCGGCTCCACTTCAGTTACAGACGTAGGCTGGCAACTCCTGCTTTGACCCCAAACCTCAATATACAAGAGAGAAGCAGTCTTTTAGTTTAGTTTCCAGATCAGAGTCCTCCAGTTTCCCGATCAATGCTGCCCACCTTGGGTGTTGCCTCTTTGAATTCAGATCTGAATTCAGAAGGTACATGGCAACTAGGAGAGGATTTCTGTTCTGGACTCCTCCTTTTGGTGGTCTCCAATCCCAATTCTCCAACTGCCTTTCTTTCATACTTTTGGAGATTGAGAATCCGGGTGTGGTCATGGCCCAGGCACTGAACTGAGCATTTCTACATTCTTTGGAGTCCAAAAGAAAGGTCATTCCAGATGTCAGGTAAATGCCTTTTATTTCTTCACTATCTGGTAGAAATTGAATGGCAGGAAGAGTGTTTATACCTATTTTCAGGTTTTGAGTTTTATTTTCTTCCCAGCACTGGGAAATAAACCTGAAAATCCGGAAAGGGAAAAACCAAACCAATAGCAATTGCCCTGGAATTGTGGGATTTGTCAATAATAAATGTCGAGATGGTGTGTTTGTTTCAGTTCCAATCCAATTCAGTTCAACAAATATTTGTTGAATGCCTGCTGTGAAAAAGATAAAGAATGAATAAGACACGGCTCTCACCCTACAGGAGTTCACAGTCTAACAGGGATATCAACACGTACACTGTTAATTGTCATGCACAGAAGACAATAATAAAGGTACATACAGAAGTTTAAATAAGGTGCTATGGGAGTATTGGAGGAATGAAAAGTTTAGGTAGGAAGAAGAAGCTTTCGAGCTTGGTCTTAAAGGACTGATGAGACTATTATAGGAAGACACTGAGGTGAAAGATCGTTTAGGCCAAGGAACCACATACCCCACAGGTGTGAAAGCTCAGGGAATGGCGATTGGTTTCGTAGGCTGGAGACCAGTATGAAATAAAACTGGAGAGGTGAGTCTGATCCAATTTATGAAGAGCCTTGATACTAGGCTAAGGGTTTGCACTTGTTCTGTAGACTAAAAAAGTCTTGGGTTACCACCCCCTCCCTCAATCATAAAGGGAATCTTTTCCCTATTATCACAGCCTCTGGGTTTCTTTGTTACGGTTGCAGTCATATGTATTTGATGAAGATTCTCTACATGAGAAATAGTTGACTTTAGAAAACACACCACATGGGATTGATTTAAACAGCTCCAATATATCAATAATGCACTTAATTTACTTTTCTCCCCAGTAGTCTATGTAACTACATGTACTTTGATTATATTGACTAAGATTACAATCCATGTTGATATAACCCAAGGATGGTTTTTCTTGATCTGGGTGGTGTTGTGTTTGAAACGTATCCTACTCTGTCATTGGTTCCACTCACTTTGTGCGTATACCAAACCAGTTCTAGCTATTCCATCAGGTTTTTCTTTTACTAGCTCTATTTATTTTCTTTCTCTGGTATTCCTATAAGAATGTCAGATTAAATTATATCAGATTCTTCTCTCTCTATGTTCACTTTGCTTCATCCTCTTTTACCATTCAGCTCTTCATCCGATCATAAACAGGAATTAGCTTCGTTTGGCATGATTTGTGTTTGAAGAATCCATATTGACTACTGTTTATCACTTGGGTTTCCCCTAGGTACTCATAAATGACTGCCTTAATAATTGTCCTCACAGCTTACCAGATATTGAAATTAAATTTATGAGTTTAATTCCCTGAGTTCCCTGGGGATTTTTTTTTTAAAGAAAAATGGAACAAGGCAGTTTCATGACTCACAGCAACTCTAACATAATAAACCCGTGTGATAAAGAAAAACATTTTGCAGGGAAACAAATTTCAGTTTTAGCCTTCCAAATGATTATTATACAAATTAACAAATAATAAGATTTTTCTGAAATAGTAAAACACCCTGTGTCCTTTAAAACTATTTATTTATTGCACACACACATATTTTTAAGGACTATAACAGATGCCTAGGAAATGTTAATCCACTAGTTTGTAGTCCTCACTTTGTGCTGGCAACTGGAAATTTGGTCTTTTTACATTCAAATTGTTGCACACTTGAAAAATAGCCCAATAATGGCACGTTTTAAAAGGTTATTTTGTAAGTACTGTTGGTCGGACATATGCTAAAGTACTGTTTCAGGTTGCTAAGGCAACCTGCTTGCCACAATTGTAGTTAACTATTTACAACTTAACAATAATGCCCTGACCTGAGTCTTACCTTCACTGAATGTAGTGCAGGTGCACTGTCGGTAGGCTGTAGGTGGATCATAGCTGCCTCTTAATCTTTGCAAATGATTGGCAGGGGATTGATGCACATTTGATAGCAAACAGTCAGATGCCTTGAAAAGGATGGATGGATAGAACATTGAACAGCGCCAAGAGCTTTGGTGAAATGTAGTAGATTTCTATACTTGCCCAGCCAAGACTCTGCCTGCTACTGAAGCAAGGGATATGTGGAATGACTAGTTTACACCAGTCCTGGCAGAGAAGTAATTGATTTTCTTTGACTGAAGCAGTTTGGGCCCAGGGAATGAACAACATGCTGATAGTACAGTCTCTTTTCTTAATGTCCCATTGGGAGGTGGTAAGACATCTTTTCCTTTCTGAGCCAGTACCAGCCCCTTTCCAATGACTTGGTCTAGAGGCAAATGATATCTAAAAGCACTTTTGTTGTGTCATCTTTTTCATTAGGAATGGTGGATAATCTGAAAGCTGCATCAGCTTTGGGGCCTGTCCTGACTATAATGCATAGGTTTTTGACTTGTTTGAGTGAATGTTTTTATTGCAAAGGCTGTCATCCAGGGTCATGCAACAACTGAACAATGAGAAAATGCCCCATTGTATAATCTGGATCTGAGATATTATTTAGGATGAGAGGACATGATTAAGTTACCTACCAACTTGATTCCAAGTCTGGCACACCATGGCCTCACTCTTCGCCAGTATACTCCTGGAAGGGCAAGCCCATGGTAAGCTCCTTAGAGTTTGTTAGTGGGAGGAAGCCTTGGGTTTCAGAAGAAAGAATTTGGATGGCATTTTAAGAAGCCTTTTCATTTTCAGTAGAGTAGAAAAGTCTGCCTCTGAGCCTGTGGTACGATCTTTTCTCTGGATGAACACAATGACTGTCTGTCTCACATTTTTCTGGTATTTATTCCGCAAATCAGCTGCATGAGCCCCTGCCACTTTCCTGAATAAGCTTCTAGGCATTACCTGCATGCTGTGTTCCTGTGGAGGGATGGCAGTAATCTCTGCTAAGATAAACTGGAGCTTCTGTGGATAAAGCATAAATGCAGTGAAGTGTGTGTGGCTGTAAGATTTAATGCCTCTACAGGTGATTTTTTTTGGAGGGGGGATCTGGCATTTAATCAAATCCAGAGTCATTATGTAAATTTAATCACCTTGCAACACACTAGTAATTTTATTATCTCCTTTTCATTTGACAGTGCTTAGATACAAGTTGAGCTTGGAATTCCAGAGGTAGAACACTGCTGATTGGAGGCATATGAAGGAAAATGTATTGTGGGAATGAGATAAAAACCTTTATTCTTGCTATTGATTGTCATCTTTGTATGTGTACAGGTGTCCAACAAAGGGTTTCTAGAATAAAGTGCACCTGTTTAAGGTTTTCCACCTTTCTGAAAGCCCCAGTGAATTGCAAAGAGCATGTTTTAAATGGACTATGTTAAATCTACTCCTGCCAAATGGAAAACCGACCTTTACACTGGATGGGATATGGTTCAAATTCTTCCTAACACAGGGGTCTCCTTTACCTTGCATAGCCCATTTTGGCTTGATCTAAAATGATGTCTGATGTTGGATTATTTATACCATACGGTCTACTTAAAATAGAAGACTATTTCCATTCAACACCCAGATTTGATTGGCATTTAAAAGTCGCAATGGGATTGATGATCCTGGATAGACAAATTATCCATTGCTACATCACTGTTTATATATGAAGCTGAGGAAGAAAAAAACTGGTCAAGTTGGATGTCCCAAAAGGCACTTGGGCTTTTTGACTCTGTGATTCACACCAAGGATCATGTCTTAATGAAAGTAATAAAGTTAAACACTTGTCTGTAACCTAAAGCATGAAACTAGAAAGGAGGCAAGGGGGAAGATAATGTGTTAAACTGACGTTGCAGAAGAAATGGCATTTTGGATATCTTTTCTTTCTTCCACTTTTCTATTTTACTTTCCCTATTTTCTCTTATCTCCGAGTCCCAAAGGAACTTGAGAATATCCCTTCTCCTTCAAAGACTCCATGAGCTTCCCCCATCCATACATTGGAACATGGAGGCCCCTGGTCAGCCAGGAAGTCTTTCCTTTAATCACCTGATGTCTCTCTTGCCATATCTTGGAGGCCTGGAAGCCTCCAACTTGGGCAAATGCCCCTAATTTGGGCTCAATTCAGATTACCAGGTTTCCCATACCTAGAGTGCTACTTATTCCAGCAAAAGCTTTTTTTTTTTTTTTTTCCTAAAAACCTTTACTGACTCCATGGATCATAACATGGTCTCATAATGGTAAATCAAAATGGTGTAATCTTGGATTAAGATTGAAGTGCCTTACTATCCGGTTTCCCATCTAACTTAATATTTGTTTTCTGTTTACTATTGGTGCCTCAGTTTTCTCATCCTAAAATGGGGATAATAACCACTACCTCCCTCTAAGGGTCGGTATAAGGATTCAGTGAGACACTGGATGTGGAGGTAGCTAGTGGCCAAGAGCACATTCTCAGCGAGAGCAAGTTGAACCAGATTGATTTTATGTTTGGGGTATAAAGGGTTGACTTTTAAGAGTTCTAGATATATTAGATACAAGTCTTTTGACAGATACGTGGTTTGAAAATATTTTCTCCCACTCTGTAGCTTGTCTTTTTATTCTCTCCACAATGTCTTTCACAGAACAAAATTTAAAGTTTTATGAAGTCCAATTTTATCAACACTTTTTTACAGATCATGCTTTTGGTATCATATCTAAGAACTCCACCTAACCCCAGGTCATAAAGATTTTCTCCTGTGTTTTTTTTTTCCTAGAAATTTTATAGGTTTATGTTTACTTTTGGATCGGTTATCAATCTTATTAATTTTTGTATAAGGTGTGAGGTTTAGGTCAAGGTTAAATTGTTTACCTTTGGGTATAAAATTGTTTTAGCACCATTTGTTGAAAATGATATCTTTTCTCCATTGAATTGCTTTTTGTACCTTTGTCAAAAGTCAATTGGCCATATTTGTGTGAGTCTATTCTGGACTCTGTTCTCTTTCACTGATCTGCGGTTCCTTCCCTTTGCTGGTACCATACTGTCTTGATTAGTGTAGATTTACAGTAAGTCTTTTTTTTTTGAGTTTTTATTTAAATTCTAGTTAGTTAACGTACAGTATAGTATTAGTTTCAGGTATACAATATAGGGATTTAGCACTTCCATACATCACCCGGTGCTCATCACAATAAGTACACTCCTTAATCCCCATCATCTTATTTCACCCATCCCCCCCCACCTACCTGTCCTCTGGTAACCCATCAGTTTGTTCTCTATAGTTAAGAGTCTGTTTCTTGGTTTGCCTCTCTCTCTTTTTCCCCTTTGCTCATCTGTTTTGTTTCTTAAATTCCACATATGAGTGAAATCATATGAAATCATATGGTATTTGTTTTTTTCTAACTTATTTCGCTTAGCATAATACACTCTAGCTCTATCCAAGTCATTGCAAATGGCAAGACTTTATTCTTCTTGATGGCTGAGTAATATTCCATTGTGTATATATACCGCATGCTCTTTATCCATTCATCAGTTGGTGACATTTGGGCTCTTTCCATTATTTGGCTATTGTTGATAACTGCTATAAACACTGGGGTATATGTGCCCCTTTGACTCTGTACTTTTGTATCCTTTGGGTAAATAGCTAGTAGTACAATTGCTGGATCGTAGGGTGGTTCTATTTTTAACTTTTTTGAGGAACCCCCATACTGTTTTCCAGAGTGGCTGCACCAGTTTGCATTCCCACCAACATTATAAGAGTGTTCCCCTTTCTCCACATTCTCGTCAACACCTGTTGTTTCTTATGTTGTTGATTTTAGCCATTCTGACAGTTGTGAGGTAGTATCTCATTGTGGTTTTGATTTGTATTTCCTTAATGATGAGTGATCTTGAGCATCTTTTCGTGTATCTGTTAGCCATCTGTATGTTTTCTTTGGAAAAATGTCAATTCATGTCTTCTGCCCATTTTTTAATTTAATTTAATTTATTATGTTATGTTAGTCCATTTTTTGATTGGATTACTTGTTTTTTTGGCTGCTGGGTTTCTTAAGTTCTTATAAATTTGGGATACTAACCCCTTACCAGATATGTCATTTGCAAATATCTTCTACCATTCCTTAGGTTGCCTTTTAGTTTTGTTGATTGTTTCCTTCGCTGTGCAGAAGCTTTTTTTCTTTTTAAGCAGGCTCCATGCCCAACACAGGGCTTGAATTCACAACCCTGAAATCAAGACCTGAGATCAAAAGTTGGATGCTCTACCAACAGCCACCCAGGCACCCCTGTGCAGAACTTTTATTTTGATGAAGTCCCAATAGTTTATTTTAGATTTACAGTAAATCTTAAATTCAGATAGTGTTATTCCTCCAACTGTATTCTTTTTTGAAAAATTGTTTTAGCTCTTTTTGTTCCTTTGCTTTTCAAATAAATTTTACAATTCATTTACCTGAAAATTAAAAAAAAAAGTTCTGTTGGGATTTTGATTGGAATTGTATTACATCTGTAGTTCTGTTTGGGAAGAACTGACATTTATTCTATGTTGTTTCTTTCAATCCATGATATAACACAGTATATCTCTGTATGTTTAGATCTTTTATTTATTTGTTTTTATTTTTATTTTAATGTTTTTATTTTTCAAATTTGTAAAAAATATTTATTTATTCATGAGAGACATTGAGAGACAGAGAGGCAGAGGTAGAGGGAGAAGCAGGCTCCCTACGGAGCAGGGAGCCTGATGCAGGACTTGATCCTAGGACCCCAGGATCATGACCCAAGCCAAGGGCAGATGCTTAACTGACTGAGCCACCCAGGCGCCCTTTTTTTTTTTTTTTCAGATTTTTAAAAAAAGATTTTATTTATTTATTTAGAGACAGAGAGAAAGAGAGAGAGCATGAGTGGGGGGAGGGGCAGCGGAAGAGAGAGAGCGCATCCTAAGCAGACTCTATGCTGAGCATGGAGCCTGACGTGGGACTCAGTCTCATGACCCTGAGACCATGACCTGAGTTGAAATCAAGAGTTGTACACTCAACTGACTGGCCACCCAGATGCCCCAAAACTATATTCTTTTTTACTCTGCTTTCTGGGCAAAAACACTTTATTTTATTTACTTCTTAACTAGGCTCCATGGCAAGCATGGAGCCCAACATGGAGCTTAAACTCACAACCCTAAGATCAAGAGTTGGATGCTTAACTGACTAAGCCACCCAGGTGCCCCCTAGCCCTCTTTAGATCTTTGTTTTCGTTCATCACTGTTTTATGGTTTCAGCATGCAAAATTTGTACATATTTTGTTAAATTTACACCTAAGTATTTCATTTTATTTGCACTACTATAATGCTATGTATATCTATGCACAAATATGTATATGTATACATAAATAAATGTTCAATATATGTTATATATATGTTTATATATAAATATATATATTTAGTTTCCAGTAGTAGGCAGATTTAGGATTCAAATTCCAGAGCTCCAGTTCTTGACACTGAACTTGTCCATCTTTCCCCAGGAGACTGACTTTTAGGGCCAGTGTCAGAAAGGGCCTGTGATAAATCCCCCAATATGTATATGTTCTCATTTTACTTTTTTTTGGTCCTGCAATGTAAATGTAGTTCCTGTGGTATAATAAAGTGGCATTAGGGTATTGGAGAAAGGTTAGAAAGAGAATGCTAGGAGGTGAAAGGAGTTCTGCCTGAGTAAGTAGCCAAGAAAGGTGATGGAAGTTAAGGGAGAGAATGCAAGAACTGAACCACAAGCAGTCCTGAAGCAACAAGCTCCAAATATTGAGTATTTGCTATGTGCCAAGTACAGAAGTTGGCAGAGGGTAAAATGTTCTAAAAGAAACCAAGGTTGAAAAAAAAAAAAAAAACTGAAAGTAGCTCCTTGAGGAGCTTGTGTCATGCTGGGGAGCTAGAGGTGAGAAGATTTGTGCATTCTGACTCTAGAATTCAGCTGACAAGCCACTGGATCCAGGCCCAGATGGCTGTCTGGAGTAGCCTCCATGGTCTTTGCTGTGATCCTGGCCTGCTGGTGGGTATAATCAGTAAGAATAGAAGTTGCTGAGAGGTGGCCCTCATGACTTAGCCAGCACCTGCAGTTTGCTTAGATCTATATAACTTGTATCTTAAAACTCCTCACATTGGGCAAGGAAGGCCAACATGCAACCAGCAGGCACTGAGGTAGAGCTTTGGGCTCTAAGAGAGAGAGGGGGGAATGAGAGACTCTTGAAAACTGAGGGCTTGAACTCCCTGCTTCCTTACTGTAATTTTTACAATGACAGCCAAGGGCCGTGACGCCCAGTCTGGTCTCCTCCTCTTAGCTTCTGGTGGATTGGTGTTGCCATCCATGGCTTTCTGTGGGGCCTCTGGTGGCCCGGGAGCTGTTGTGAGCAAGACCACTTTGACCATCAATTCTTGCAATATGTAGCTCAATTGTTCTCGCTGGCTGAACATTGGAATCACCAGGGGGTAAGCACAGCTTCCTAGGCATGTGACCAGTGCAGTACACAGGGTCCTACGCTCAGAAGGGGGCTCTACGCTAGGGGTTTAATGCTCTTTATTGCCATTTGAAATTCTTAATAATTTTATCTTTGAACCTTACATATTTTGTAAGTGAAGGCCAGTGGGATAACAGAGCATGCACTGAGGGCTTGGAACCTTGATTCACATACGGTTCCACCTCCCACTACCGCCCGTATCTTCAAGATGGGTCCTTGATTGCCACTCTTTTGATTCCTGGTACCTTGGGCCCCCTTGCCTTTCCCCATTCAAGTCCATTCATTCCCAGCGGGAGCCTAGAGGTGGGGAGGGTCAAAGTCAAGTGTATGTATTCTGCAGCCCCTCAGGGTAGGGCATGACAATAACCATCCTTGCACATACCAGACACGTTCAGTGGGCAACTCGGTGGTGGTGAGCCTCTTACCTGTCCCTGAGCCAGGTACCTACTGCATCCTTGCAGAGGGGTTGTAATACCCTTAAAGAGGTGCCTATGTGCTGTTGGTTGGGGTAGCAGGCTCACAGGAAGGGAGATGCCTGTCTCAATTTCCCTGCCCTCTGATAAAGCACAGCATGTCAGTCTATCAGGTGGTGGAAGGGGGGACCCAACAGTTGTCAAACCCCACCCCATGACTTGTGCACATACATGGCACAAGTCATGGGGTGGGGTTCCCAGTTGCCTGTAAGGGTCTGTGCTTGCCCCATGAGAATCTGTGTGTCCTGGAGAGGCCTATTCCTTTGGGCCTATTCCATATCTGGGTGACTATCTCTTCCTCCTTCCAACTTTCCAAATCTGACTTGTGCCTCTTTTCTGGCCAACTCTCAAGGTACCTTCCAGGGATAAGGCATGAAATACAAATTGTGTAATTTTGGTGATTCTGTATATGAGTTAAGTGGTCTTATATTTTTACTTAAAACTGGCATTGAACAATAAAAAGATGAACAGTAAAATATATGTTAATAATTTAAAATTATACTTTCTCTTGACTTAGAGTGACTGAATTGCAAATAGAAAATACCATGACAAATTGAATGAAAGACTGCAGGAAAAAGGGAAAAATCTTTATGTTTTAGTACCTTTAATAACATTTTTTCTTGCTTTTTGAACAAGGAGTTCCACATTTTCATTTTGTACTGGGCCCTACAAGTTATGTATCTGGTCTTGCCTTGGTGTATATTTAAAACGTGGATGCATTTTACCTTAATATTGGATAGAGCTCTTAAGCATCTGTACTTTTAAAGACACCTCAAAGAGTCTTCCATAGAAACAAATTACAAATAAGCAAGGAGGGAAAGCTAGAATAAACCCTGTGGTACTAGATTAAAGTCAGAGATATCCATATAAAAAAATCTTATATAAACATATCTATGCATATACATATATAAATATATATACATGTAAAGAAAGATACAAAAATAAACATCAATATGTATGTATACATAAATTATTTTACTTGCATGCATTTCCTAGCTCTGTCCACTGACAGGGCCTAGAAGCAGCAAACATTCAAGTAGAATTGAACTCACCTAGAATCACATTTTGTTTTCTAAATGCCATTCCCAAATAAAAAGAACTAAGCCTAGTAATAATTTTGGAGGGCAAGATATTAGTATAGTTTCAAAGTATTACCCCCCAAATATTTATTAATTATTATGGTGGTTTTAACGTGTGTCCAGAAACTTTTTGACGTTCTTCCCTACTGGAGGTGAAGATAAATTTCCCTCCATTGAGTGTGGGCTGGACGTAGTAATTCAGTTCTAACAAAGTATGGAAAGGGAAATATAATAGTTTTACCATTTACTATTTATATTTTCTAGTTAATATATGAGTTGAAAGTAAAAATTAAAAAATATGCCATGCAAATATTCAAAAATAAAGTGGGAATGGCTATATCGCCAGATAAAGTAGACTTCAGAACAAAGAAAATGATTCCCCCACTTTTCATCCTTCCTTTTCTGGTTTTAATTGAGATTTTATGTAATTCCATTTTATCTTCCCTCTTGGATTGTCAATTATACTTCTTTTAAAATATTTGGTGGTTGCCCTAGAGTTTTCAATATACATTTTTAACTAAGAGTCCATCTTCAAATAACACTACACCACTTTACTAGTAGCATAGGTGCCTTATAACAGAGTGCTGTTGAATCTTCTCTCCCATCCCTTGTGACCTTGTTGTAATTTATTTCACTTATCTATATGCTGTAATCAACCAATATATTGTTACTATTATTACTTAAACAGTTATCTTTTAGATCAATTAAGAATTAGAAAAATAAAAGATTTTAATTTACCTTCCTTTATCCCTTCTCTGACACTCTTCCTTTTTTATATAAGTCTGAGTTTCTGAGCTATATCATTTTCCTTCTCCCTGAAGACTTTCTTTTTACATTTTGTGAAGGGCAAGTCTGTTTTCATTTCCCTCAGTTTTTGTTTTTCTGAGAAAGACTTTGTTTCTCTTTCACTTCTGAAGGGTAATTTTGCTGGATGTAGAATCTGGGTTGATGGTTTTTTTCCTTGAACACTTTAAATATTTTACTCCACTTTCTTCTTGTTTGTATGGTTTCTGACAAGAAGTCTGATGCAATTCTTATGCTTGTTCCTTGATAAGGTGTTCCTCTCCACTCTGTCTTCTTTAAAGCTGTTTTCTTTGTCTTTATCTTTCTGCAGTTGGCTAGGGAAGGCTGGAGTGAGAGCAATGCCCTCCCCCAGATGGCATAAGGTGCTGGCAGTCTATTTCCCTGTAGAATTATAGAGACGCTTTAAGCATATTTCACAGTCATTCCTTTCCCCCTCCCCCTGCCAGATCCACAAGAGGATCTTATTCAGATTTGTACTGTGGGAACTTGGTGGATTTCCTGAAATTTTGGGGTGCTCTTGTGCCTGTAATCCTCAAAAGTTTCTCATTCTCACAGTAGTCCACACTCAGCCTCCAGTGATTTTTTCAAAATGATCTTTTTTGGTATTCCTACCAGTTTATGATTCCAAAATCTTCTTTTGTAGGTAAGTAAATTGCAGCTGGATGTTCTTGGCTCTCCAGATTTTGGGGTGGTGGTTTTCCCTGAAACCTAATTTCTTTGATCGGTCCAAGAAAAGTCACTGAGTTTTCAGTTTGTCCAGTTCTTCCTGTAAGAATGGAAGTGTTGACTTCCAAGCTCTTATCAGAGATGAAATCAGAAGACTTGTTTCAAAATTTATATGAAAAGATCCAAGTCCTAGACTAGCTAAACAGTTTTGAAAAAGAAGAATAAAGTGGGAGGAATCAGTCTAGACTGATTATTCAAGACTTATTATATGGCTACATTAATCAAGACAGTGTGATTTGACAGAGGGATAGATACATAGATCAATGGAACAGAACAAAGAACCCAGAAGTAGACCCACACAAATATGCCCAACTGATTTTTAACAAAGTTGCAAAAGCAATTCAATGAGGGATAGTCTTTTCAACATATGATGTGGGAATAATTGAACATGCATAGGCAAAAGAACCAAACAAACCAAAAAACAAAAAAACCTTGATCTAAACCTCACACCCTATGTGGCATTATCCCGAAATGGATCATGTAAGTTTGCAAAATGTAAAACTATAAATCTTTCAGAAAACAAACATAGGAGAAAATCCTTTGGATCCAGGACTAGGCAAAGATTTCTTAGACTTGATCCATATAGGGAAAAAAAATCGATAAATTGGAACTCATCAAAGTTAAAAACTTTTGCTCTGTAAAAGGCCCTATTAAAGAGGATGAAAATACAAGTGATAAACTGGGAAAACTATTTGCAAATAGCATATCTGACAATAAAGAGCTCTCAAAACTCAATAGAATAAAAAACAATACAATTAGAAAATAAGCAAAAAACAGCAACAGACTTTTCACCGAAGAGGATATGTAAATGGCAGATAGGTACATGAAAGGATGTTCAACATCACTAGCCATTACAGAAATGCAAGTTAGTACCATTATGTGATGTCACTATACATCTATTCAAATAGCTAAAATGAAAATAGTGATAATACCAAATGCTGGCAAGGATGAAGAGAAACTGGATTTCTCATACATTGCTGGAGGAAAAGTAAAATGGTACAGCTACTGTGGAAAATGGTTTAGTGGTTTCTTATAAAACTAAGCATAAACTTATGGTACAACTCAGCAGTCACACACCTGGGCATGTATCTCAGAAAAATGAAAACTGCTATCCATACAAAAACCTGTACATGAATGTTCATAACAGCTATTTGCAATAATAAAAAACTAGAAAGAACCCAAATGTTCTTTTTGTGAATAATAGGTGAACGATTAAACAAACTGGCACATCCATACCATGGAATACTCCTCAGCAATGAAAAGAATGCACTACAGATACACACAACTTGGATGGATATTATGAGCATTATGCTGAGTGAAGAAAGCCAATCTGAAAGGTCACATACTGATCGATTCTATTTATATAATCTCAAAAACGATAAAGTTAAAGAGCTGGAGAACACATCAGTGGTGTCCAGGGCTTAGGGATGTTGGGAGGAAGGTTGTAACTATAGAGAAGCAGCATGAGGAAGATCATTAGTGGTGGTGGAATTGTTCTGTTTCTGGATAGTAATGGTGGTTACAAGAATATACACATGTACCATTGGGGGAAACTGGGTGAATGATACACAAGACCTCTCTGTATTACATTTTCAACTTCATATGCATCATTAATTACATCAACAGAATAGTTTTTAAAAAATAGCTTTGCAGTGGAGAGACCTAAAAGATCTCTCTTTAACTAAGTGATCAAGGCTGACATCACCAGGATGTCATGTTGATATCATGTACCTCCTGATACCATATGGTGAGAAAGGCACTTCACTATTATGCTATCCTTCCCCAAAATACATAGTCTCAATTTAACCATGAGAAACTATCAGACAAACCCAAATTGGGGGACATTTTACAATCTTTAAAATTGTCAAAATCGTGAAAAATAAGGAAACATTGAGAAATTAACATAGATTGAAGGCAGCTAGGAAGTTACGATGACTAAGTGCAACATAGTATTCTGGATTCAGTCCTGGAACAAAAAAAAAAGGACATTAGTGGACAAACTTGTGAAGCACATTATACAAAATAACTGATCAGTGCTCCTCAAAGTGTCAAGATCCTGAGTACAGGGAAGGACTGATGAACCGTCCGAGATTGGAGAAGAGACATTATGACTAAATGCAATGTAGTATCCTGAATCAGATCCTGGAACAAAAAAAAAAAAAAAAAAAGGACATTAGTGGAAAACTGGTGAAATCCACATAAAATCTGTAGCTTTATTAATAGTATTATACCAAGGTTAACTTCTTAGTTTTGGTAACTGTACCATGGTTATATAACATTTTGACATGGAGAATGCTGGAGGTGTGTCAGCAGTCTTCAGTTTTTGCAACTTTTATATAATTTTTACATTATTTAAAAACAAACCTTAAAAAATAACACCCCCCAGGAGATTCTAATGTGTAGCCAGGGCTGAGTATTGCTGCTAACTCATCCATTAGGTCCTGCCTTACGAGTTTCCACTGTGTTCTCCTACTCTATCCTTCCCTTCCTCCATCAAAATTGCCCTGTTCTGAGGTATTTATTCTTGAACTGGCTGCTGGCGTAAGTAGGATGAGGCAAGAAAAATGTTTCTACCGCTGTCCTGGTAGTTCATTCCAAAGTTACTGGCATGGGCACTATCCTATCTGCTCTAGCCTGGTTGCTGTTATGTATTAGGAATTTCCACCTCAGAGGTTCATTCCTTTGCATAAAGTATCATTAGATCATCATATTTCAAGCAGCACTATGGATGTTGGAATATGATTCCAATAAGAATTATGAGTCATGTGAATTGGTGTATCGGCTTTTTCTGTAACACCACAAAACACTGGGCGTCCGTGGATGAGAAAGCTAAATTTGTCTAGAGTCCCCCACAATCCAGTTTGACTATGTAAACAGAGAAGGCCAGCCCTTGGTTGGAGGCAGGAGGCTGGCATTGTGGGTGGTTAGAGCCAGGTGCTTCAAGACAGTGCAAAGCAAGGACGGCCACAGAGGGTGATGCTCCAGTCTTAGAGAACTGCCTTAGGTAGACATAGTCAACATCTTGGAGAGCGAACTCCTGTTGCTATGACAGCTTCCAAGAGCACACTCAGTTCGTCAGAGCCTGGGGCTTATTCAGTTGGCTCCACCCTCTTCCTGGAGTGCTGTGTTTATTAAGAGGGCCCTGCCCTTTATTTTGCTAGGATTAGTCACGATGGGTTGGTGAACTGCCCTTTCCCCCCCTCCACCCCAGCTTTTCATCTGCACCCTAGAAGGGAGGGCTGTGTCTTTGGGCCTGCTGAGAGTCCTTCAAGAGAGCTGATCTGAGAGAAAATTAAGAACAGCTGGGGGTAGACACAATGACATCATATGCCTCTAGCATAAAAGGCAGCTCAGAAACTCAGATTCAAAAAGGAGAGAAAAATAATGGGAATTGGAGAAAGGGGCTGAGACCTGGGAACTATGCAGAGGCTGATTACTGGGGGAGACAAGAGAGAAGATTAAACTAGCTGAGACATTGGAACTTACAGTAGAGTATTTAGTGTTTGGAGTCTATAGATTTAACAGCTAAAGCTAAACAAGGACAGGTTGGTAAAAAGCTGTGACAATGCCCTGAGGCAACCTATAGTTAGGACTAAAATTAACAAAGGAAATGGTTAGAGTGAACTTTATTACAGAGTAAGTTACAAATTGGACCCTTTGCATAGACGTCTTTCTCTACTGTTTTGTATGAGATTGCATGGTTTATATGTAAAAGTATACTTACTTACTTTTTTGTTCTAAAGATTCTTCTACATAAAATACTGTGTCTGTTTAGAGTGGTATGTCCTGATGAAACTGAATGATAAACTTGTACAGCTTGAAGGAACATTAGAGATGATGTGGTTCAACCCTACTTTTATACACGAAGAAATTGAAGCCTAGAGAGTTAGGTCGTGTGTCCAGTATCACATAGCTATTATGTGACAGAGTTGTGGTTGGAACTTAGGTCTGCCAATTCCCAGGCAAGTGCTGTTTTTACCCCACATCTATTTTATTTAGTTTAGCCATGCCCAAAGAGAGTCCCAACTTCTGTCCCTATATTACCACTAGTGACTACCAGTGGCTATCCCAGGTAAAAAGCAGACCACCGGCCTCTGCAGAATTTTCACAGAACCCTTAACATATTAAGCATGATGTGAAAAAGTCACAATGAAAAAATACCAAGATGGCAGTAATTTTATTACATTTTTTTCTCTATGTGCCATCCTTAAACATAATGATGTCGCTCTCTTCAGCAGTTTTTAAAACATTATATTATCGAGTTTAAACAGCACTATCTGGCAATACATAGCTATGTTGTCTGCTTAAAGCGACCACACACAGAACTAATACTTATACGTCAAGCTGTACAATCATGGCACTTGCTACCACTTGGTGATACCTTATTTTAATTGCAAGTATAACCTTTGGAAGGGTGAATATACAACGTAAACCAAATAGAATAAGAGTAAAGTTTCTATTATTAGTCTGAGAAATTATAACCCAGGTGGTCTGCTCAATCAGAAAAGTGCTGTTGTAACCTTAGAAATTACTGAGCATTGGTCCTCTTAAATAACAGTCTTATGAGGAGTGTAACTATTCCAAAAGAAAGACAACAGACCCTACCAGACAAAGCAAAATTAATGAACTAGTCAAAACAATAATTGAAAACAAACTAGAATATCACTGAAGAGCTAAGGGAACATATTGATAACATGAAGCAGGAATAAATAGTTACCAAGAAACATTCAGAAATACAAACTGCGAAAAATATTAGTTGAAGTAAAGAACTTGATTGAGGGATGAGGTTAATAACAACATGGATACCGATGAAAAATGAATTAATGAGCTAAATGACCAGATTGAAATCTTTCCTAGAAGACATCAGAAAGGGAGAAATAGTTGAAAAATACTTTTTAAAAGTTTTAGAGATATAGAGGATGGAAAGAGAACTGTCAAGTCAGTATAATAATAGCCCAAGGTGAGAAAAAAGAAGTAAGTGGAAGAGAGGTAAGTATTTGAGGAAATAAAGACCAAGAATTCCCCAGTCTTAGTAAAATATGGATGACCTCAGTTTAAAAGTATTCAGAGTTTGCCAAACAGGATATATAAGATACACCCTATATCTAAACACATTGTGTTAAAATTTTAAAATGTCAAAGATGAATAGAAGATTTCTCAGAAAAAAAAAAAGTGGATCATTTATAAAGGAACAAAATCCTATTGAAGTCCCAGTACTCAAAATACAGGAATACAGTGAAGTGCTAATTTCAAAGTATTGAGGGGAAAAAAACTTGGAACCTAGGGTTTTATACCCAGCTAGATAGCCTTTAAATGTAAGTTTGAAATATTCGGAGGCATTCAAGGCCTCAAAAAGTTTGTCACACAAAGACTTTCTTTAATAAGTCCAGTAAAATAATACATACAACAAGTATAAATGGGTAGACTTTCTCAGAAGCCTTTCACAAATGTTCCTTTAATTTATCACATGTATCAACACTTGCGTACCTTGGTGGAATCTCGAGAATTGAGTTCTTTGAAGGGAGCCAGTGTTTGGAGTCTATGCTATTTTGTAGGAAACTTGAGGGGCTTGTTTCTGCTTTTGTCAGTCTTGTCTTTTCTGTTAAGCTTGCAAACTACCAGAGGACACAATATTTATTTCTCTATTCCAGGAGTACTTATTACAGGGCCTTTTACATGGTAGGTATTCATTAGATGTCTGTGCCAGGAAGGAAGAGAAAAAGAGTGGGAGGGAGTGAGTTTTAAGGCTAGATCATGAAGCTACGATTTCTTCCATTCAAGAAAATAGCTGTTCTCTCCTGTTTTTGTGACCTCTTAATCTGTGTTAGTATTTTGCACTGCAGTGGACCACATTTCCCATGTTAAGTTCGACTTCAAGTGACTCAAAGATAACTGAGCATTATTAATTTCACTACCAAAATATTAAAAGCGACCTGCTGATTTTGACTCCATTTGATCATTTACTTGATTTTCCATGACCCTCAAACTCCCTCTGAGTCATTAGTGATGGAAAGTGATATGCTTGCCTGCCAGTAAACATTCCCGAGTCAGGCATAAGAAGGGAAAGTAATCCATAAGGGTTGTATTTTGTCTGGAATTTGTCAATACATCTCCACAGAGCTGGTGAAAATCTTTTCAGTGAGGTAGTTCTTTTTGCTCTTCTGTGACTATATAACCAAGTGCCCACACCTGTTGGCATCCAAACCCTAAAACTTTAGTCTTGAATCAGACACCTTTGCTTTTCAGGGAAGAATTGGTTGGTGGGTAGTGTTACACACTTCTCTTTCCTTTGACATTATTTGTTGGTGTTTGGAGGCAGACAGAGTAAGAGGAACCAGGGACGAGAGGGGCATCAGAGTTATTCCTTTACACCCTTCTTGCAGGCAAATGTCATCTTTTCCAACCATCTAAAAATCATTTGTGTATGTTTAAGATACTTGCCTGTGAACAATTTTCAAACTTTCCATAGTAATGATTTTGTTGCAAATCCCAAAGAAAAGTTGCTGGACAGAACAGAAAAAATGACAGTAGCGGACCCTGATAACACATATATGACCGTGCACATCTTGGAGGCCAACATTACCAGTGGCAGCAACTGCCAGCAAACTTCCACCCCACTATCGTCTGCTCTATGCTTTCTCACTCCTGATTCCGTTCTTGGTAATGTGTTTTCAACATTGAGTTGAGGTTGTTAGCAGAAACTCTGGCATCTGGAATTAATTGACTTGTTGCTCAGGTACTTGGAGTCCTTACTAAAAATTCTAGGAAATCATGTAACATTTGGGCACTACGTGGATTTGATTCAGTAAATAGTCACAAAGCACCTGCTCAGTGCAGGCTCAGCTCTAGGCAGTGCCCAGGTACGCTTATCAGTATAAAGTAGGTACCAGGGGAGGAGTACAAATGAACAAGTTTTGAAGCAGGGATAGAATATATCCTGGTGGAACAAAAGGAGAGACTTTTTGAGAAGGTGGCCTTGGGGACTGGCATTAAATGACAGAATTTCTATAGGTAGAGGCATTCCAGGAGGCAAGAACAGCTTAAGTGAAAGTAACAAGGTGAGAAATCATAGGATCCATTTAGGGCTAGTCTTAGTTCCCATGTATGGAGTCATTATTCTGTGCCATGCTTAGTGTTAAGAGCTTTGCATGCATTCTCTTGCTTTATTGCCACCCACGGCAATCTCATTAGGTATAGACAGTATCATCCCTACTATACAGATCAGGGGACTAAGGCCTACAGCAATTAAGTAACTTAGTCACCTGCTCAGAGATCGCAGAACAGTAATTCAACCCAGCTCTTTTGGGGGTCCAAAGCCAGCCTACCTCCCTCCTTCCTTCCTTCCTGCAGTTTTATTGAGATATAATTGATATATAACACTATTCGTTTAAGGTATACAACATGGTCATTTGATATATGCATATACTGTGAAATGATTACCACAGAGTTTGGTTTAACCTCCATCCATTTACCATTAAGCTCTATGTGTCAGAAATAAACATAACTGGAAAGAAAGGACCATGCTATGGAGAACCTTAGATGTTAAGTGAAGGGTCCTAAACTTAAGGTGGCAGATTGT
Organism: Eumetopias jubatus; assembly: GCF_037043125.1. Classification (NCBI taxonomy): domain Eukaryota; kingdom Metazoa; phylum Chordata; class Mammalia; order Carnivora; family Otariidae; genus Eumetopias; species Eumetopias jubatus. Next base: position 3,243,921 of record NW_028274817.1, on the reverse strand, counting down.
AAAGTCAAAGGGAAAGGGATTTCCCTGTAACAAAATATGAGTGGTCAGTAAGGGATCAGCAGATTAGAGACCAATGAACAATTTCAAAACTTTTCTTCTTTCCTCATTTGTTCTGTCCCTTCCTGGTGGGAGAATGAGCTAAGTAGAAAAGAGACCTCTCTGTCCCTCTTAGGGCTCTTGTATAGAATTTCCACTGTTGGGGGGTCATTTTAATTCCACTGCACATGGTCTTACCTCTAGGAAGGGAGGTCAGAATCTAAACTTTGTCTAACTAGAAAATTGGTTTGCTTAAATTTCAGTTCCCCTTGTGTGATCTTGGATAGCTGAAGCCTGTCTTATCTTTCTGACTAACTCTTTGGGTCTTTTATTTTTTTATGTATTTTTAAAGATTTTATTTATTTATTTGAGAAAGAGTTAGTGAGAGAGAGCATGAGTGGGGAGGAGGGGCAGAGGGAGAAGCAGACTCCCCGCTGAGCAGGGAGCCCAAAGCGGGGCTTGATCCAAGGACCCCAGGATCATGACCTGAGCCAAAGGCAAACACTTAACTGACTGAGCCACCCAGCTGTCCCTGTTTGTGTCTTTTATGTAGCTTCTCTTCAGTCATAAAAAGAGGATTCATTAATTGCTTATGGGTGTAATTTTCCTTTTAAGTCTCATCCAGAAACTGGAAGACCCTCTTACCCTCACTTGGTAGTTAGCTACCTCTTTTACCAACCTTGGTTTGGGATCCAGAAGCAGCAGCATCTTAGGGTCTTTAGAACCTCTAAGCTGCAATCCAGTTTTTGACCTTCCACATAAAAGATAACCCGAGGAGCCCTTAATGAATTTGGTGTTAGTTCAGGCAGAAACTTTAAAAAAGATTTTATTTTGAAATAATTTTAGACTTGCAAAAAAGTTGCAAAAATAGTACATAGAATTCACTTCATCCAGCTTCACCAAATGTTAACACCTTACATAATCATAGTAGAACTTCAAAACAAGGAAATTAACATTGATACAATATGATGAACTAACTTACACACCTTATTCAAATTTTGCCAGTTGTCCTAATGTCCTTTTTCTTTTGGGGGGTCTAATCCACCATCCCACTCCATCTGGGCCTGTCCCTCAGTCTTTCTTTGTCTTTCATACCTTTGACACTTTTTAAAAGTACTCATCAGTTATTTTGTAGATTGTCCTACAATTTGGATTTATCTGATGTTTTCATGTCATTATGTTGAGTTTATGCTTTTCTTTTTTTTATTATGTTCAGTTAGCCACTGTATAGTACCTCATTAGTTTTTTTTATTTAATTTAATTTTCTTATGTTAGTCACCATACAGTCCATCATTAGTTTTTTATGTAGTGATCCACGATCCATTGTTTTCGTATAACACCCAGTGCTCCATGCAGTACGTGCCCTCCTTAACACCCATCACCAGGCTCACCCATCCCCCCACCCCCTCCCCTCTAGAACCCTCAGTTTGTTTCTCAGATAATGAGTGTCAGCTTTCTCACTGTTGGAGAGAGGAGTTAAAAAGAAGGAAAGGAGAAAGGTCAGAGTGAGGCAGGTTGGAATCTGAGGTATCAGAATGAACTCACACTGTTTAAGATAGATGGAGAGATGCAAAAGATTAGTGGGCAAAATTATAATGATAAATAGAATGTTTGCATAGTCTCAATGTATCTATCCAAAAGATTCTTTTTTTTTTAAGTAAACTGTACACCCAATGTGGGGCTCGAACTCCCAACTCTAAGGTCAAGAGCTGCATGTGCTACTGACTGAGTCAGCCGGGTGCCCTGCCACAAGATTCTTATTACTTACAAAGGGGAAAATAGCAACTTTAGGGTAGAGAAACCTGGCAGACACCCCCCTTAACCAAATAATCAACGTTAATGTTACCAATAATGAGACTCATAAATAACATGAACCTCCAGGTATGATGCACTAAGAGCAGACTGCTCTTAGTTGCTATTTTCCCCTTTGTAAGTAGTAAGAATCTTGGTGGCAGGGCACCTGGCTGACTCAGTCAATAGAAAAGAATCTTTTGGATAGATACATTGAGACTATGCAAACATTCTGTTTATCATTATAATTTCGCCCACTAATTTTTTGCATCTCTCCATCTATCTTAAACACTGTGAGTTCATACTGATACCTCAGATTCCAACCTAACAGTACAGGCCTCACTCTGACCTTTCTCCTTTCCTTCTTTTTAACTCCTCTCTCCAACAGTGAGAAAGCTGACACTCAATATCTACAATATACTCACATATTTGATCAACCCTAATGTATAGTGCTCTCGCTTCTCTTCACCCTGTTCCTTCCCACCCCCCGTAGGTAAACAAATTCATTCATTTCTGCTTTATCATTTCTATATTTCTTTTTGCACAAATGAGCAGATGCATGTACATTTTTTTATATACCATTCTTTCCTACATGAAGGATATAATACTATAGAAACTCTTTTACAGTTTACTTTTTCTCACTTAACAGTATATCCTGGAAATCACTTCATGTCAGTTCATAGAGATCTTCCTCATTCTTTTATGCCTTAGATATATCATAGCTTATGCAAACATTCTCCTATGTATAGGCATTAAGTTTTTTTCAATATTTTGAAATAACAAACAATGCTGCAATAAAAAAAACCTGGTACATATGTATTTTTGTATCGTCAGAGGTGTATCTTCATGGTTAATTCCTAGAAGTATGCTTGCTAGGTCAAAAGATAAGTGCATGTTAGTTTTGTTAGCCAATGGCAAATTCCTCCTTGAGAATTGTACCAATAATGTGCATTCCCACCAGCAATGTTTGAGAGTACCTATTTCTCTGCAGTCTCACAAATAAAATGTGTTTTCATTCTTTTACATTTTCATCAATCTGATAGGTAAGAAATAGTACCTTGACGTTATTTTCGTTTATATTTCTCTAATTTTGAATGAACTGGAGCATCTTTTCATATGTTAAGGGATATCTAGATAGGAAGATAGAGAATTTGTGAATTATCTGTTCATGCCTCTACCCCCCCTTTTCAACCAGTTTTTGGTCCTTTGTTCAATGTTTGAGTGTTCTTCATATTTTAGGAAATTAACCTTTTGTGATATGTGCTACAAATATTTTCTTCCAGTTTATCAGTTGTCCTTTTACTTTATTTTTCATGTTTTTGTTAAAGTGTAGAGATTATTTGATTTTTTGAGAGTAGAAAACCAATGGGGAAATGAATCATTCTTTTTATTTACTTTATTTAATTTTTTAAATTTAAAATCAGTTAATTAACATAGAGTGTATTATTAGTCTGAGAGGTAGAGTTCAGCGATCTATCAGTCTTATATAACACCCAGTGCTCATTACATCCCACGCCCTCCTTAATGTCCATCAGCCAGTTACCCCATCCCCCTAAACCCCTCCCCCCCAGCAACCCCTTAGTTTGTTTCCTATGATTAAGAGTCTCTTATGGTTTGTCTCCCTCTGTGATTTTGTCTTGTTTTATTTTTTCCTCCCTTCTCCTATGCTCCTCTATTGTGTTTCTTAAATTCCACATATGAGTGAAATCATATAATTGTCTTTCTCTGATTGACTTATTTCACTTAGCATATACACCCTAGTTCCATCCACGTCATTTCAAATGGCAAGGTTTCATTTTTTTTTGATGGCTGAGTAATATTCCATTGTGTAATACATACCACATCTACTTTATCCATTCATCCATCGATGGACATCTGGGCTCTTTCCATAGTTTGGCTATTGTGGACATTGCTGCCATAAACATTGGGGTGCAGGTGCCCCTTCGGATCACTACATTTGTATCTTTGTAGTACAATTGCTGGGTCATAGGGTAGTTCTATTTTCAACTTTTTGAGGAACCTCCATACTGTTTTCCAGAGTGGCCATACCAGCTTGCATTCTCACCAACAGTGGAAGGGGGTTCCCCTTTCTCCACATCCTTGCCAACATCTGTCATTTCCTGACTTATTAATTTTAGCCATTCTGATCAGTGTGAGGTAGTATCTCATTGTGGGTTTGATTTGTATTTCCCTGACGTGAAGTGATGTTGAGCATTTTTTCATGTGTCTGTTGGCCATTTGGATGTCTTCTTTGGAGAAATATCTGTTCATGTCTTCTATTTCTTGATTGGATTATTTGGTTTTTGGGTGTTGAGTTTGGTAAGTTCTTTATAGATTTTGGATACTAGTCCTTTTTCTGATAAGACATTTGCAAATATCTTCTCCCCTTCTGTTGGTTGTTTTTTGGCTTTGTCAACTGTTTCCTTTGCCATGCAAAAGCTTTTTATCTTGATGAAGTCCCAATAGTTCATTTTTGCTTTTGTTTCCCTTGCCTTTGGAGATGTGTCTAGCAAGAAGTTGTTGTGGCCGAGGTCACAGAGGTTGCTGCCTGTGTTCTCTTCTAGGATTTTGTTGGATTCCTATCTCACATTGAGGTCTTTCATCCATTTTGAGTCTATTTTTGTGTGTGGTGTAAGGAAATGGTCCAGTTTCATTCTTCTGCATGTGGCTGTCCAATTTTTCCAACACCATTTGTTGAAGAGACTGTCTTTTTTCCATCGGATATTCTTTCCTGCTTTGTCAAAGATTAGTTGACCATAGAGTCCATTTCTGGGCTCTCTATTCTGTTCCATTGATCTATGTGTCTCTTTTTGTGCCAGTATTATACTGTCTTGATGATTAATTTTGTAATACAGCTTGAAGTCCAGAATTGTGATGCCACCAGCTTTGGTTTTCTTTTTCAACATTCCTTTGTCTATTTGGGGTCTTTTCTGGTTCCATACAAATTTTAGGATTATTTGTTCCAGCTCTGTGAAAAAAGTTGATGGTATTTTGATAGGGATTGCATTTAATATATAGATTGCTCTAGGTAGCACTGACATTTTGACAGTATTTGTTCCTCCAATCCATGAGCATGGAATGTTTTTCTATTTCTTTGTGCCTTCTTCAATTTCTTTCATGAGTGTTCTGTAGTTTTCAGAGTACAGATCCTTTGCCTCTTTGGTTAGGTTTTTTATGGTTTGGGGTTCAATTGTAAATGGGATCGACTCCTTAATTTCTCTTTCTTCTGTCTCATTGTTAGTGTATAGAAATGCAACTGATTTCTGTGCATTGATTTTATATCCTGCTGCTTTGCTGAATTCCTATATGAGTTCTAGAAATTTTGGGGTGGAGTCTTTTGGGTTTTCCACGTAGAGTATCATATCATCTGTGAAGAGTGAGAGTTTGACTTCTTCTTTGCTGATTCAGATGCCTTTTATTTCTTTTTGTTGTCTGATTGCTGAGGCTAGGACTTCTAGTACTATGTTAAAACAATAGTGGTGAGAGTGGACATCCCTGTTGTGTTCTTGACTTTATGGGAAAAGCTCTCAGTTTTTCCCCATTGAGAATGATATTTGCTGTAGGCTTTTCCTATATGGCTTTTATGATCTTGAGGTATGCACCCTCTATGCCTATACTCTGAAGAGTTTTGATCAAGAAAGCATGCTGTACTTTGTCAAATGCTTTTTCTGCATCTATTGAGAGGATCATATGGTTCTTGTCCTTTCTTTTATTAATGTATTGTATCACATTGATTGATTTGTGGATGTTGAACCCCCTTGCAGCCCAGGAATAAATCCCACTTTGTCGTGGTGAATAATCCTTTTAATGTACTGTTGGATCCTTTTGACTAGTATCTTGGTGAGAATTTTTGCATCCAGGTTCATCAGGGATATTGGTCTGTAATTCTCCTTTTTGGTGGAGTCTTTCTCTGGTTTTGGGATCAAGGTAATGCTGGCCTCATAGAATGAGTTTGGAAGTTTTTCTTCCATTTCTGTTTTTTGAAACAGCTTCTGAAGAATAGGTATTAATTCTTTAAATGTTTGGTAGAAGTCCCCCTGGGAAAGCATCAAGCCCTGGACTCTTGTTTGTTGGAAGATTTTGATTACTGCTTCAGTTTCCTTGCTGGTTATGGGACTGTTCCGGTTTTCTGTTTCTTTCTGTTTCAGTTTTGGTGGTTTATATGTTGCTAGGAATGCATCCATTTCTTACATATTGCCTAATTTGTTGGCATATAGTTGCTCATAATATGTTCTCAATATCTTTTAAATAAGATGATGTTTATACCCAGTCTCTTTCATTGCCTGGCATGTAGCAAGTTCCCTGCAACTAGGAATTTCCACAAGATGCAGAATGTGTAAGAACTGGAATACCAGAATAAAGGGAAGGGATAGTCATTGCTAAATCTAACAGTCTAATGGTGGGACTTGGATACCATGCAGTTCAGGACTTAATCCAGAATCTTTCCAGTCAGGAGATGGGGCTATGTATGGTAGGCCAGAAGAAGATGGTACTTTGGAGACTTTTGGGAGATTAAAGAAAGCTCACTTTTGGTATGCTTGACCTCGCATCCCTGTAGCTTGCCCAAGTACTGTTGTTGGTTGGCTTTCTTTTCCTTTAAAAACACTGTCTTTGGGTACATTGGGAGCAGCAGATTCTGCAAATGGATTGCCTAGAGAGGAAATATCCCACCATTATGGGAGGAGATTCAGTTCTATACTTACTGCCTTTGGGAAAACTCATGATTCTGTAACTGCAAAGACATACTCATCACTCCAATACCAAAACTTCCACAACACCATGTGTTTAATGATGTTGTTTTCTGTATTTATGATGCTTTGACATTTTGGGCCCCTGTGGGCCCAGGGAGGGACTGTCCCTCCCAGAATTAGCTAATTTTAGAGATAAACAACTTGTCTACAGCACATCTTTGGTATGCAAACCAACTGATCCTGAGTCTATACCCCACCCTTCTCCTTTTATCAGGCTTCTACAGCCCAGGACACTATCCCTCTGCCCTAAATCACCCCAGGGCTAGGTACTAGACAACTAGGGACCACCCCTATAGACCAGAGCCTTTCAACATTATTCAAACTATCCAGTCCTAAACCTGTTCATAAATCTGCTGTGCTGCTTGTTTGCCCTGTTTCTTCCTTTCCTTCTCTCAGAAAACCACAGTAAAGGCTTTTGCCCATGCTTTCCTCTCACTCCTTTTGCCTCCTGACTGACTCTGGTGCCTCCGTGTGTGGCCCTGCTTGATGTGGTATGTCCCCTTCTTGGAAACTGTAACAAAATATATTTTCAATGGCAGTTGTCTCCTGATCTCACTATACCTGAATAATAATAAAACCTACATTTTAAAACACCATAAGAGGGTGCCTGGGTGGCTCAGTTGTTACGCGTCTGCCTTCGGCTCAGGTCATGATCCCAGGGTCCTGGGATTGAGTCCCGCATTGGGCTCCCTGCTCCGCGGGAAGCCTGCTTCTCCCTCTCCCACTCCCCCTGCTTGTGTTCCCTCTCTCGCTGTCTCTCTCTCTCTCTGTCAAATAAAGAAATGAAACCTTAAAAAATAAATAAATAAAACACCATAAGAATGCAATTGACCAAGCCTAGAGTGTAGGAAATTTTACAGGACAAATTGCTTGAATTTGTACTAATTTAATTGGTTAAAAATATAACTTTCATTATTGCTGTGATTTTGCATTCTTTGATTACTGTGAGACTGAATTTCCCATTCTGGTTTAGTAGCTGAGTTTTTTTCCTGTGAAGAAGTAAATTGTGTATTCTCCTTTGACCATTTTATTCAGAATGTGTTATAAGGCAGACTTGATCAAAATGGTTCACAGATATAATTGTAAAATGCAAGAATAAAACTTTTAAAGGAAAGCATAGGAAAGAAATGTCCAGATCGGGGGCTCGGTGAAAAATTCTTAGACTTGAAACCAAAAGCATGATCTACAAAAGAAAATATTTATAAATTGTAACTCATCAAATTTAAACTTTTTAAAAAAAATTAAAATGTAAAACTTTTGTTCTGTGAAAGACCGTGCTAAGAGAATAACAGACAATCTACAGACTGGGAGAAAATATTTGCAAACTACATATACCACAAAGGACTAGTATCTATATAAAGAATCCTCAAAACTCAACAGAGAAAAACAAACAATACAATTGGAAAATGGGCAAAATATATGAAGAGACATTTCACTGAGGAAGATCCACAGATCATAAATAAACGCATGAAAATATATTCAACATCATTAGGTATCAGGGAATGCAAATTAAAACCACAACGAGATATCACTACCCACCTTTTAGAATGGCTAAGATAAAAAACATACTGATAACATCAAATGCTAGTGAGGATATGGAGAAACTGGAACTCACATACATTGCTCACAAGAATGTAAAATGGTATAGTCACTCTGGAAAGAAGTATGATAATTTCGTATAAAATGAAAAATGCAATTACCATATGACCTAGCTATGGTATTCTTGGGCATTTATTCCAGATAAATGAAAACTGATGTCACATAAAAATGTGTACACAAATATTCATAGTAGCTGTATTCATAATAACCTCAACTGGAAACAACCCAAGTGTCTCTCAGTGGGTGATAGATAAACCCTGGTACATCCATATCATGGAATACTACTCAACAATAAAAAGAATGAATTTCCTATATGCACAAAATCCTGGATGAATATTAAGGACTTGATGCTTAGTGAAAAAAAAAAAAGCCAATCTCAAAGGATCAACAATGTATGATTCTAATTATGTAAGCTTCTTGAAATGACAAAACATACAGATGGAAGATAGATTAGTGGTTGCCAGGAGACAGGGGCAGTGCTGACGGATGGGTGTGACTATCAAGAAGTAGCATCTGGGAGTGCCTTTGTGGTGATGCAACAGTCTTTTATCTTGATTATGATTCCATGAATCTACACATGTGATAAAATTGCATAGAATTACAGCCCTCTCACACATATGTGAGTACATATAAAAACTGGTGTCAACTGACTAAGCTGTAGTCTAGGTAGCTGTATTTTACTATAATCAGTAAGATGTCACTATGGGGGACAGCTGGGGTAAGCAGTCAATGGACTCTGTGAACTATTTTGCAACCTTTTGTAAGTCTATAATTATTTCAAAAGAAAAAGATTTAAAAAGCAATGCTAGAGTTTTAATTGGAATAACACTGAATTACACATTAGTTTGGGGGTCATTGACACTTTTACAATGTTGTCTTCTCATGTTCATGTATTTATTGCCTTTGAAAAGCGTTTGTCATTTATTGCTTTTTATCAGCCAAGGTAAGGCAAGGGACTTTAATGTTTGCCTACATCAAGTTTAGGGCAAACGAACTTTACTTTTAGGCATTTTACTCCAAATCTTCTGCATGACATGAGTTATTGGCTTCTCAGATGTTCCTCTTTACAATAGTTTTTAGTATGTGTTCTCCAGATTACTACATATACTCTAACTTTTCACAGTCTAAGTAAAGATAATATTATAACACTTTATATGAAATGTAGAAACCTTGCAAAATTAGAAGCAGTTTAACCCCTCTCTGTCCATTACTCAGAATTTGTCATATGTATTACATCTACATATAAAGCCTACAAGATGACATCATTTTTGCTTTAAAATGTACCACATATTTTAAGAAATTAAGAGGAACAAAATTAGTTTTTTTACATTTACCAAGATATTTATTACTTTTGCTTTTTTAAAATTTTTTTCTTTTTTTTAAGATTTTATTTTTAAGTAATCTCTACACCCAACATGTGGCTCAAACTCACAACCCCGAGATCAGTAGTCACATGCTCTACTGACTGAGCCAGCCTTTATTTTTTCAATGAGTATCCTGCCTTTCTTTTTTTTTTTTTAAGTAGGTTCCACACCCAGCGTGGAGCCCAACATGGGGCTTGAACTCAAGACTGTGAGACCTGAGTTGAGATCAAGAGTCGGATGCTCCACCAACTGAGCCACCCAGGTGCCCCTCAAGCCTTTATTTTTTTTAAACTGAATATCTCATTTTCATTGGGTTCATTTCCCTTCAGCCTGATGAAGAACTTTGGTCAAGAGGTCAAGTAGTATCTAGGCAGTAGTGCTATGGCTAATGAAGCCAGCAGGATCACTACTGCAACTGCTAGGTTGGTTTGTCACACTTAATAGATTCAGCTGGTAAGGAGACAATAAGCCCAAATGGATTCGGTTGATTAGACAACAACAGTTTAATATCAGCATGGCATTAACATTCCATATCTCTAGTCCCACAGGATGACACTGAACCAGAGGGTCCAGATGATAGGTGGCACAGTGGGTTGCTCTGCCACTGAGGAGTCAATTCTAAACTGCAACAGGCATTTTTATAGCATGCAGCTGTACCCTAAGTAGGGGGGGTCAAGGTGATCAACTGACATTCAGGAGATGGAGAGAACAGTCTTATGATAGTTCCTTATCAGGCGGCTTATTTCCCTTGCTCTAGGAAGAGTTGAAGGTGTTCTCCAAAGGCACAGGTCAGATTGTGGTCAAGCCCTGAATAAGTGGTCCATATGGTGACAAAAATATCTTTGGGGCATTATGTGGTGGAGCTATTCTCCTACACCTTTAGCATTTCTTGTAGCTCAGGTCTGCTGGCAAATAAGTTTTTTACTTATATTTTATCTGAAAATGTCTTTGTTTTGCCTTCATTCTTGAATATATTTGCTGAGTATAGAATTCTGGGTTGGCTCTTTCTTCATCACTTTAAAGATGTTGGTCTTTTCTCTTTGGCTTCTGTTGTTTCTGATGTCAGCCATGTTTAAAACTCTTTTCCCCTTTGTATATAAAGTGTTGTTTTTCTCTGGCTGCTTTTTTGATTTTCTAATTATATTTGGTTTTCAGCAGTTTGTGATATTTTCAGAATTTTGTTTTCTATCCTCTTGGGGTTTGCTAAGCTTCTTGAATCTTTAAATTTATGTCTTTCTCCAAATTTAGGGATGTTTAAGCCATTGCACATTCAGTGTTTTTTCTACCCCATTCTCTGCCACCTCTCCCTCTAGAACTCTAATTTCATGTATGTTAGACCTTTGAATATTGTCCCATCTGTCCCTGAGGCTCTGTTCATGTTTTTGTTTCCTAATATATTTTTATCTCTGTTCTTCACATTGGATATTTATATTGTTCTATCTTGAGCTTACTGAAACTTTTCCTCTTTTATTTCCATTCTGCTGTTGAACCTATCCAGTGAATTTTTTTAAATTTCAGATTATTTTTCAATTCTGAAATTTTTATTTGGTTCTTTTTTTTCATGGTTCCTATTTCTCTGCTGTCATTTTCTATCTTTTTATTCATTATAAGCATTTCTTCTTTTGCTTTCTTGAGCAGAGTTATTAATAATCACTTTAAAATTCTTCTCTACTAATTCCAGCCTCTGGGTCATCTCAGGTTGGTTCTCTGTTGATTTGCTCTTGTAAATGGATCAAAATTTCCCGGTTCATCATAAGTTGAATAACTTTGGATTATATCCTGGATATTTTGAATGGAGGCTTTGGATTCTGATTTATTCCTCTGAAAAATATTGATTTCATTGTTTTGGTGGATAGTTAATGTGTTTAGATTCAAACTGTGAACTTTGCCTCTTAAGTGGTAGTTGAAATCTTAGTTCAGGGCTTTGATTTTCAGCTGAAGTCTGTCCCATGTATGTGTGGTTCGGGAGTCAGCTGAGATTGAAATAGAGTCTGTAGACAGAAATTGGGGCTCCCTGGGTCTAGCTCTCTCCTTTCTAGGATTCCTCCTTAGTTTCCAATGGCTGTGGTTATCCTGAGTTGTGCCTATAATTCTTCATACCAGATAGACTGTGAATTTGCTCTTGTTGTCTTACTCTTGGTGTCTTGACTACTTGGCAGCTTTAGTTTGCCCTCACTCTAAAAGCTATAAAAATGGGTAATCACCTTGTGCCAACTCCCCTTCAAAATGTGCCTGCTTCTGTTCACTCTCTGGTCTCTTCATAGTGTTGTTTTTAATATTTTTCCCAGAGTTTATAATTGCTTTCTACAGGAGGATCAGGATCAATAGGAGTTTACTCAGGCATATCAGAAGCAGAAGAAACTATCCTGCTTAATTTTGATTTCACTATTGCCAGTTTGTCCTTAACATGGGATTCTGTCCCAGAAGGGAACCTTGGCAGGTCAGCGTTGAGAGTTCATAGAGGCTAGATTCCACTAGCACCTTCAGTCCTTCTTGCTACAGCCCCGTTGCACTCACTTGCTATTGGAGGATGTATAGCCCCTTCTAGTTTCAGCTGCTAATTCTCAATTGTCCCCCCATACTTTCCAGTGAATACCCATTAGCTCTTTTTTCCTTGTGAGCTCCTATTCTGCTGGTGTTATTGGCTACCTTTGATTGTAATGTGTAACTATGGGGAGAAACTAAACCTTAAGCCTTGGCTGGTATCCCACAATGAGTTTGATGGGGGAAAATATGCCTCCAGAGAGAAAACCTCTAGTGTTACAAATGGTAACTCAGCCTTGGCATTGCTTTCTTTCAAGAGAAGCCTCTCCCAATTGTAGTCCTCTAGCTTTCAGGGTACTGGTGTGCATATGCAGGCAAGAGAAAACTCTTAGGGGCCAGCCAGTCTACATGCATCTGTTACCTAGCACCCATCATCCCAGCCGGCCCTCAGTTCCACCCTAAAGTTACCCTGCCACCCCTGGTGGGCTTTAGTCTACCACTTATATAATCTCCCAATGGCAAAGGGACAGAAAATGGTCATCTCAGGGCAATGATAAGGAGAGAAAGAGGAGCACATTTGAAAAAAATTTCCACCTTAACTCCAGTCCATTATTCTTGTCCTTTTTTGGGCTGTTTTTTCCCCAGTCTTATCTTACTCAGTGTTCTGACCCATCTACCTTTTGTTTTCTTAGAGCTTTCCTCACTGTTTTTATGCTATTTTGATAGAACCATCTGTCTCTGGATTCTGTGACATGTCCAGGGTTGGGTTCTGGAGAGAGGGCCAGTTTGTAATTTTGCAATTTTAATAAGAACTGAAATAACTATTTCTTTTCATTAAAAGGTAAAAATCCCTAAAAATTTTAGGTATATATTTCAGGACATTGGCACTTAACAACAAGAGATTCCTTCTGAACTCTAGAAGTCCTTCAAGAATTTCAAACAATGAAGAATAACTGATCATCAGCTTTGGGTGCTTCCCCAGTTAACGACATAGATATGAGATCACCATCTGGGGTATAGATATAAAATGTGCCTTTGCCAACATACAACCTAACAGTACAGAAGACAACTTTTATTTTCATAAAATGTCTTATCAATAGGCTGGAAAGTACTGAAGACTTTTCCTGTGGCCTTATTGACCAGACATAGGGCTGTGATTGCAATATGTTATTTGTTATCTAATAAAACTAACAATATCTGATTATTTTTTCCTTTGCTTATGAGCTTTGCATATAGGCTTATGAGGATGTTATAATTTATAGCTTCAAAGGAGATTAGGCTGATAGAAAGTTTGAATAAAAAAAGCCATATCAAATTCCTCTAGTTCTTAATTTTGTCTGAGCTATTAAAACCCAATTAGACACAGACCACATTCTTGTTTATTAGAAGCTTCAGAAGTCTTATAAATGAGTGCTAACGTAGTTATGGGAGTCCATTGCTTTCTACTCCATGCAGTCTTTTGCAAAAAAGCATCACATCATTTTAATAGCAAGTGTGTTCCATGAATATACTCATTCACATTGAGAAAACAGCCCCAACCATTTACAATCTAGTGATTCCAACTGTTTAAGCAAATGAGTGCATGAGCCATTAGCCAGCTTCATTCCTTCTTACATCTTCTCTCTCATTAGTACTCCATCCCCACCCCCATGCCTGTTGAAGCACTATTCATGTTCTCTAGGACCAGATCAAGTAGTATCAAGCCCAGTGCCTCCTCCACAAAACAGAATTGATTGCTTCCTCCTTATTCTTCTCTCTAACACCGAGCTCGGAACCTAGCCTGTAGTAAATGTTAGGTGAATGCTGTTAAGAGTAAAACCAACTGTGAAATGTTATCATTTTTGGATATCGGCCACAAAGATGGTGCTTTCAAAAAGGCCATTCTCCTTTACTGCCAAGACCCAAGCAAGCATGCTAAGTAAGATAGACCGCTTGTCAAAGACTTGCTGTGGCTCTTTATGTCAGGAGCAGAGGGACCCAAGAAGCATGGCATTTATTGAGCCTGTGGATGCTGGCATTAGCTTGCCCGTGCTTGGGGGAGTAAAGCAAGGTACTCTTGATTTGTGAGCTTGGCCAGGGCACACCATGGGCATGGAGACAGGCCTCTTCCATCAATCACATGCTTCCACAGGCGCCATTGCCCAACAGCACAGGGGTGGATAACAAATGTGTTTTGGTGATATTTTCAAGGGGAAAAAAGAGTGCTATTAGAATCCAAGGTGTTGATTTTCTTCTATAGAAAACATCCCCCCTCCTGTTTCATCAGAAACCCTTTGAATTTCGAAACCTTTTAAATTAGAAGTATTGGAGATCCCTTTTTAGTTACATTGACAAATGAGTTACTCACCTTTGTCCCCTCCCCATTATGTTCTTCATTTGAGGCAAACACGATGCTCATTTAACTTTTGCATCCTCAGATTAACTGCAAGTGAAACAACCTAATACATCTCCTCAGTGTTGGAGCTTAAATTCTCAGGACATCATTTTTCATTTTCAGATGGAGCTGACATCAAGAAAGAACAGCATACCAAGCAGCAACGCTATCCTTCTCTGTTTTGCAAAGTATCTCTTGCAAGAAAAGGGCTTGTGAAACTTGGCTCCATTTCCCACAGCCGTGGGATAAGGGTCGCATGTAAACAATAATATCCTGTGCTACTTGGGCCTCATTTAACTGTCTTTGTTGCTTTAGAAGGAACTGCCAACTGGGGTGTTTCTCAGAGTTCATGCTTGACATTCCAGAAATACTGTAGGGTCCACTTCAAAGATGGTACTCCACACTCGAAATTTGTGACTGTTGGTGCACTCTTGATGGTCACTGGGCATCACATTGACACGCACGTTCTTTTGAATTACATAGGAAATGCACCCTCCACAAAGAATGAATCTGGTACTCTAAAGGTGGGCCTGTCATTGCAGGAGGCCTTTGCACTTACCACTTGGGTGTTTTGCTGGAAAGCTGTGGTAGCTTTGAGCTTAGGATGACCATGTTTGCTGAACTAGGAACAGTGAGATTATTGTTACAAGATAAGCTTTTGGGTTGTTGATAGAGCACTAAGCTGGGAGTCAGGAGACCTGGGTTCTACTGCCCAGCTGACTAACTCTTTGGCCTCGTGAAATGTCTTTGGTCCCTCTGGCTTCAGTTTTCAATTTTTGAAATGATGGGAGTGTACTAGATAATCTCTAAACTCCTATCTGGCTCTAAATTTGATCAGGTGACATAAAACAGTAAATACCAAACAAGAAGTCAGGAAACAGAAGTTTCCAGTCCAGGCTCTGCGACTAACTGTGACTTGGGACAAGTCACTGAGCCTCCCAGCCTCAGGTCTCTATCTCTGGGGAGACTAGTGTCTTCTCTACCTGCTTCACCTGGTGGTTGTACCAGTCAGGTAAAGAAACATCTTTTTCACTGAGCACTTACTGAGCAACTGCTCTGGGGCACCAGCTTGATAGATGGCAAAGATGTAGGGGTTATTAGATTATCTGTTACCACTACTAATATTAGCTACAATTTAGTGAGCTCTTCCTATTACCAGGCACTTAGGTATAATATCCCGTTTAGTCTACATTTTATGGATGAGGAAACTGAAGTTCAAGGAGGTTGAATCACTTCCTCAGGATCATGTAGCTAGGCAGAGCTGAAGCTGAAATTTGTACCAGGGTTCTGTTCTTTATTTTAAAAGTTAGAAACATCTCACCTTCTGCCAAGGAGCTCATGTTACTATTATTATTCCTTTTCTGGGCCACAGTACCTGGATCCCATGACCTGGAAGCTCTGTGCATGTGCGGGGAGACAGGGGAGGAGACTGGCTGGGCTGGGGCTGAAGGAAAGGTTCTCTTTCCAGACACTGCCTGAGGCAGCACAGTCACTGAAAGGACCTCAGGGGCAGCCTAAGTGCATAAGCCAGAGGAAGTCCAAGTGCACTGCCTGGAGTGAGGGACCAAATGCAGCAGGCATTCAGGTGGTAGCTGGGGGTGGGAGGGTATAGTTATGAAAGGGAGCAGTGAAATGCCTGGGGCCTGTTGCGGAGACCAGTATTCTTTGAGGCTAGTTTTGATGTGCTGCTTATGGCCTGGGGTGTGAATAGGCCAGTTCCATTCAAAGAGCCAGGCAGAAGGCAGAGGCAGCCTTCAGTTTGCTTACCTATAGAAGAAGGGCATTGGGCTAAATGAGCTCTGTGGGCATCCTTGTGTCAGACAATCCCTGGGGTCAGCGGTCTGCAGAACCAGCTCCTCCAGGGCTCCAGGGCTCTGAGCAGTAAGCAGTGCTTTTGCCAGGGTGTTGTTCTCTCTTAGAATGTACCCCCAAGTCTCTCAGATGCTAGGATTTTGTTTTGATTGTCAGGAGCTTCGTTGGTAGAACTCCTGCCCCCCACATAGCAGACAGCTCAGCTGCCTTCCTGCTCTCTTTTGCAAACTCTTCCCAGGGTGGCCCTACCATCAGAGGAAGTGGTCTTTCCGGCCTTTGGAAGTTTGGCTAACCACACCTAGTTTCCAGAGACATGACCCAGCTCTTTGTGCCTCTGCTTTACTCCTCCAAGTCTGCTGACTCCCTGAACCATACTGGTTCTTTCTCTCACCTCTGCTTACTCTAGGGACTGTCCAGCCCAAGAGAGAACAGCCTGACTACTCAAACTTAGGTTGTTAGAAGTGGGTGTCCCTCCTAACGTGGCATTTGTACACCTGGAATGATGGGCTTAATAGCAGAAGCAGGCCAGGTGTGTATGTGTGGGTGGTGGGGAGACTGAGCCCTGGTACTAGATATGGCCACTGACCAGGACACATGCTTGGGTTAAAGGCCTCGTTACAGGCAGAGACAGGCTAGTGGGTGAGGAGATTGGTGCCACAATGACATTCTGGGAAATAGCCAACACTAAGGAGTCCAATAACAATGGCACGAACAGACACTTACGTGGACAGTGTGCTAAGCACTTAAAATAGATTCACTCTTTTAATCTTCGCAGCAATCCTGTGAGGTAACAATGCTATTTCCCACTTCACGTATGAGGAAACTGAGAGACGGAGGGGTTAAGCATCCTGCTCAAGATCACATAGCTAAGGGGTGGGTACGTGGATATTGCTTGGATAGTCAGCCAATGACTAGGGACAGGTCCATAGTATCCAAACCCTAGTCACTGGGCCAAGGTACCAGTTCCAGAGAGAAGAATGGACAAAAACAAGGCAGAGCAGAGGGGCTCATCCACCCAACAGTCAGGCACTGAGGGCCATCCTCTGTGCCAGGTGTTGGGGGAAGACACAAGTAAGATAGTATCTCATTCGGGCCAGGGCTCAGTTTGAACGGGGGCTGAGGTTGTAGGCACGACAACATGTAGAACTTAGGGGTGGGAATCAAGGCAGAAGGTCAGCTGTTAAGACTGGGCCAGTCTAACAGGTGGGCTTGGGAAGAGTTCTGGTCTGGGAGCATCACAGCCTCTCAGGCAGCTGTTTTGGGGGTAGCAGGTCTGGGAGGGCAACCTATTCTAAATCCCCCAGCCCTGGGGCTGAGGCTGAGCATTAACCCTGTGCCTGTGGATGGGTTGGTTTGGGAACTGCGTTGGGCCTGAACCTCTAGGTGAAAGGATCAGTGGGTCCAGCAGTGGGGATCTGAGTAGGGTAGAGGAATTACTGGGGGCTAATGGAGCAAAGCTCAGGAATGACACCCCGGCTCCTGTGGAGCCTGTTTTCTTTCTATCATTCCTTTGGAAGTATTGGGCCCAGCTGTGGTTGAAAGGGAAATGAATTTGGAGCCAGGGGATCTGGGCTCCATATGTTGGTAGAAACTGTGATGTCTGAACATTCTTGTTGGGATAGCTGAAATTCTTAGTAGAAATTCCAGGAAGACCAGAGGACATCTGGGAAATATATGTGGATTGAAGTGGAGAGAAATACTTAGTCTTCTGGGGGAAATCTCCAATATCAAGAATGAGATTTTTTAAAATTGTTTTTCCAAAGTGACATATTAATCAAGTAATGTATATAAAAGGCTTTGTAAACTATAGGGCAGGACTCCTGTACAAGGCCTTGTTAACATCTTTGTTGTTACAGATCAGGGGACAGGCAACCTCAGCAGTTCACAGGAGGAGATGGAAACATTGCCCCTCCCCACACCAGCTCCTTCTTTCTACAACCCAAAAGAGTCAATTGGAACAGATTTTTAGTTCTCTGCTGTGTTTACTAGTCTCCCGTACAGCCATCAGCTAGGGCTACTGCTACCTGCAGGTAGGACCCAGCTAGGTACAGGAAGAAGAGGGTAGAGCCCCTTGTCCTTAGCAAGCTCAGCCCATCTCAGCTAAGACCCTGAGACCCAGTGAAGTGTATAATGCATTAGAGCCATGCCTGGGGGGGTCAGTCTGCCTGAGTTCAGAGCCTGGCTCTGTGACTGCAGGTAAGTTACTTAATGTCTCTGGGGAACATCTACAAAGTGGGGAAGTTCATATTAGTCTATCTGCCTCATAGGATGGTTCTGAGGGTTACCTGACTGCCTGGAATGCACTCACTCAGCGCCTGGCCCACAGGCAGCTTTTGGTGTTAGCTGCTACTGTTCTCCTTTCCCTCCCTATCTCCCCCTCTCTGCTTTCTTCTCCTGTTTTTCCTCCACCATCTTCAGAGGGCTTTCTAGAACCTCAAGCTAGTGGCATGGTTGGCCTGGTTGGCTGTCAGTGCTCTGAGCTGACAGAGTTTGAGTAACTAGATCTGAGTCCCTGAACCCCTGTATTCAGAGCATGAGCCCTCTAGGGTTGACTTTGCCTGGCCCTTGCCACTCGCCCTCCCCGCCCCGGTGACCGAGGCCCTAGCCCTTGACCTCAGAACTCCTTGATGCCAGTCACTAGCTATCCCAGCACACTTTTTGGGATATGTTTTCTTTTTTGGGTAATTGTGGTCCACACAGCAGTGATCCTTACCTGCCACCTTACACAGTGATTCCACACAGTGACTTCTAATGAGCCTAATACCTCAGTGAAACTTTCCAACTGCCCTATGAAGTTGCATAGCTCATTTATTCATTTGGCAAATGCTCATTGAGCACCTGCTGTGTGCCTCTAGGGGTTCAGCCAGGGTGGCACAGTGGAAAGAAAATGGGGAATCGTAGAAGAGGCATTCAGGCAGTTTGACAGAGTGGATAAAACCTGAACTCCTGATTCTCACAAACGGGCCCTCAAACTGGCTCTGCCACTCACAGCTGTATGGCCTGAGGCCAGTCAACCTACCTCCCCGTACTCCATTTTCTTATATGTAAAATGGGCATATGAATAGTCCCCACCCCCCAGGGCTTCCTTACTAGCTTCAGTTCCTGCTCTGCACTTGCAGATAATTTGTACCTTGATTTTTAGTTCATATCTCAATATATTGTGATTCCGTCTGCCTTCCAAGCTATATTCTGAGCTCTGGTGGGCAGGAACCACTTGTTTTTGTTTGTATCTCTAGCGCCTCCCATAGTGCCTGGCCCAAAATATATAAGCTGTTGCTGAAACGTTAACACTATGTGGTAATTATTTTTCCAGGTCTGTCTTCCTCATTAAGCTGTGAGCTTCCGGAGGGCAGATATTTTGTCTCACTATATGCAGAACATAGCGGGTCTGGCAGGATGTAGTGGGTGTGGCTTAAAGTAGGGGCTCAGGGAATGGTGGTTAAATGAGTGGTGGAGTGAGGGAAGGAATGAATGAGGAGTAGAGGGAGACTGATGACTAAGCCTAAGACACCTTCTTATAGGCCTGCTACTATTACCGAGGTAATGCTCAGCTTGGAATTAATTTGCAAATACAGTAGGAATGTGAGATAAGGGCTAGCTTCATTTTCTGAGGCCTGATTCTCCTCAATCTTGTTCTAGAATTTAAGACCGTTGATGACCTTTTCCTTGAAATGCTTTCCTTCTTTAGCCTCTTTAAGAGCAAACTCTTTTGGGTTTCGTCATGCCTTTCTGACCCTGCCCTTGTTCCTTGTTTTGTTGTTGTTGAGCCTTCTTCCTCGTGCTTCCTCACCAGAACTTCTTCCACCTCCACTGCTGACACCCCACTGTAATGTAAATGTTCTCTAGGCTTTGGACCAGGCCCTGTCCTCTCCTTTGATATGTAAAAATTCTTACCCTTTTCCTCCCAAACTGACCTCTCTCCCCATCTTCTCTTTTCTCACCCTTTCAATATTTTTTGGTGCATAAGGAGTAGGTATGAGTATATATTTTTAAACTACTATGCTATTATCACATTTAACAAAATTAGCAATAATTATTAATATCATTTCATACCCAATCCATATTCAGATTTCCCTGATTTTCTCAAAGATGTCATTTTATAATTAGCTTTTTAAAATTAGAATCCAAATAGGGCCCACACACTCCATTTGGCTCTGTCTCATAAGTCTTTTATTGCTTTTGAGTCATTGGAGAAACCAGGTCATTTGCCCTGAAGAATGTCCACATTCTCAATTTATTTCTTTTCTCGTGTTGTCATTTAACTTGTTTCTCTATCCCCTGTATTTCCTGTAAACTGGTAGTTATGTCTAGAGGCTTTGATTAGATTCAGGTTGAAGTTTTTGGGTAAGAATACTTCACAGCCAGTGCTGTGTACTTTCTATTATATCACCTCATGAGGCAAATCCTATCTGGCTGCCCCACTTTTAGTGTTACTAGATTGATCAGTGGGTTTAAATGGTGTCACCTGGAGCCCCCCATTATCAAGGTCCCCATCAACGCTTCACCTAATGGTTTTAACAACCATTGATGACTACTGTTTGGGTCCATTATTTCATTAAGAGTTGCAAAATGGCGTTGTTCTAATTCTGTTATGGCTTCTGCATTCATTACTTGGGATTTTTGTATCAAGAAGCATTTTATTCTTCAACCATTTAGTTACCAGGAGTTAGTGTATACCAAACAAAGGAGCAGGATAAATATTTGATACCTTCCCTTATAAAAACATCAATTTTCAGAATGAGTTGGTATCCTAGCAACCTTCAATGGTGACCAATCAAGTATTGTTATGAACTCATAGATTTTTATACATTTAGTGTGTTTCAATCTATTGTGGTCATTATTCAATTTGTTGCTAAAATTATTTCATCTTAGGCCAGTGGGGGTCCTTTCAAGTTGGCTCGTTTCCTTTTGTCATGATAGATTTCTTGATTTTTGGTTTGTTTTCAGGCTCATCTTGTACAATTCCAAACCCAGACCTGGAGTCAACCATTTTGCCAAGGGGCTCTTGTTCCTTTAGATGGGGGATGGTATTAACAGACCCCAGTCTGAAGGCTGGGTTTCCTCATTGCAGCTGGGTTGTCAAGTCTTTTCTTCTTAGTGAGAGCGCTAGAAAATGCCTATTTTTTTCCCAAAAGGAAGCGTGATGAATTCCTACTGATATTGCAAAGCTGAATTTAAGAGTATAGGGCTTTTCCTTAACATGTTTGATTTTGTAACTGTATCTCATTTCTCTCACTCTGAAAGTCTTGGTTCCTAATGACATTATGTAATTACTTGCATTACCCTATATTGTATCTGTAACAATTTCAAAGGAGCAATTCCAATGTTACTACTAAGATTACCAAATGCAGTTTAAGATTTCTTGGCTTTTCCTTTTGCCCTTAGAATAAATCCTACTAGGGAGGTAGTCAAAGTATTGCGTTTCAAAGTCCCTTGAAAAGTAATTTCTTTCTCTGTGTGGTTATGTTACCAATTTGATACACAGTTTGATTCATTTGCTTCATTTTTTCTCAGTTTTGCAGATTGTTTTCTTTCTTTTTTGAAATTTAATTTTACATTTAATTTATATAAAGCATTTACAGAGTTCCAAAGTCAAAACCATATAACAGGAGATACTCTAAATGTCTTGCTTCCATCCTTCCCCCATTCTTTTTTCTCCCTCCCTCTATTGTAACCGTGTTTAATTAGGTTTTGGCTTATCCATCCATTATGTATTTGAATATTAAACAAAAGAGAATAAGTAATTGTATTTCACCCCCATGTCTTACACAAATGTAGCAAGTACTGTAAAAACTGTTCTGCTCCCTTTTCTTACTCAACATTCTAGATTAGAGATCATTCTGTGTCAATGAATGGAGATCTCCCTTGTTCTTGTTTTGTGACTGTATAGTATGCTAGCCTAAAGAGGCACTGTACTTTGTTCAGCTGGTCAGTCCCTGCTGACAGATACTTGTATTAGTCCTAGTCTTTTTCAATTACAAAGAATGCTACCATAAGTAGTGGAGGTATTTGTCTCATGATTCTCTTCACGCCAAGCCTCAATGGCATTCTTAACTCTCCCTTCTGCCTCCTTTTGTACACCTAATCACTTCTGAACCCTGGTGATTCTTCCTTTGCACTCTTCTCTGTTTCTGCCTTTCTATCCCTTATGCTGTCACCGAGATTTAGACACTAGTTGTCATTGCCTGGGTCATAGCAATAGCAGTGGAATCCCTACTTATTTTTCTCCTCAGTCCGGTCTGTGCTGCACACCGTGGCCACATTCATTTCCTGAAATATTGCTTTCATCATAATCTCTTCTCACTCTACTCAAAAATCTTCAATAGTAGCATAAAATCCAAATTCTGTAGTTTGGCATTCAAGGGCCTCCATGGACGGAGCCAAATCTCCTTTCCTGATATTCATTCCCTCTGCTTTGGTCCATGGATACATTGCTCTGCATATTTGGTTTCCCAAATATCACATTAATTGTTATCTTTATACCTTACCTATTCTTCAAAGTTACACTTAAATTCCAGATCTTTAGAAACCCTACTGGAAACCTCTGCTGAGGCTGGCTCTCTCTCCCTTGAGCTTATACTCTTTGTGATATCCATTTGAAACTGAGCAGACTTAGTCCCTCGCCAAATGGAAAGATCTCGAGTGCATCTGGTCACTACCGTAAGATCTAAGAAATCCATCGATACATTCATCAAGCATTAACTGAACATCAGAATAGCATCCAAAGGTGAGGGACCTTTGGATTGGTTAGGGTTCTTTCTGGTAATGACCAAGAAGAATGTGGGATTCTATCTGTCTGGAGGCACAGCTATGAATATGTTCCAGGGTGGCAATACATGATGGAGAGATATACTCACAGACTGTGTAGATTGTCCCTTCCAGAGGTGGATTTAATCCCACTTCCAGGAGAAGAAATCAGACTTGATTCTGGGGGAAACGATGTGTTTAATAGGTACTGAGTCAAAAGGTCTCAAATCTTGGAAGGGCACTGCTTTTTCCACCTTCCCCCATTAGGATAAAACATGGCATTTTGTTTCTTGAGGACCTAGAACTCATATAAACCTGACATTATCTTGGCCACCAGCTATGTGACAAGCTGGTTGGCCAATCTCACATTATAGAACACTGCTTCCTTTCTGTACTTTTGTTGTTTGGGTTGCATTAACCTTAATTTCTTAAAGTTCCTTTTAAAACTTCACCATCTGGAGCTAGAACTATTTTTGGTTTATTTATTTACAATTTATCCTCTTTACTTCCAAAAGGATTTGAAGAAGCTTGCAAGTTTAAACATAATGCAAAGTAAGGCATAGAACAGAATTGTTTATTTTAAGCAGTAGGTATTACGAGATACCTTGGTTGAGTGGAATGCTATGGTTGTTGAGCACTGACTATGACTCTGAATTTTTTGGCAGTCAAGTGTAAGGGTTACACTGGTATATATTTACCTGAGAACTAGAAAGCAGATATATTCCTCTTTAAAGATCAACTTCCCGCTGATATGAAACTCATATTGGGATTTGTCACATGAACCTTGTATAAGCACATTAGGTAACACAGTGACTCATGTTTTTAATTTTTACACATTAAACACAGAATATAATGCAGAAATACCCATCAAATCATCACTGTATATATTGATTGAATTAGGGTTTTGTTTTTGCTATTTGTGTGAAAAATTAATTCAACTTTCAAACACTGCTAGCAGACCCCCACTTGGGGAAACTGTTGGGCAGTATCTACTAAAGCTAAACAAATGCCTACCCAATGACCCAGCAATTCCACTGCATGTGTTCACTGAAATATATTTACAAGAATGTCCATTAGAGCATTATTTAGTACCAGTCAAATAATTGGAATAACTCAAATATCCATTAGTCGTGAATATATGAATAAATTGTGCATTTATACAATGGAATACTCTATAGTAATGAAAATGAACAAATTAGGGCTACATGCAAGAACATGGAAGATGCTTTTTTTAAAGATTTTATTTATTTATTTATTTGAGAGAGAGAGCAGAGTGAGAGAGAGAGAGAGAGAGCACAAGGGGTGGGGGGAGGGCAGAGGGAGAGGGAGAGGCAGACTCCATGCTGAGCAGGGAGCCGGATGTGGAGCTCGATCCCAGGACCCTGGGATCATGACCTGAGCTGAAGGCAGACCCTTGACCGACTGAGCCACCCAGGTGCCCCTGGAAGACTCTTATAAACATCATATTTGTTGAAATAAATCAGACCCTAAATAATACATACTGTCTTATTCAATTTCTATAAAGTTCAAAAACAGACAAAACTAAACTGTGATATTAAAAATCCAGATAAGAGGTAATTTTCAAGAGGGAGGAAAGGAAAATGATGGGGGCATGATGGGGCTTCTAGAGATGATGATGTTCTATTTTGGTGCCCAAGTAGTGGTTACTGGAGTGTGTTCACGTTACACTAATTTATGGAGCTGTACAAGTATGAGCTTTGCACTTTTCTACGTGTGTGTTATGCTTCAGCAAAAGTTTAAATGTGAATACATGTACATAATAAGATTTCAAACTATATAGAAAAGTATATAATGAAAACGAAGTCACTGTTCTACTCTAAATTCCCATTCCCTCTCATCACAGTCTATAACTATTGCCAGTTTCTTGTAACACCTAATTATTCTTCTAGAAATGTCCTGTAATAAAAACACAATGGTGTGTATGTATCTATGGGTATATCTCTATTCCTTTTTGTTATTTACAAAAATGGAAGCACACTGTATACATTATTCTGACACATGATTTTTTCACGTAACACTGTTTCTTGGACATCTTTTTCTATCAGTGCATAGAAAATATCTACCTTCTTCTTTGTAATGGCTCCATAACGTATTCCATTATGAGGATGCACCATGTTTAACCAGTCCTCTATTAGTGGATATTTAAGATTTTCCACTTTTTAAAATATTACAATGATACATTAAACATCTTTTTACACAGGTCCTTGCACACGTGTATGGGGCATAGGGGACTTTTGCATCCTTTTGTTAAGTTGTCTAATTGTAAGTGAAAATCCCATGGACTCAAAACCATCGTTAAAATTCCCTTAGGAAGGCTGGCATGCCATATCTTCATCATTCCTGTTTTCCTGTTTGTCCTCCAGTATTGAAGTAGATCGTTGAGTCTGGTTTAGCACCTGATGAAGAGAAGACCTTGTAGGTATGAGCTAAATTGAGTGACATATGTGCCTTTTAAAGCACCAGAACCACAGTGAGATGATCACTCTGAGAGGTACATGAGGACCAAGGTTTATGAGGGAGTAACAGAACCACAACTTCCACCTTACATTCTCGCTAAGGCATGGCAGGGTCCTTGAGCAGAATGGTGGGTATAACCTGGACACCATTTCAGTTGTCTTTTATCTCTCTCAACTCTGCTTCTAACATTCTGTTTATGTCTTTGTCTCCCTTTCTTTCTGTCTCCCCTTTTCCCCCCTCCCCCTCTCTATATGCTGAATGCCTATGATTAAATTGGTATAACTCATGTGTGCATATTCTGTGCTTCTGCTGTATATTCATAGGATCAATTCCAAGAGGTGGGATTTGGGCACATATATATGTATGAATGTATTTTCAAATCATATGCGTGTGTGTTCTATATAGATACATCTTTTTATTATGAAAATTTCAAACATATACAAAAGCAGATAGAATTCTATAACAAAGGGCACCTGGGTGGCACAGTCCGTTAAACGTTCAACTCTTGATTTCAGCCCAGGTCATGTCCAGCTCAGGCGCATGAGACTGAGCCCTGCGTCAGGCTCCCTGCTCAGTGGGGAGTCTGCTTGAGATTCTCTCTCTCCCTCTCCCTCTGTCCCTCCCCCACACACATGCATGCTCTCTCCCCCCGCCTTTTGCTCTCTCAAATAAATGAATAAATCTTTAAAAAAAAGAAATCTGTAATAAGACATAACAAAACTCCTGTACCCATCACCCAGCCTCAAAAATGATCAACCCATGGCCACTGTCATCTATACCACACACACTTTTCCTCTTTTTGTAATATTTTGAAGCAAGTCGCAGACATCATAACACTTTATCTGAGTGGTTCAGTATGTATTTCTAAAGGATTGGGACTCTTAAAAAAATACACAATGCAATTATCACACCTCAAAATGAACAAAATTTCATTAAAATCAACAAACATCCAGTCAATGTTCTAGTTTCTAATTATCTTACAGTTGGGATAAATGAATTATTTGTTTGACTAAAACTCTATGTAAGGGCTAGATACTGTAATTGATTGAAAAAAAAGATAATAGCCTTTTAGTCTCTTTTAATCTATAGGTTCCCCTTCAGTCTTTTTTCTTCTTGCAATTGGTTTTTGGAAGAAAATGGATTGTTTTTCCCTGTAGCATTTCCCACACTCTGGATTTTGCTGATTGCAAATTAGTAGTTGATTTTAGAGGCTTAATTAGATTCAGGTTGAAGGTTTTTTTTTAGCATTTTGTTTTGTTTTTAATGAGGCTACTTCATACATGATTTTGTGCTCTCCATGAAGTGACATATACTATCTGGTTTTCTCTACTTTTTTTTAAGATTTTATATATTTATTTATTTGCAAGAGAGAGTGTGAACATAAGTGGGGGGAGGAGCAGAGGGAGAGGGACAAGCAGACTCTGTGCTGAGTACAGAGCCTGATGTGGGGCTCGATCCCATGACCCTGAAATCATGACTTGAGTCAAAATCAGGAGTTGGACACTTAACTGACTGAGCCACCCACGTGCCCTGGTTTTTTCGACTTTTATGTTGGTAGCCATTGATGATCAAGTCTAGATTCATTTATTCATTAAGGGTTGCAAGATGGTGATGTTTCTCTTTTATTATTCCTTCTTTATTTATTAGCTAGAATATGTCTATACATCTACTTGGTTACCCAGGGTACTGTTTGTATAAGAAGGCAAGATGAACGCCTTTTTTCAAAATAATAAGCTAGTTTGCCAGCATCCAGTAATAAAGGCAATGAGTGATTATTTTTTAAAGTATAATCATGAATTAATGGACTTAAACATATTTGATGTGTTTTAATACATTGTTCTTATTCATATTGAGTCTTGCATTAGCCACTGGGAAACTCTTAAGTGGTTCATTGAGTCTTTTTTACATGACTCTAGTAGTCTTTGAAAATTTTCTTGCTAGGTATGAGATAGTCCGGGATCATCATGTACACTTCCTGCTCCAGATATGAAGAACCATATTTATAGATGTCAACATAGTATAGGGGAAAGTGCACACAGAGGGACTGGGATTGAATCCTGGCCCTAACTCATACTGCCTATATGGACGTGGACAAGCTACTTAATATCTACCAGCTTAAGTTTCTTCATTTTTAACATAAACTAATGGCACCTATCTCCCATGGTTTTTTGGAGAGTTAAAATTATATATATATATATATATTAATTATATATACCACACACACACGTAGTAGGTACTCAGAAATTCATGTTCCTTCTCCATTTCCTGTTCTCTTCTTACTCAAGTGACAATATCACTTAAGCTTCTGTGTTTACAGCATGGAGTGTTCTCTTTCACATATGGCAGACACTCAGTACATACTTGCAAACTGACTTTGAGGATAGATGTCATCAAGTAGTTGATGCCAACACATGTTAAGCTCTATGAAAGCAGGCATTGTCTCAATGACATTGTTTTTAAAAAGTGTTTTTCCTTTATTTTTTCAGAGTGCCCATTCACAAATATTAATAAATAAATCCCTTCTCACCATGGTGAATTGAGGTGTGATGGTAATACCAGCTTTCAGTTGTGTTAAAGAAAGAAGAGAAGCATAGATAATTCAAAAGGATAATCCAAGTTCGTGAGTCACTCCAAAGTCACTCATTTCAGTTTGAAAGACATTATCTGATATATATAGCTGATTTCCCTTCTTAAATTAGCTTTACTTACACTACTATTAAAATGGCATTTCATTCCTCAAGGTCACAGCAGCTAGAGAGGGTAATAAGTCCAAATGTACTGAACAAGCCACAGAAGCCAACTTGGGATGAGGTGTTTACCCTAGATATTCTGCCCTTATAGTCATGTGTTGCTATGGTGCTGTCCTCAATTTAGGATCAGAATTAGGAAATTGTCGGGGTGCCTGGGTGGCTCAGTCAGTTAAGCGGCTGCTTTCGGCTCAGGTCGTGATCTCGGGGTCGTGGGATCAAGTTCTGCGTCGGGCTCTCTGCTTAGCGGGGGGAGTCTGCTTCTCCCTCGCCCTCTGTGCGTGCATGCTCTCTCTCTCAAATAAATAAATAAAATCTTAAAAAAAAAAAAAGGAATTAGGAAATTGTCAGGCAGTCTCAATGTTCCAGCCCTGGCAGCCAGGGGAGCAGCAGCAACTGCAAAGGGCATAACCTTTTGACAATTAACTAAAAGATAGTGAATGAGGGTGGAAAGAGTGGTAAGGAAGAGCCTTCTCAATTAAGTAGTATCCTGTGATGGTCTTCAGCTCAGAGTCTGATCTAGGGTGATTTGGATTTTGAGAGAGCTTGCTGGAGAATTCTTTTGCCTGGTGGCTGCTTCCCCCAAAGTACCCAATGACCAGGTCGTTACATGACACTATTCACTCAAAAGGTACTAGCTTTTGAGTAGGGAAAGCTGTTTGACCACCTACCCATGGGTCCCATTCTCCAAGCTCTTTGTCTCATGGTGGGGCAGAAGTAGCTGGCTGAGGTGGCTGGAAAGCCCACTTGTATTTCCTGAGAGATAAGCTCTGGGACTATGTCTTGTCTCGGGCTGGCTACCCAGGATCCCTTTTCCCATAAGCCCCAGGGGTGAACTCCTAATAAACATAAAGGCTTGCTTTGTGCAAGAGCTTTTAGAGGCTCTTTCTGTGCATTCTGACATTGAATCCTCATAGCCAGTTATGGCAGTGTGGGTATTAGATACAAATTTGATAGATAAAGAACTGAACATTCAGAGAGATTTGCCTGGCTACTCTTATCCCAGGTTCCACTTCCAGGCTAATACTTTTTTCATTTTAGGGACTTCACTGCCAATCAGCCCCTAATGGGAAGTAGGCAGGGGAGAGCAAGGATACCAAATAAGGAGAGGTGATCAAGGTTTTGGAAGCCTCACACAGTTTTTGTCTCATTTAATCCCTGTTCCATCTCTTCTTGTGGATCTGAAGTCTCCTAGCCCTGAAGTTAAAATTCTAAACCCATGATCTGACGACAACAAATATATTTAGGGCTGAATTAATGAGGCCTACTATTGGAAGTGGGTCTGTCCCAGGAAATCTGGTATTCTTGGTTCACATAGTTTTGAGTCCTCGCTGACTCTTTTCCTGCCCTCTTGTCATTTACTCCAGTGGCCTCCCAGGAACAGTAAGTGACCCCTGGGACTCATGGGTAGAGTATGGTTGGGCTGCTAGCTGAACCCTAGGCAGACTGAACCTGCATTCTACATTGTTCTAACCAATTGAGCCACAGTACTTCAGTGATTGATGATGGAACATAAAGGTGTGTCTCCATGTAAGGTTGTAGTCTAATAGAGAAGGAAACAAATGCGAATATGAAATATTTAACTTGAGAAGCAACAAGCTCTAATCAGACCCATGGAAGCATTATGTCAATGTCAAGTAATTGTCAGGAGTAGAAATTATTTAAATACATGCTCAGTATATTTAGTATTTTTCTTGTTTGTTTTATTTGTGGTTAAGGACTGCAGATAAATGAGGGGGGAAAATGAGAAGGAAAGGTACCACTGAGGTTTTACCTCATCTCAAAAGATTATTTTCATCACAGGACTTCTGTAGAATAACTAATAACCGTTGTTAAATAGAAAAAACATTTCTGAAATAAGAGTCAACTTAGGAAAGATTTTCTTTGGAAATAACATTAAACGTTGTATTTTAGAAATACTCTTTATCCTATTTTCAGGCTGCTTACTCATGCCTGCTTTCTGTCAATACTAAACAGAGTAATAATAAATCTTGCTCTCTTAACAGAATTACTCTTTTTACTCTTGTCATTTTTTCTAACCACTTTAGATCACAATACTTTGCTCGTGTGTGTGTGTGTGTGTGTGTGTATGTGTGTGTGTGTGTGTGTTTTAGCTTAAAGACCAACTATTTTGAAATTAGATTTAATTCATTATCTTTGAAACCTGAAAGCCTCACAGCTCTGGGTGTTTCTGTAGAAAGTCCCCCACCTTGCCAGAAGGGCATAATGAAATGTCAGAGGGGTGGCTGTTCATCTTTCCATTTATGGGCTTATTGTCTTTGACATCCTTTATACTACTTGATCATTCTCTGCTTGGGCCAATTAACACAAGGACAAAGAGACCTTATTGCCATTCTTTCATCATTTTACAAGATCTCACCTTCACGACCTCCTTTTTGATACTGTTGACCAGCTGGGGACATGCACATAGCTTCCACTCACCATACTACATGAGATGCATCTTAGGTGCATGTCCCTGAGCTAACAAAGATCTTTCAGCAAAGATCTAGAGCAGAGGTTGGCAAACTATGGCCCACAGGTCAAATCCAGCCCACCTCCTGCTTTTGTAAAGTTTTATTGGCACACAGCCACACACATTGTTTACATATTGCTCATGAGTGCTTTCATGATACAACAGCAGAGCTGAGTAGTTGCCAGAGACCAAATATCTCCCCAAAACTGAAATATTTACTGTGTGGCTCTTCAGAAAATGTTTGCCAACCCCTGTTCTATAAAACAGATGTCTGCCATAACATGTACCCAAGACATCTTGGGGAGTGTTTGCAGGTATTTTAGAGGTGAGAGCAAAAGACTATGATGAAAATACACCAAGATCTCTAACCTGGGAGCAACAAAAGGGGTTCCAGTGTTCCAGGCCCTGTTCTGTCACTATTTGAATCAGTTTGGGCAGATCCCATTTCTTTCCTGTCCCAAGCTTTCCCCAAAGGTTAAATGAAAGAATTGAACTAGGTGATATATAGGGGCCCTTCCAACTCTGAGATTCTGTGGTTCCAATGTTTAGTTTAATAAGATCTTTTGTAATATACAGATACATATATACTTTGAGACTACAGGATGCCCCATTTTCTTAAAACCTTTTTATTTTGAGATAATTTTATTTTATTTTTTTGAAAGAGTTTATTTATTTATTTATTTGTCAGAGTAAGAGAGGGCACAAGCAGGGGGAAGAGCAGGCAGAGGGAGAAGCAGGCTCCCTGCTAAGCAAGGAGACTGATGCAGGACTCGATCCCAGGAAATAACATTAAACACTGAGCTGAAGGCAGATGCTTAAACAGCTGAGCCACCCAGGCATCCCTTGAGATAATTTTAGTTTTACAGAAAATTTATAAAAATGCCACAGAGAATTGCTGCACACCCTCCAGCGAGCTTCCTCCATGTTAACATGTCACATAACCATTGTACACTCCTCAAAACTAAGAAATTAACCTTGGTACAATACTATTATTTAAACTACAGACTTCATTTGGATTTTACCAGTTTTTCCACTGGTGTTTTTTCTGTTCCAGGATCCAATTATGGATATCACATTGCAGCTCCTTAGTCTCCTCTAATCCGTGACAGTTCATCAGCCTTTCATGTCCTTGACACTTTGAAGATCACCAATCAGTTATTTTGTAGAATGCCCCTTGATTTAGTTTCATCTAAACTTTTTTCATGATTAGATTGAGATTGTGCCTTTTGGGGAAGGCTACCACTGAGGTGAAGTGCCTTTACCAGTCCATAACATCAGGGGATGCCTGGTATCAGTAAGGATTACTGGGGATTACTGGGGATATGTATTACTAATTTTGATCCCTGGCTAAAGTGGTTCCTGCCAGAATTCTCTACCATAAAGTTACCATTTCCTTCCCTGTCTCTGTAATTACTAAATATTTTAGGGAAAATACTTTGAGATTATGCAGACATACTGTTCCTTTTCTTAAAAGATTTTATTTATTTGAGAGAGAGAGCTTGCAAGTGGGGAGGGGCAGAGGGAGAGGGAGAGAGAATCTGAAGCAGACTCTGCACTGAGAGTGGAGTCTGACATGGGGCTCAATCCCACTACCATGAGACCATGACCTGAGTTGAAACCAAGAGTTGGACACTAAACTGCGCCACCCAGGTGCCCTAGGCATACTGTTTCTGCTTAAACTTTTGCCCATAAGACTTATTACAACACCACTGGTAGATACCCCCTGCAGCATTTATCACTGTTGTGTTCTGATGGTGATTTTCTATTTCCCTCATTCCTTCTGTGTGTATTGATTAGGATTTTTCTATTAGGAAGTGTGTACCTTCTCCCACATTTATTTGTGTCAGTATGAATTCATGGATTTTATTTCATGTTTTGGTTATTTTTTGCTCATTGCTCAGATTGTTTCAACTTTGGACATTGGGAACTCTTTCACATTGGCTTCTGTGCCCATTCAGTATGCCCCTGTTAGGTTTTTTAGGCTTTCCAACTTTTATATAAAAGGGGATGGTCTCTGAGTTGCTATGATGTTGAAAGTTTGGTTTTCAATCAAGGGCAATTATGCTTCCCCCAACCCCCACCCCTAGGGACATTTAGCAATGACTGGAGACATTTTGGTTGTTATAACTCTTAAACATCCTACAGTGAGTGCATGGTACAGCTCCCCATGTTCACGAATTTTCCAGTCCAAAATGTCAGTAATTCTGAGATTGAGAAACTGGTCTAGATCATCCTTTTCTCTCTTTTTTTTTCCTTTTTTGTTTTTAAGTAGGATCCATGACCAACCTGGGGCTCGAACTCACAACCCTGAGATTGAGAGTCACATGCTCTACCTATTGAGACAGCCAGGTGCCCCTACATCATTCTTTTCCTTATGGCCAGATGTATGGCACGCACACAAAAAATACTGTCAGGAACAAAATAATTGTTTTCTTAAAATATGTATTTTTTAAATTATTAAACATTTTGTGCTTATAAAAAATATAAAAATTAATATAAAGTGGGACTTCCTCTTCCAGCCATGATGGAAAAACAGGGACTGATTACCTTCCATCTTAACTAGGAAACCAAACCAAATATATGAAATAATGGCTTTCAGACATTGGAAAACAGGCAGTACAAGAGTGCAAAATGGTGATTCCTAACAGAGGGAAAACAAGTAAGGTGAGCCCCACGAGTGCCATAGCTTATTGCCTGGACTCATGTAGGCTTCAACAGAGAAAGGGGGAACCCAAAACAATGCTAGAGAGCTTGCTCAATAGGAGAAACAAAGATAAGAGTTCATGGAAGCCAAGAAGGCTGGAAATTGCAAAGAACACTACTAAAGAACCAGAATCTGTACATAAGGAGACAGCTTCAGAGATATGCAGAAGGTCTCCTTGAGTTATTGACTGAACTCTAATCTGCACATGCATGAGAATAAAAACTACCCTTGGTCAGTGAAAGGACACCAGAAAGCAGTAGACTGAACAATCAGAGTTTACACAGGCTAGGAATAGTTCATGTTCCCACCAACCAGTGCGGAAAGACCTGTAGTACTTAAGATATCAGGTAGAGCCCTTAAAGAGATATTGTCTTAGTAATAGGCCTAAATTATCCCTAGACTAAAGGCTGCCATAGACATGCTCTAACAAAGCTTATAAGCAAGGCTTGAAAGAATTGAACTGATTTTAAGTAACTTGACTGCTTTCCACAACAAAACCCAACAATATTTAAAGGAATATAACAAAATCCAGCACCCAACAATGTAAAACACACAGTGTTCAGTATCCAATTAAACAGTATTAACCATACAAAGAAACAGAAAAATGTGATTCATAGCCAGGAGAAATACCAATCTAAAGGTACAGACTCTTAGAAATGACAGAGATAATGGAATTAGCAGACAAAAACACTAAAATAGCTATTATAAATATATTGTATATGATTATGAAGGTGCAGGGAATATGGACACATTAAAGAGAGAAATGGGAGATATAAAAAGGCTCAAATCAAACTGGTAGAGATGAAAAATATATGAAATAAAAATGTACTGGATGGGATTAACAGAATAGAAACTGCAGTAAATTAGATAACTTGAAGTCATAGCAAAAGAAACTATACAAAACAAAGTACAGAGAGAAAAGACTGGGGCGGGGGGCGAAGAACATAGCAGCATCTGTGACCTGTGATAACATAAAGTGATCAAACATAATGCATAATTGGAGTGTCAGGAGAGTGGGAGGGCAGAAAATATTTGAAAAAATGTGGCTGGATAATTTTTAAACTTTATGAAAATTAAGTATCCAATGATCCAAGAATATCAACAAACTCCAACGAAGTAAGTGTAAAGAAAACTACATCATTACACATCAGAATCAAATTGCTGAAAAACACTGAAAAAGAGAAATATTAAAAGCAACCATAGGAGAAGAGACATATTACATGAGGAGCAGAGATAAGAATTACATCAGACTTCTTGTCAGAAACCATGCAAGCTAGAAGACAGTGGAGTGGCATCTTAAATATCCTGAAGGAAAAAAAGTCATCATATACATCCATAACCAGTGCAAATAAGTATCTTTCGGAAATGAAGATGAGCTTTACTATTGTTTTTCTAGTCTTATTTATTTATGCTCTAATCCTTATGATTTATCTTATCTCTATTATTTCCTTCCCTCTGATAATTTTGGGCTTAGTTTTCTCTTTTTCTAGCTCCTTAAGATGTAAAATTAGGTTATTGAGATCATTCTTTTTTCTTAATGTAGGCATTAATCACTATGAACTTCCCTCTTAGAACTGCCTTTGCTGGGGCGCCTGGGTGGCTCAGTGGTTAAGCGTCTGCCTTTGGCTCAGGTCATGATCCCAGGGTCCTGGGATCAAGCCGTGCATCAGGCTCCCTGCTCGGCAGGAAGCCTGCTTCTCCCTCTCCCACTCCCCCTGCTTGGGTTCCCTCTCTCGCTGTGTCTCTCTCTGTCAAATAAATAAATAAAAGATTTATAAAAAAAAAAAAAAGAACTGCCTTTGCCATGTTCTGTAAGTTTTGGTATCTTTTGTTGCCATTTTCATTTGTTTCAAAGATATTTTTTATTTCCGTTTTGGTTTCTTCTTTGACCTACTGGCTGTTTAGGATTGTGTTGTTTAATTTCCACATATCTGTGAATTTTCCAATTTTCCTCTTGTTATCTCTAGTTTCATACCATTGTCATCAGAAAAGACACCTGATATGATTTCAGTTTTCTTAAATTTGTTACAACTTGTTTTGTGGCCTAACATGATCTGTCCTGGAGAATGTTCTGTGTGTGCTGGAGAAGAATGTTTATTCTGCTGCTATTGGATAGAATGTTCTGTATATGTCTGTTAAGTCCATTTGGTCTCTATTATTCATCAAGTCCACTCTTTCTGTATTGATTTTCTGTCTGCTTGATTTATCCATTGTTAAAAGTGGGGTATTGAAGTCCCCTATTTTATTGTATTGCTGTCTTTTTCTCCCTTCATATCTGTTAGTATTTGCTTAACATCTTGAGGTGCCCCAATGTTAGATGCATGTATATTTATAATTGTTATATCCTTTTGATGAATTGACCCCTTAATCATTATGTAATGACCTTCTTTGTCCCTTGTGAGTTTTTGACTTAAAACCTATTTTTTTCTGGGATAACTGTAGCTACCTCTTCTGTCTTTTGGCTACCGTTTGCATGGAATGTCTTTTTCCATCTCTTCACTTTCAGCCTGCGTGTCCTTAGAGGTCAAGTAAGTCTCTCACAGGCAGCATATAGTTGTATCTTGTTTTTTAATCCATTCAGTCACACTATGCTTTTGATTAGAGAATTTAATACTTACATTTAAAGTAATAATTGATAAGTAAGGACTTACTATTGCCATTTGTTGTTTTCTAATTATTTTGTAGTTCCTTTGTTTCTTTCTTCCTCTCTTATCTTCTTTTGTGATTTTATAATAAGAACTTTCAGACAAAAGCTGAGAGAAGTGATAACCAACAGACATGCACCACAAGAAATGTTAAAGGGGGGTGCCTGGGTGGCTCAGTCGGTTGAGGGTTGAGTGACTCTTGCTTTTGGCTCGGGTAGTGATCTTAGGGTCGTGGGATTGGGCCTCACATTGGGCTCTGTGCTCAGCGGGGAGTCTGCTTCTCTCCCTCTCCTTCTGCCCCTCCCCTGCTCTTCTCTTTCTCTCCCTCAAATAATTAAATAAATCTTTTAAAAAAAGAAATGTTAAAGGAAGTTTTTCAGACAAAAGGAAAATTATACCAAATGAAAAATTGGATCAAACAAAGGTGTGAAGGGCACTGGAATTTGTAAACATGTGAGTATACATGAAAGACACTTTTTAAAAATTATTTTTATATTATCCTTAAATGAAAATTAACCGTTTGAGTGAAAAATAATAACAGTGTGTTGTGATATTTATAATAAGAAACTAAATATGTGACAACAATAGCACAAAGGACAAGGAGAAAAGGGATGTATATGTGAAGTGGTATAATACTGCTTGAAGGTAGACTGTGCTAAGCTAAAGATTTTATTGTAAACCCTAGAATAATCAAAAAATGAAACAAAAAGAGTTAGCCAATAAAACCAATACTGGAGATAAAAGGTAATCATAAAAATAATTAATCAAAAATAAGGCAGGAATAAAAGAAAACGAAGAACAAGACCAAATAAGACAAATAAAAATTAGATAGCATTTGCATGATTTAACTTCTCTTAAATTTATGAAGACTTTTTTGTAGCCCAGAATATGGTCTTTCTTTGTGAACATTCTGTGTGCACTTGAAAATGATGTATATTCTGCTCTTGTTGGATAGAATGTTCTATAAAAGTCAATTAGGTCAATTTAGCTGATACTATAGTTCAAGTTTTCTATATCCTTACTAATATTCTTTCTATTTGTTCTATCAGTGACTGAGAGAGGAATATTGATAGATAGGTTGTAGATTTAAACCCAACAAAATCACTGGGATCGAGCCCTGCATTGGGCTCCCTGCTCAGCAGGAAGCCTGCTTCTCCCTCTGCCACTCCCCCTGCTTGTGTTCCCTCTCTCGCTGTGTCTCTCTCTGTCAAATAAATAAATAAAATCTTAAAAAAAAAAAGAAAAAGAAAAAAAGTTGGAGTAGCTTTATTAACATTTGGCAAAGTAGATTTTGGTTCAAGGAATATTACCAGGGATAAAGAGAAATAGTTCATAATAATAAAGATGTCAATGCATCAAGAGGCATAACAGTCCAAGATGTGTATGCATCTAGTAGGGGAACTTCAAATATGTGAAGTAAAAGCTGGAAGAATGTAAGGAGAAATAGTCAAGTCCACAATTATAGTTGGGGATTTCAATATTCCTCTCTCAGTCACTGAATAGTATTTCACTGTCTGGGTATACCACTTAGGCCTATTCTTAATCTGTTGCTCCTTGATGGACCATTTAACTATGACAGACAGTACCCAGTTCTAAATCACAAAGCCCTCTATGCCTAACCATAGTCAAGGACCTAGTTGAACAAACAGTCCATTTAGACTCATTTTGTGGTTAATGCAAACACCTGATCATTTGGGTAAGAAAAGAAATTAGCCAAATTAATGGTCACTGACTTTATCAGATGATTTTATCAAGATTAAAAAAAAAAAAAAAAAAAAAGCTCTACTACCAACTTGTCTTTGAAGGCCTTACCTGCTCTGCTGAGCACAAATTCCAGAAGAGCTATAAGTTTTCTCTCACTGCTTAGCACTATCATCTCTAGCATAGGATGTCATTTATATGCCAGAGCAAATATACTAGGGCACAGGACCGAGGACTCACACACACACCCTTTGTCTTATGGGCATCTTGCAGAGACTTAATGTCCTTCCAGGGCATGGGGTTCATGATGCATGCCCCTCAGGGCTTTGTAGAACTTCCACAGAAGGGGACTTCTGGGACATACTCATCCTGGGGGCTTGTTGGTGTTAAGTAAAGGGCTTTTTCTGAAAGCAGAATTTTCCTTGGCCCTGAGAAGGCCTTTTCTTCCTGTATTATTAGGCCAAAATAGATGCCAAGCCATTGATGATTAATGTTGCTAGATGGAGCTGGTTCACTTTAGATGAACTTTCCTCCCCTTCTGCATGACTATGTAAATCACAATGAGCTATTGCATTTCCTAAGTTTAAACTCCTCCTTGCTATCAGGAACTGACTTCCATGAGTGCTTCTGAGGTTTGGGATTTAAATATTGGCTGCTTTTCACAATGAAGTCTTCCCACTTTTCATCTCCTGTGTCTTTTGTGGGACAGAGCATTTTTCTATGGTGTTAAAACAGAAGCTGAGCATTTGTTCCTTCTTCTGCATATGAATTTGGTCTACAAACTTTTTCTGAGAGACTCTTCACTCTCTGCTGGACCCTTGAGCTGAGCTTAGCAGTAGGCTCTGTGGAGAGAATGGAAGTTCCTCTGACCTTGGGAAGCATACAGGTAGGGCTAGACAGTTTTAGGTCTTGGCCAAGAGGCCCACCATGTCCCCAGCTGCCCAGTTGGAAACTCCTCACTCTCCCTCAGCTGCTACTCATCATTTGACTTCTGGGGTTCAGACTACTTATGTCTCACAGGGGTGTTGGCAGAAGCCCCCTCACTTGTCTCTATTGCTCCAGGCTGTCCCCAAGACTGCCTCCAGTGTGAAGGACCTCTTTACCATTGCAAATTCATGGCACCCACTCAGAAGGCCTGGATCTCCACAGGGCCCTCCCTGCTCCAACATTTTACTTCCCACTCAACTCTCCAAGATCTCGGCCACCCTCTTTCCACAATCTTCATGTTTCAGCCATCCCAAACTTGCTTCTGTTCCCTGAGCATCCCACATACCTGCACATTGCTTTGTCTTGTTTGTGCAGTTCCTATTATCTGGAATTCTCTTCCTCTTCCCCACAGTTCTTTCCTATGAATTCTTCAAGCTGCAGCTCTGACATCCTCAAATTTGTGAAGTTTTCTCCAATCCCCAGAGAGTTTGTTTCTTCTCAGGTCAGGGAAGAGTGAGACCAGAACCTGATCCTCAATGCCCTCACTCCATGCTGTTTGGTGAAGAGAACTGGAACCGAGTATTTTCCAGAATGGCCTGGAGTCTGGCCTGGAGTCTTCAGGAACATGCGCTCCTAGGCTCTGCTGGCTGCTTGTTCAGCAGGGGACTATACACACCCTCTTCCATGAGGAAGGATGCCTTCTTTGTCTGGCAGAAGATCTAGGAAGGGGGCCAGCAGGCAGGCCCCCCAGACCTGTCCTGAGAGAAATGGAGCAGTCAGCCTCCCAGGCTAATGTCCTCTCTTCTCACCCCAGGCAAGGTCACCTTCAGCAACTCTTGACTGACCATTCACTGGGCACCAGGCACTGGACTGTTGCTGGGTTTCTGCCCTCAAGGAGCTCACAGTCAAACAAGGAAGATAGATGGTATATTTATTTGCTAGGATTGCTGTAATAAAGTACCATAGACTGGGTGGCTTGAAAAACAGAAATTTATCGCCTTCCAGTTCTGGAGGCTGGAAGTCCAAAATCAAGGTGTTGGTAAAGTTGGTTCCTTCTGAAGGCTAGGAGGGGAGGATCTGTTCCAGCTCTCTCTCTGTGGCTCCCCGCATCTTCACATGGCCTTCTGTCTGTGTCTTAATCTTTTCTTCTTAAAAGGACACCAGTCACATTGGATTAGAGCCCATTCTGATGACTTCACTTTAACTTAGTTACCTTTTGAAAGATCCTGTCTCCAAATACAGTCACAGTGAGGCACAATGAGGCCTATCCTGTCTCCAAATACAGTCACAATGAGGCAGTGAACTTCAACAGATGGATTTTGGGGGTACAAAATTCAGCCCATAACAATGGGTAATGGCAGTTTAGGGTAAGGGCCCTAAGGGGATGGAAATTCTACACAGAATACTATTGAGACACAGAACATTCTGGCCCACACTCTCTTGACCACACTGTACATTGTCAGGACTACCATGACCAAGGCCTGCCTGTCCAGTCTGATGGGTCAAAGGAACGTAGGCTTAGCGCACAGAGAGACCTGACTTCAAATTCCAGCTGAACTACTTACTGGTTTTGTGATTATGGACAGACAAGCCTCACCCTCCATGAGCCTCTCTGTTCCTTATTTCATAATATGGGATGGTAACTCTTGCAGGCATGATTATGGAGCCAAAATGAGAATATCCAGGGAAAGGCTGTGGAGCCAGCCAAGGCTGCAGTGTCTTGATCTCTGTCTTGGAAGAGCCTGCATGGGGGCTGATCTGGAACTGCACTCCCTCAGTTAGGGATTGGTTCACAAGTGACTGAATCAATGACAAGGAAAGCAGTGTTCTTTTATGGCAAGTCCTTCTGTCAGCTGTGCCTGTGAGTTCAGAGGGAGGGTCTGGGAATTCCTTCCACATCCCAGGCTGGAGGGAAGAGGATTTCCTTCCCTTATGAAGGGACAGAAAAGAAAAGCAAAAGGTCAGGTGTGGAAGGTGAGTAGCGGCTCAGGAAACATCACTGACCTGTTTCTCATCAGTGTCCATGTGGAGCGGCCCAAGCAGGATCAGGCTGCAGAGCTGAGCGCTGTGCCAGGGCTGGCAGGTGTGGGAACAGAGGGATGGGGCCAGGAGCTTGAAGTCCAGAGTGCTGTGTGGGGGATAGACAAGCAGCAGAGATGGATATATAGTGGAAAAGAGACAAGAGCTGTATCTCCTCTCCACCTCACACCACCTTGAGTGGAATGGCCAGAGCGCCGATGCTGGGAGGCTGAAGGTAGTGCTGGCAATCATGCTTCCCTCTGACTTACCTTCTGAAGAGCAAGAAGGGTCTTTGGGCCTTCTGTTAAGTATATACTGTCATCCTACAATGTTTCATTTAATGGTCACAGACATCGTATCATGTAAGTAAGTATTCTAGGAGTTAGTGGAACTGGGATTTGAACCCAAGTCTCTTTCTCTCTCTCTGATTCTAGAGCCTGCCTCCTATCCCCTATGCTATACTGTCTAATGAAAAGAGAATGGGATAAGGGATGCTGAAGACCTTGGTTTGAGTCCTGGCTCTGCCACATGCTGCTGGTGTGACCATGGGGAGTTACTTAAACTCTCTGAGCCTTGGTTTCATCATCAGTTAAATGGGGGTAATATGCAACCCCCACCCCAACACATACACATCCATTCAGTGTCACTGGAAAAGTTAAACAAGGAGGCATGTCAGGAAGCGCTTTGTAAAGTGTACATTCCCTAAGTTAACCCACAGCCCTGGTGTCCTACATGGTACCTGAGCCAACCTTTAGACGTCCCCTCACTTCCTTCATGAGAGTTCTGCCCTCATTTTAAGTTACTTCACACTGCCGATCCTGAGAACCCCTGCCTTCTCAGAACTTCCGTCAGGTTCTCCCTTCAAAACTCCCTTGTGGGTTATTGGCATCTACTTCCACCTCATTCATGTTCTCCCTCCCTCCTTCTCTGTCTCTATCTCTGTCTCTACGTGTCTGTCTGTCTGTTCTCTCTCACGAACACACACACACACACACACACACACCAGGAGAATAGACCCATTCTGTCAGCCATCTACTCAGAAACCACATTCCAAGTGCCACCTGTTCACTCCATCCACTAGAAGACTGCTGCCTGGAGTTAAATGTGGACCCATTGGATCCACAGTAAGGCCTGGTTGAGCCGGACCCCAGGAGTGAAGTGTAGAGTTGGTGAAATTTGAGCATAGCATATCCGAGAAGGAAGGACCAGTCCAATGGGAAAGGGCTTCCCCTGAGGTGGTCCTTCTTTTATTTTTATTGCAAAAAGGTCCTAGATCCTCTCCTTGTGCCTCTTTTTTGGGGCCATTGTCATCAGTGCCATCAGTTTTTTCTTCCTAAGGCCTGGGAAGGGGCTCCCCTCAGGGCAAGCCACAAGAGATAAGGGAGGTAGCTCATCCACCCCAGGCTCTGTGGCTAAGTTGTAGGAGGCAGTCTGAAGCAGGGAGAAGCACCATGGCCCCAGGGTCTGACAGCCTGAGCCCTCGCCCCAGCTTTGCCTTCCCTGGCTCTTGACTTGGCAGAAGTCCTTGTTCATCTCTGAGTCTGGGCTCCTCTAGCTTCTGACTGAGGGAGCTGACCCATCCCATCTCTGAGCTCCCTTCGCGTTCCAGCCTCCCTGCTTCCAGTCCTATAATTTGAGCTCTGTGACCAGGGAGCTGGAAGGCCTCCTGGTCAGGGTAAAAATTATTCTCCTGTCAGCCCAACTGAGGGTTTCATGTGGGTTCTGTCCATGCCTGCTTCATGGCTACTGCCGATCAACCACTGTATGTACCCAGAGCAGACACCCACTCATTGTCCTTAGAGACAAATGCCAGGTGGCAAAACTATCATGCTTTTATACAGCCAAGCAGTGGTCAGGCTCAAACCCTGGTTCTTCACAAAGAGTTTCTACCTCTTGGCTCGTCTGCTTCTGAGTAACCTGAGGCACAGCAAAGATAGTATATGTCCTGGCCTTGGATTTTGGATTAAGACTACCTTGAAAATCTATATCATGCCGAGATTTCTCCCCAGTGACAGCTCGGTCCTGAATGGCCCTAACTCCTTCCCACAGATATTTCAACAGTTAATTCTCTCTCTCTGATCCTTCTCTATTCATACTAAATCCCAGTTTAGGAAGGAAAAGCTATTTATCACATTCTTGCATGGCCATTCTGCACCAGATTGAGTGGGTGACAGGCAGGAAAACTGGA
Organism: Eumetopias jubatus; assembly: GCF_037043125.1. Classification (NCBI taxonomy): domain Eukaryota; kingdom Metazoa; phylum Chordata; class Mammalia; order Carnivora; family Otariidae; genus Eumetopias; species Eumetopias jubatus. Next base: position 3,201,081 of record NW_028274817.1, on the reverse strand, counting down.
AAGGAAATGCCTATAATATTTAGTTGATGTGGTCATCATATTTGATTTGGCTGCATTGCTCCAAATGCAAATACAAATGTCCCACTTATTTGCATGTGAGTCTTTTCTTTCACAGAGGGTGGAGCGGAAGAGCCAGTTCAAGTCCCAAAGTGATCTTGGAGCAGAGTGCGGCATTAGCTGGGGCTTAGAACAGTTGTACGGGGCCCCAGGTGGCTGGGGGTGTGATCTGTAGGAAGCTTCTGGGGGGACAAAGTCACATGCAAATACTTTATCTCAACTGAGAGCAACTTGGAAAACACTGCAATTCAGTTTTGCCGAAAACCATTTCACTTGCATCTCTCACAGAACAGAAAGAACACTGGGCTTGGAATAGAATTACTCAGTTCACGTTTGAGTTCTACCACTTGACCTTGGGTGAGTTTCTTAGCTCCTCGGAGCCTCAGTTTTCTCCTTGGCAAAAATGGGCTTAAAACTTCCTGCTCTGCTGACCCCGTAGGGATGTTGTGAAAAGTCCAGGGAAACCTGCATATGTGTGCTGTTGGCCGCTGTTTTTAGGAGCATGGTGTATTACTATTTCTATTATTATTGTTGTCGTTGTGTGCGGAAGCTAGAAAATGTCTATAGACCAAAACCAGGCGAGAGTTCTGTTTTTAGGTGATTTGGACTAAAAACAAAAACAAACAAACAAAAAGCAACAACAACAAAAAACTCATCCAAAGGAAGTCATTTAGAACATGTAGAATTGTTCTTAAGAACTTACGAGTCCTGGGCTTTAGGCCAGAGAGCAGCTTCCCACACTTTGTGACCTGGGGAGATCCTTCTGCCCTCCCTGGATCCTCTCCTTTTCCCTTCTGTACTGTGTGGGGTTGGCCTAGACCCTCTCTCCAGCCCTTTCTAGTCTAAGGTAGCCTGCTCTACGGTGCACACTGACCACACTTTCTAGAGATTTCACATTTTACTAGGCCTTTGCAGGCAGGAACTTCCAGGTTTAGATAGGCCCAATCCTTTGACCAGCAGGTTTATTTGTAGTTCTGATTGTTCAGGCCAAAGCTGTGGACAAATAGCATAGCATGAGATCAGCCATCCTGACCCCGAGAGGAACAAACAAGTGCTATCACATGGGGCCCCTGCCGGGGACAATTCTAGAGGCCATCTCCTAGGCCCAACTCACCCTGAGATAAAATAGACACAAGGCCACAGACTCAGGACAGTTTCCCAAAGAGCCTTCCAATCAGAAGGACCAAGGTGTTTAGCTGAAAACTGACATATTTCTGACAGGCCTGGTTTAAATACACAGGAAACTTACTGTTGATCATTGTGAATCATATCTGAAGGACTTAATGTTTTTCCTCCATTTGGCAGCTCCTAGACCATGCTAGAAACAGTTTTGCAGAAACTTTACCCTGGGACTCCTCTTAGCCTTGCTTTGGGATTTGGCTTTCTAGAAGGCTTCTGCTCCTCACCCCCGGGTCCTGATAGAGCCCATGTCGCAGCCATTTTGACAGTGCCTTCCCAATCTCAGGTTTTGTACCTGTGTCCTCCTGCCTCCTAAGAGCAGGGCCTCCTTCACCAGACATTCAAGCCCTTCCCTACTTCATCCATTCGGTTTAGAACAGTGGGGGAAATGGTTGGGTTTAGATCCACGCAGATCTGAGTTCGGATGCCAACTCTATCTCATATGTGACCTTAGACAATTACTCAACTTTTCTTTCTGAGCGTCTGTTTTTTCATCTGTCAAAGGGAGATAATAATGCTCATGGAGCTGTTGTGAGAATTGAAGAGAGGATAATAAATGCAGAACATCTGGCCAGGTGCTTGACCCATCATGGCTGCTCAGCTGTCAGTGGCTATGAGCACTGCAATTCTCTCTGCACAGTCTGGCCCCAACTTCCCTCCAGCCTTTCATCTCCTCCTCTGCACACCCTGTGCTCCAGCCAGATTGAGTCTTGCTATTACCCTATGACTCTCTGAGCCTTTTCTCATGCTCATCCCTTTCCCTAGAACATCTTTCTCCATTATGTTCACCTGTCTAAAATCAGACCTATACTTGAAGACCCAGCATCTGAACCCCCAGCCTGATGTGATCATTTTTCCTGAGTCCCTGCAGCCCTTCAGCCCTCCCTTGTGCTTATCATAGATCCTGCCAAAACCACAACTCTGTCTCGAGCCTTGTACTCAGTGCTACAGTGTATCTTGAAGTGAATCAGACCCAGTACCTACCTTCAAGCAGTTTAGTCTCTTGAGTAACCAGAGAAATTGGACCACTCCTAGCAGCATGTCTGTTTGGATCCTAACTAAGTAACTGCCTCATGCTTGCTTACCCACAGACGGGTCCACAGGTTGCTCTGTTTGGGGGAGCCAGTAGCTATCAGGGGGGCCCTCTCCGCACGTTGCAACATCTTGAATCACCAAGGACTTCATCTCTCCGTGTTTCTTGGAAGATTCTGATTCAGACAGCTTGAGCTAGCCCAAGGACATGGAGATAATCTGTGTGGCAATGAGAGCTAAGACTTTGGGATTGGACTCTTGATTCTTCCCCCCGCTACCCGCCCTTACTAGTTGTGTACCCTTGGGGAAGTTACTTCACCCTTCTGTAAAGTGTTTCTGAGGAAGAAATGGGGCACAGGGGGGCACGTGGCAGTACTCAACAAAGGGTCATTATTGGGCTAGTGGTATTTATCCTACCAACATAGCGGGTACTCTAGCATACATGGGCTTTTCTCGGGCCCCGTTCAAGGGAATTTATACGCCGAAGTGCCAAAGGAATTTTTCACAATGAAGCCTTGCCCATGAAGCTACTCTGAGACATGGGTCCTGAGGAGAGTAGTTCACAGAGGCCCCAGTTGCTGGAAACAGTAGCTATTACTGAGGATGTATTGACATGAGGTCAGTCTGCAATGATCTCATTTAATACTCTGGTGAAAGCTGTCCACTTGGATCTCACTGGTGTGTAAGGAAGAGTGTGTATCTTCCAGAAAGAGCAGCTTTTAACCAATGTGATTTGAGTGGTGGTGGGAGGCAATGAGGAGAATGTGGTGATAGGTGTCCTATTAAATCTGACATAGGAATAAACTTGGCAGTGCTTCCGTTTAACATCTAGTCCTTTGTCCTCTATGGGCTTTGGGTACCAGTTTCCAGTCCCTTGGCAGTATCCTAGATGGGCTCAGTTGTGGGTTGGGCTGCATCTTTAGCAAGTTGGACTGGTGAAGACAAGGAGGCAGCCAAGGCTGTAGAGATAGGTCCCTTAGAAAGCTGCTGAGAAGGTCCAGGCATTGTCAAAAGTGGTGAGGAAATGTGGGTGTGGTTTGTGCAGGTATTAGTATCTGAGGTGGGGCTCATCTTGTGGGTTACCATGGCAATGGGAGCTTGGGGACACTGGGAGTCTGGGGCTTGGTGGTGCATTGCCAAACGCTGAACTGTTTGCAGCAAAAGTCTGCCAAGCAGCTGCTGGGGAGAGAGGGACTGTCTGTCACCTCTGGTGGAAGGGAGATAGGACACGAGGCAAACACACTGAGGCTTAGGGCAGGGCTCCAGCTCCAGTAAGGAGCAGAGAAACCGAAGCAGAGCGCACCCATGTGGTCTTGGCCAATGTGGCTGGGGTGGGGGAAAGGCAGTGGCTCTACAGTGTAGGCACAGGGGAACGGGGTTCCCCCAGCCCCACTGACTGCCTGCTGTGGGGCAGTAAGATAGCCACTGAGTAGGCCCTGCTGGGGCTACGCTGAGATCAGGGCTGGGGCCTGGGGGAAAGGCCTTGAGTCTGGCTGTGAGGGGCAGGTGCTGACAGGGACCGACAGACTGGCTGACCCAATTCTCTCTTAGTTCCTTGTTAATTTTCACTTGGGCCCCATATTAAAGATTACTTGGCGACATTTTTCCTCATTCACTCAACCAGTATTTATTTACTAGGCACCTGCTCCAGTCAGGCCTTCTGCTCTATTCTGAGGAGACTAGTGACACTGAGACTGTGACTGTGTCCTCAAGGACCTCCCTCCGTCAACTGGGGTGGGCGGATGAGTAGGCAAGTGGAGCACAGCACGGAAAGGGTGAAGATGGAGTCCACACAGGGCAGAGGGAGGTCTTTGAGGACACAGTCACTGTCTCAGTGTCACTAGTCTCCTCGTGTCAACGCAAAGCATAGGAAATTCTAGGCACCTCACCAGGACTGCTTTGATTTCATTCTCACAGCTGGGACCAAGGACTAAGCTCAAGCACAAGATGAGAAAGAGCCTTGAGCAGGGTGGGGGGGCAACAGAACTAGACAACTTCACTCGGGGCCCAGCAATTTTCTCCAAGTTGGCAGCAAAGCCTCATGGGAAAATGAAACTCCCAGTTTAGGCCTGGACACATTGTCCCTCTGGGGTGAGGGGGAGTTTTCCTGCGGAGAAGGCTATGTGAAGGCCCTAGGTCCTCCTGGGAGAAAAGACTTCCCTTTAATGATCCAGGGGCTAGGATATTCTTCTGAAGTGGGGTAGAGAATGGCAAGCATGGCTTGCTGCGTATTGAGAACTGCAGGGCCCAGGAGATTCAAGAAAGGAGAGTAATGCCCTGCTGCGCAGGCCTGGGTGGAGGAATAGCATCCCTAGGCAGCTCAGCACCTGAGGAAAGGCACTGCCGTGTCCTCCCAGAGAGGATGGTTACAGCGCAGGCAGATTCACCAAAGGCAATAATAGAAGCCGCTAGTGAGAATGGCTGTTTTTGCTTTTAAAAATGGTTCAACAAGTATTAGGAGGGAAATTATACTGTGCCAGAATTCGGGGCTTGGAAAAGAGGAGGCAGCTCTCTGTGGGCTTTCTGGCCTCTTTTCATCCTAAAATGTCCTATTTTTCTGCATAGAATGAGAAAATGCACTTGTGCCCCTCCCCCTCGCCTCCCTCCCTCTCTCACTTTGTTCCAGTTGCATAAAGCATCGTGAGGAGCAGCCTTGATTCCGCCTGGGGATCGCGTGCACGTCTCTGTGGCTGTCTGCTCTCTAGCATCTCCTGCTGGTGCCCCATCCAAGCTGCCGGGACTCTGAGCGCCACCTCCTTCCTGGGCCAGTGCTGTTATTGGTAGACAGCTCAAGGGTGCCCCTGTTAGCCCCACTGGAGAACACTTCCAATTGCTAATCTTTGGAAAGGCCAGGATTCACAAAATCCCTCTGAGGCCAACCCTCTCTCTTCTGTTATCACTATGTCCATTTTACAGATGGACAGAGGGAAACCTAGGGCCATACAAACTAGGAAAACTTAAAGGCCATTGGTACCAGACTGTGCTGGTATCTCTTAGGTTGTCGGTTGCCAAGCACAGCACCAGGCTCAGCCTGGAGCACATAGCAGACTGATCCCGATTTTCCCTAAGTTCGGCCTGGGAATGAGGACAAAGTAGAGAATCAGAAAATTATTTTAAGCATGTAAGAGATGCCTCTAAAGTAATAGGACTCATTTGTGTTCATGCTGGGGTGGCAGAAAAATTGATGACTTTGGAGGCAAGAAGTCTAAGTTCAACTCTCCCCTTTGCCAAGGACTAGTTGTGTGACCTTGAGAAAGCTGGTCAGCCTCTTTGGTCCTCAGCGACTTCACTAGTAAAGGGATGGTAGAGCATCTAGCCACAGGGTTATGGAGGACAAAATGAGGTAAGGGGATGTGACAGTCAGTACTGGGAAATGGCACCAGGCTCACTGTCATCGAACCCCCCACGTGGGGTTTTAAGTGGGCACTTCGTATCTATAGTGTTTGTGGGCCTTGCCTTAGGGGTCTGCCTTCAGAGCTGGCTAGCCATTCTTGGAATGGCTCTTTCTCATTTGAGGGTGACTGTTAGTCACCCAAAAGGCTTTCCAAAAGAACGTGGAGATGGTAGATGGTTAAACCAGGAAACGCTGGATCTGGCTACAAAGGCTGGTGTGATTCATAAACTGTCTCTGAGGGCCGCCTCCACAGCTCCCTGGGGTTTGAGCAACAGTGTGAGAAAACGTGTAAAGCCTCTCAAGGGGATGACTGAAGGGAGACATTTCCTTGATGGTGTAAATTCTGGTTCCTTTGCCTGAAAACAGTCTCACTCTCATGACATCTATATCAAAGGTATCCATGTAAATGCCTCATGCACTCTGGCAGCCTCCATTTTTCTGTTGACTGAGGCTTCTGGGGAGTCAATAGCTTCTAGGGTCGCTTCCAGCTCTGATGCATTCCAGTTATGATTCTGCTTCTGGACGATATGAGGTTGCACTGCTGTCATCCCTATTGTACAGATGAGGAAACTGAGGCTCAGAGAGGTGAAGCGATTTGCCTAGGGTCACACGGCAGGTGGGAAGCGACAAAGCCAGGATGCAAACCCAGGGAGCCTGGCTTCCAGAGTTCATGCTTTCTTAGAAGCGGTCTTGTGAGCTAAGTCCTTCCGAATGCTCTTGTCCAGCAGAAGCGATGAGGACACTGACTGCCTGGACCAGAATCTCTCTTTGCCTGAATGCTGCCAACTGGCTAAGAAAAACACAGTGGCTTTGAAGGAGGTATAGTGCACTGAGTGGTGCCCCCCGCAAAGATAATGTCTACGCAGAACCTGTGAATGCGATCTTATTTGGGAAAAGGGTCTTTGCAGATGTAACCAAGTTAAGGATCTCGGGGTGAGATCATCCTGGATTTAGGATGGGCCCTACATCCAACGACAAGTGTCATGAGAGACAGAAGAGGAGAAGACACACACAGGAGAAGGCCATGTGAAAACTGAGGCAAAAATTGGAGCAATGTGCCTACAAGCCAGGGAACACTGAAGATTGTTGACAGCCACCAGGAGCTAGGAGGGAGCCATGGAGCAGATTCCACCCCAGAGCCTTTGGAAGGAGGGTGGCCCTGCTGACACCTTAATTTTGAACTTTCGGCCTCCACAACGTGAGAGAATACATTTCTTTGGCTGTAAGCCACCCAGTTTGTGGCAATTTGTATGGCAGCCCTAGGAAACAAATACAGGGAGTGAGCCCCCAGGAATCTTGATGAACCATAGCTCCTCAGAGGCATTTGAGGGTCAAAGCCAGTATGGGGGTGGATAACAATGGAAGTGTCCACGAGAGCAGTCGAGGGTGGAATCAGCTCCTTCTGGGCCCGCAGCCCTCTCCACTCAGAGGCTTCTAGCCCAGTGCTCAGAGGCCACCATGAGTGGCAGAACCACTGCCTTGCTAAGCTGCTCAAGAAGGGCCTTGGTTCCCGGTGGTATCCAGGGAACCTCAAGAGTGGCCAGTTATAATGGCCCTCTAGAGGGCTCCTGCCTTCCAGTTAATTTACCTCGCAGTTTGCTTGAGCTGGATTTTATCCCTTCTAGTATACTTTGTTTCGTATCTTCCAGATAAAGGGGCTGGGGCAGTGGCAGGAGAGAGGGGTATTTGTTTGATGGACATTTTGACATTATTGGCATTGGCGTCGCTCTTGCGTGGGGACATACTGGGAACAAGGGTCTTCAGTTGATGTTCTCAAGACTCGAGGGCAACAGAAAGTAGTTTGGTCACCTACTAAGTTCAGCCCTCCGTCCCAGGCCCCATTAGTTCCCACTCGAAGGTTGAGCTAATGGGGGCTGCTGCGTGGTTGGAAATAAAAAAAAAAAAGAATGGCTGAGAGGCTGGGGATTTGAAGCGCAGACGTCTGGGATCAGCTCAGGCTCCTCACCCTGGAAGTGCCTGTCGGGTTTGTGAGGTCCAAAGCTCTTAGCTCACACTTGAGAAAACAGGCCCAGAGGGAAGCAGGGACTTGCCCCAGGCTGCATACTTTGCTTGCTGCCAAGCTGGGCCTGGCAAGCAGGACTCTTTCCGGCCCATGTTGCCAGGCAGGCTTAGATCCTTTTCCTGGTCATCGTGAGAAGCCAGGGCTTGGGCAGGCCTCCTAAATTCTTTTTCTAGCTGCAAGTCCTCTGTCCCTCCTCAGAACCTCCAGCCGAGCACCCTGTGGTTCGTGGGGCACTGTGACCACATTCCACTTGATTATTTCGGTCCCTGCCTTGTCTCCTCCACTAGACCACAAGGCTTCAGGTCAGGTCCTAAGCGTGATGCAGGTCGATATTCTCCCGCCTCCTTCCTGGGCCCAGCCAGGGCCTGGCGTGGAATAGGAGCTCAGCGCATGTTTATTGGATGAATTATGAATAGGTGAGTGAATGAAAGAAAGAAAATGTAAATGGTAACAGTAAAAAGTCTTTTGTGTTAAAGCACACATGAAGAGTGAGTTAGAATGGGCGCCTTTTTATATTAAATGATGTTAGCATTTCGGGTGTTAGGAGACAAGAAATTACAAATTCATGCCTTCTCATTTCTCAGTGGTAGCTAACCCCTAAAGATGTAAAGGAGAAACAGTCACCTAGTGTTGTCATTCTGTTTTGCTCTCCTTCTCTTTCATTGCTGTGATATTGTGCATGCTTTGAAAGGCATTTTCTATCATTTCAAGCCTCTTATAGGAATCCATAAAATTAACTCCCAACCTTCTTTTTCGTCTTTGCTCTGGTATTGTGTGGTTAATGCATCCTTTAACAGTATTTAAAAAGCAAAATTTATTAAATGGTACAAGCCATCCTAGCCAGGCTCGTGGATGCGCGTGCTTGGCCAGCTCTGCCGAGCGCAGGGTGAGCAGGGCCCGGAGTGGATCCGGGCTTCAGGGTCTGGCAGCCCTGGGACTCTTACCTGGGCTTCCTGCATTACCACGGTCTTTGGTAAAGCAATTTCCACAGCCAAGTTAGCCGTTCAAGAGGTGGTAGTGGGGAGCAGTACAGCAGAAGCAGTTAGGAGGGTGGGCCCTGGACTCTTACATTTCCTAGCTGAAAGATCCCAGGCAGGCTACTCAATGTCTCTGAGCCTCAGTTCCCTCTTCTGTGAATTGGACACAATAGCATCCTGCCATTGGTCATCCTGGGTGACCTCCCAGGGCTGTCTTAAGGGCTCAGCGACATAGCAAAGGCCCCAAAAGCCAGAGCTTCAACACCTTCTTACTTGCTCCTGCCTCTTCGGGGCCATTTAGAAGAACAGAACTGAAGACAGGCCTCGCCTCCAGCCTGCTATTCAGTTGATCTTGAATCTCACTGGGGCTTGAGGGAAATTTAAAAAAAAAAAAAAGAAGGGATACTCCACAAGCTGTCAATGGACTATGTGCACCGTCAGCCAGCAAGGTGTCGTAGCTGGGACTGTAAATTGTGTTTGCTTGAAGAAGGGAAAAATTATACCTCACAGATCTTCAATGTCAGGCTGACTTAAACCCGCCAAGCAGCTGGCTTACCACGTTCTTCCCCACGTTGACCTTCCTGGGGAATGGAGTTTGGAAGCAATTTTCAGGCCAGAAGAAACCAGGGAGGGGGGCTAGAGAAGGGAGGGGAGGCATGCAGCCCTTGGGTACGGGGAATCAGGTTTCCATGAGTTCCAAATCTCAATTAGGTTATGCACACATCTTTCAGAACTGAGCCAGGGTTTGTCTGGTATTTAAGGTGGGGTTCTTTTGAGGAGATAAATCAGGACAGGTTGTAAGTTGGGGAGGAAGGCCTAGCAGGAGAGAGGCCATGCTGTGAGCCCAGTGAAAGACTTAGCCTTCTCCTATGCAAACAGGGGGGAAGGGATGGCTGCTCCCAGGCCCCTTTTACTCTCATGTAGCATGATTTTGTGGGCTGTTTAGCAAGCTGGGGTAGGTCACAATCTGAGCAACCTCATGTCCTCCTCCTGACTCTGGTATGTTCTCTAACCTCCCGGCCTCAGTTTCCTCGTCTGCAAAGTAGTCTAAGTCAGGTGCCTATGGCTCTTATTTAGGCCGCGTTTGACAACTCCACAGAGGTGGAGGAACATAAGGAAGGCCCCGACCTCAGGAAGACCCCACTTGGCCATGAAGTTAATTTGCGGGGCAGGAGGTAGCACTGATAGGTCATCCAAACATGTTGAAATGAGGGGGAGGCTGGGTCAGGGCAGGTGTCTGGCTTGTCCCACCATAGCGCCAACCTTGAAGTTCCCTTGTCCTCCATCTTAGCCACAGTAAAGCCCCTCTGCTCTTGGCACTTGCCTGTACTCCCAGAATGCAGTGCTGCAGAGACTAATCCACGTGTCATGATGCCACAGCCCATCCAGGCAAATCTGTTCACCTTTACTTTTAATTCCCAGGAGTGCTGAGGAGTTGTGTGAGGGGTGATATCCATGGACTCATTTCAGGCTTCATGGCTTCTAGGGGTTCTCTGGTGGTGCCTGCATCGGGAAGCTGAGAGGAATTGGTCCCCAGACTAGGAATCGGTCCTGGTTTCTTTCTTTATTTCAAGTCCAGAGATGAGCACTGATTGACTCAATCCTCACAAAGCTCAAAAGGTGTCTGACACAACCTAGAATCTGGAAGAGGCCCATCAGTTCCAAACCTCTCTGCCAGGTGCAGGAACCCCCTCTCCAGAATTAGGTCTCCACTGGAATACCTCTAAGGACATGCTTTCCCCTGCTTCCTAAGGCAGCCTGTTCCAAGTTCAGACAATGCCAATTGTTTGTAATGTTTTCCTTACTCTGAGCTGCAATTTGTCTCTCTGAAACGCCTACTCATCAGTCCTGGTTCTGTCTTCCGTGCTCTCTTCCCATGACAGCTCTGGACATAGGTGGAGGCAGCAAACCATGGACTTCCCCACATACAGTCTTCTTTTTTCCAGGCTTATCATTCATTCGTTTTATGTCATGGTTTTAAGACTCTTTACCATCCTGTTCTCCCTTCTAGTCTCTCCCCAAATATCTCATTCTGTAACCCATCTGGAATAAATTGGATTATCCAAGGAGAGGTAAAGATTGAGGTGGATTTCCCTTTGTGTTCATATCCAGGTTCCTCCAGAGCACTTGCTAAATAAGTTTTAATTTCCCCGAGGTTTTCTTTCACCCGGTTTGGTGCTGTTTCTAAAATACATTTTTATATGTGGCTTTACTTTTCCTTTTTTGCCTCAGACTCTGTATTAGTTTCCTACTGCTGCCATTACAAAGTACCACAAACTTCGTGGCTTAAAATAACACACACTTATTATCTGACAGTTTCAGAGGCCAGAGGTCCAAAAGCGGTCTCACTGGGCTAAAATCAAGGTGTGGCAGGGCTGCATTCCTTCAGAAGATTCTAGGGGAGGGTCGGCTTCCTTACCTTTTCCCCCATTCCTTGGCTCATGGCCCCTTCCCCCATCTCCAAGGCCAGTGATGCAGACTGTTGAATTTCAATGCCCCCACCCCTCTCTCTCTCTGACTCTGCTTCCATCATGAACTGACCCACTCTTCTGCTTCCCTCTTTCACTTACTAGGACCCTTGTGATTATATTGAATTCACCCAGATCATCCAGAATAATCTCCCCATCCCCAAATCTTTAATTTAATCACATCTCCAAAGTACCTTTTTCCACATAAGGTAACCTATTCATAGGTTCTGGGGATTTCGATGTGGACATCTTTGGTGGCTATTATCTGCCTCTCACAGACTCCTTTTTTTTTTTTTTTTAAAGATTTTATTTATTATTTGACAGAGAGAGAGATAGCGAGAGCAGGAACGCAAGCGGGGGAGTGGGAGAGAGAGAAGCAGGCTTCCCGCAGAGCAGGGAGCCCGATGCGGGGTTTGATCCCAGGACCCTGGGACCATGACCGGAGCCGAAGGCAGACGCTGAACGACTGAGCCACCCAGGTGCCCCCAGACTCCTTCTGCCTGCAAGACCATGGTGGTAACAGGATGAACTTTGTTGACCATGGATAGATTCATCTGGGGTTCCACCCCGTTGTGTCTACCCAGGCCCCAGCCTCCCATTGCAGAGGGGTGCTGCACTACTAGGGGGAGGGGTTAAGGTGCAAGCAGCTCCAGGGCACAGAATCAGCCCCACATGTGGTATTTGAAGCATCTAGTTCCCTGAAACTCTTCTTTTCAGTGTATTATGGGCCCTGGCACAAGTAAGAATTTAGTTAATGAATGACTGGCTCACTGGCTGACTGACTGGCCTGCTGCATCCATCTTACTCATATGACCTTCGTACAATACCCATCAGCTCATGTCAGTTCTCTCTTCAGAGACAGTCAGTGGCACCCCCAAATGAACAGATTTGATCCCAGACTCAGCCCAGCCTACCTGACCCAGCTTGCTGGTGCAGCTTCATCCCTCACTGCATTCATCCATGAGCCCCACCCTCTAGCCTCACTGGACTGGGTAGGAATACTAGCAGCAAGCACATACAGAGTGCTCACCAGGTTCCAGGTCCTATTCTGAGGGCTTTACCTGTATTCACTCATTTAATCCTCACAACAAACCTATAGGTAGTCACTATAATTACCTCCATTTTATAAGTAAGGAAGCAGGCTCGGAGCAGTGCAGTACCTTTCCCAGGCCACTGTCGAGTCAGTGGTGAGCAGAGCCAGGATTCAAATGTAGGAAGTTAGCTTCAGAGCCCATGGCTTTAACCATTGTATTAGACCAACTCTCAAAATATCTTACGCTGTTCTGTCCTATGTTCTCTGCGCCTTTGTCCTTGCTGCTCTGACCTATGGGGAGCCAGTTTCTCTTTCAAGGTACAGTCCGCTATGTCTTGACTATCTCTTGCCCTTGCCACACCCCCTCCCCCACCCCCACTGTTCTTTCCTCTAGTCTCCCCAGTCAGTGCACCAGTGGGTCATTCTGCACTGCAGTGTCTGTTGTTGCCACATCTGGGTCTCTGGGGCCCAGCCCAGGAGGCCCATGAATGGCTGGATTCTTGTCTCAGAGCCCCATGCCCCGTTGGAACGGCCCAAAGCAGGTCCCCCATGAAAGGAGTAGCTGATTCTTGACTAGGTTCTACACACTTCCCTATAGGGAGGGAACCCTCTAGATGAGAGGCTCTTAACCTTTGGTGGGTCATGGAACCTCTTTGAAAGCCATGGAGCTTCTATCCAGAACAACACTCATGTGCACACAACGTAGACAATGTAGGGGGCTTCCTGCCACTCTGAAGCCCACCTGGGACCCCTCATTAAGAGGCCTTCCCCATGGAAGGAAAACTGGCATTTATAGAGGCCCTTCTGGGTACGAGTCATATTGCCAGAGCCTTTTAAATGCATTGTCTCATTGAGTTCTTTCAGCCCCATGGAAAGCAGACCTTTTGCAGCCTGCCCTGGGTCCCACAGTCGGTAAGGGGATGCTGGGCACTGGCATCCTGGCCCTCTAGTCTCTAAAATTCTTTCTTTCCCCAGTGCTCATCTCACAAGCTGAAAAGCTGTAGGCATGGGCCCTACAGAGGAGGAATTGGCTACAAACAGGATGGCAGTGACCTAGCCATCTCCTCAGAACCCTGGGGAGGAATTTGGGAAGCAACGCTGGTTGCTGGCCAGGGCACTGGGGACCCTTAACCAGCTTTGGCCCAAGGGTACAGCAACTGGGGGATGGGCTAGTGGAAAGCCTTCCAGAGCAGAGGGGCCCGGATGCTGGGAGGAAGCAGATAGTGGCCAGAATGGGATTTCCTGAGGTGCCTGCAGGTCAGGGGGGAGGGCCTGAAGCCAGGGCAGAACCTGATGCCTCACTGGGAAACAGCTCTGCTTGTCTTCCAGCCCTACACCCAACACACAACTAACAAGGGAGGGTGCCAGTGCTGTCTGCTGGAGCTCTTGTTGGCTCTGGCATTGCTGGAGTCAGCTGGGCCAGATTGAAGGAGGTCAGAAGATTGGACAAGGTGCAGGGTCACCCAAGGTCAAGAGACATGAGGTCTGGGTCAGGCTCTGTCCGTAGCTTGTTGGGTGGCTTTTGTCTGTCTCTTTCTGTGACTGAGCTGCAGGCCTCTATCTAACCAAATACTAGGCCATCTCCAGGGGCTTCTCCCTGGTTGTGACATCTTTAATTCTAGGATCCTTCCCCCTGCCTCAGTTGGGGATCTGGGACTATCCTAACTTTTTTGAGCCACCTTGGAAGTTAGCTGTCCCGAGGGCAGTTCCCCATGAGAAGCTTGTCATTTCCAGCCCTTACCTCCAAAAACTATTGGCCTATGCCCACCTTGAAGCTGGTGCCAGGCTTCTGGGTGGTATGGACTTCCCCTGCATGTGCCAATCCCTAGTCTGGACTGTTGCCTGGTCCCTCAGGAGAAGATTCCACTGGCTGGAAGAGCAACAGGTAGAGGTAGGAATCAGGAAGGCAGAGGAAGAAGGTAAAAGGGTTAAACTTTGCCCATTCACTCTCCTGCCTTTACTTAGCTGGGAGAGTCTTCCATTGGAGTTTTCATCTGTGCTGTGCATTAGCCATTCTCAAAAGCTCTGATCAGTTTGAGGGTCCTTGTGGCTTCAGCTTAGGTGGAGTGGGAATGGGGTTTGTAACAACTAAAGAGTCATCTGATACACTGCTTCACACCCAGCATGTCTGTGCACTAGCTCCCAGGCCATTGTCCCCAGGCAGATGGCCTTCCTGGCTTCAGAATAGCTTTCGTTGGACTGGCTGGCTGGCATTAGGTGAACACTCCTGAGTGGAGATCCTGTTAATAAATGAATGCTATGAGGGCTTATGACTTACTGCTGTTCTCCATTCAGACTAGCACAGCCTCCACACATAACTAATCAAACTGCTAGATTTGTGCACGGTCCCAAGGAAGACTTCAGCAAGCATTTTTTCCATGCTTCCTGCTGGCAACCCTGGAAAAGGCAGGAGAACACTGTGTATCTAGTTTACCTAAAGATGGGGTCAATGAGTGAGTGGGTAGCATTTGGGCCCTTTTGGTCACAGGCTGTGAGACCAAGTTCATCCTTTTTGGCCTTCCCTAGAAAGTATTCATGTACGCTACACAGTGCAGAAGGAGCACTGGCTCATACTCTCGAGAAAGAAACCATGATGGGCAAATTCAAGTCCTAGCTCCAACACTGGCTGGCTCTATGACCTTGAGCAATTCCCTTCACCTTCCCCAAGCCTCCATTTCCTCATTTGATGAGTGAGAATTATAAGACCTCCTCTCAGGGTTATTTTTGAGGATTGATTCCTACATAGTAGATGTACATAACCCAGCACGGTCCTGGACTAGGCCAGAGATGAAGTGTTGGGTCAGTCTGATTATGGCAACATGTCCCACACTCAGAGATGGCACCAATGTGACTGTACTGACTGTTGTTACTATCAGGGTTAATGAATGTCATAAGCACAGTGGGCCCTTCCTGGAGTGGACCCTCCCAACTCTGATCAGAACAGAACTGCACAATTTGGGGGAGCTCACCCCCTAACTGGTAGGGTAATAGAGGTGCCTTCATATGCTCAGGAGCTTTGTGTATATCAAGTCACTTGTATATGTGTGTATCGAGCCATTCTAGAATAACCCATCCATAAAACCATCTGAGGAGTTACAGCTCATTGTTCCCTCATTAGCTACAGCTTTTCGCTCTTTGTCCATCACAGTGCATCATCACCTAAGGGTTCGAGAAGCTGGTGACAGTTTTTGTTGATGATGTAATTTCCATTGGTAAGAAAGCAGACTGAGGTGACGCCTGGGTGGCTCTAGTCGGTCAAGTATCTGCTTTTGGCTCAGGTCATGATCCCAGGGTCCTGGGATCAAATCCTGCATCCAGCTCCTTGCTCAGCAGGGAGACTGCTTCTCCCTCTGCTCCCCCTGCTTGTTCTTGCACTCTCTCTCTCTCTGACAAATAAATAAATAAAATCTTTAAAAAAAAAAAGAAAGAAAGAAAGCAGAGCGAGTTACTTTAGGTTTGATTGTCCCAACAGCTTCTCTAAGTAGGTGGCATTCCATCAGAACAGCCACTGGGAGATAAGGCAGAAAGATGTGCTCTGAATACAACAGTGCTGGGGAGGATGGCAGAGTCCTGGGTTGGAGTCCCCCTTCTGCCATTTGCTGTTCTTGACTGAGCATGGCTTATGTGTAGATAGCACTCTCCAGGCCAAATAGAGCAATCGATGTGGTGTTTACCCTCACAACAGTTTGGGAAGACAGGAAGGACACTCATTGTTTTCCAGATGAGGAGGCAGAGCTGTAGGGAGTTTAAGTGACTTGCCCAAGGACCTGCACTTGGTTGGTGGTGGGGTGAGGGAGTGGTTTTTGAAGCACTGCTCTTGAGCCCTCAGAAGCATTTGAATTGGGCTGAGGACCTCACACTGGACTTAAAACACAGGGCTGTCTGCTAGCAGCCCCCATAGAGCCACAGGAATCATTCATGAACTCTGTCGGGACATCACAGCATCCACCATAGCATCTTTCATGTGTTTATTGGTCATTTGAATATCCTCTATTATAATATGCCTGTTAAACTGTTTTCCTGCTTTTTATAGTGAGTCATTTGCCTTTTTTCTCATTGATCTGTAGGGGCCTTCATATATTCTGGGATACTACTCCTTCATTCCTTTTATATGTTCTCCCAAACTATGGATTGGCTTTTATTTTTGAAAAATGTGTCATGAAAATTTACAAACACACAGAAAAGCTGGAAGACTCTTAGTCAGCACTCATATATACCTCCTAGATTCTACAAACATTTTACTCTATTATAGTCTATCAGTCCAACTTATTGTTGATGCATTTCAAAGTCGCAATCAGTATGAATACCATTAATATGTGTTTAGAATTCTCTTTTTCTATTCTGAGATGAAATTTGTATAAAGTGAAATGCATAAATCAGACGTGTTTCGTTTGACAAGTTTGGAAAAATACATACAACTGTGTGACCAAACCTCTATCAAGAATTAGGACATCACCATCATCCTGGCAAGTTCCCTCACGCTCTTTCCCAGTTGATCCTTGCTCCCACATTCCGTAGACAACCAATGTTCTGATTCTTTCCCATCAAAGACTAGATTGGCTTGTCCTAGAATTTCATCTAAATGGATTCATACAGTATGTACTTCTTAAAATGTCTTCTTTCCTTTAAAATGATTTTGAAATTCAACCATGTTGCTACATGTGTCAGTTATTTGTTTCTCTTTTATTGCAGAGTTTTTTCCATTGTATGAATTTACCACAATTTGTTTAACCATTCTCCTATTGATGGACACCTGGGCTGCTAACAGTTTTGGGCTTTTGTGAACAAAGCTGCTGTGAATATTCTTTCATAAAACTTTTTGTGGACATTTGTTTTCCTTTCTGTTTGGTAAATACCTAGGAATGTAATTGCTTGATCATAGGGTAAATGTATGTTTAGGTTTATAAGAAACTGTAGGCTAGACCATTTTCCAAAGTGGTTGTACTATTTAATGTTCACATCAACAAAGTGTAAGAGTTCTACTTGCTCCATATCCTTGCCAACATTTGGTGTTTTTATTCTTTTTATTTTTAGTCATTCAGGTGGGTGTAATGATATCTTATTGTGGTTTTGATTTGCATTTCCCTAGTGATTAATGATGTTGAGCATCTTTTCACATGCTTATTGGTCACTTCTTTAATGAAGTGTCTGTATAAATATTGTGTCCATTTTTATTGAGTTGTTTGTTTTTTTATTATTGACTTTTAGGAGTTGTTCTTTTAAATATCCTGGATACCAGTCCTTTGTCCGTTATTTTGCAAGTACTTTCTCCTAATCAGTGACTCATCACTACATTAACAATGTCTTTTTAAAAAGACTTTACTATTTAGAACAGTTTTAGATTTGTAGAAAAATTGAAAAGATAGTACAGAGAATTCTATATACCTCTTACCCAGTTTCCTCTATTGTTAATATCTTACATTAGTATGGTACATTTGTGACAATTAATAGACCTAGACTGATACATTATTATTAACTAAAATCTATACTTCATTTGTATTTCCTAATGTCCTTTTTCTGTTATGAATCATATTACATTTAATTATCCTGTCTCTTTCATCTCCTCTTGGATATGACAGTGTCTCACTTTTCTTATTCTTGATAGTTTTAAGAAGTACTGGACAGGTATTTTGTAGGATGCCCCCTTTTGGGACTTGTCTCATGTTTTCTCATGATTCGACTGGGTTTATGGGTTTATGTAAGACCACAGACGTAGAGTGCCATTTTCATCACATCATATCAACATGACTTATCACTACTGATGTTGACCTTGATCCCTGGCTGAGGTAGAGTTTGCCAGGTTTCTCCACTATAAAGTTCTTCTTTCTTTCCCCATTTTCATACTGTCCTCTTTGGAAGGAAGTCACTATGATTAGCCCAGACTTAAGGAGTGGGGAGTTATTTTCGCCCTCCTTTCAGTTAGAGTATCTGCATACATTGTTTGGAAATCATTTGTACAGATCTTAATGATGTCTTTGGTGAGCAGAGCTATTTAATTTTGACGAAAAAAAGATAGTATGGTTATTACTTCCTGTGTGCTGTCCAAGAAATCTTTGCTTACCTATAAGTCATGAAGATATTCTCAACCCATACCTATATCATAACACAGAAATTTAATTTGAGATGTTTCACAGAACTAAACATACAAGCTAAAACCACAAAGCTTTTAGAAGAAAACATAGGTGTTAGGGTTATGCTGGCCTCATCAAATAAGTCAAGACAAGTCCTCTCCTCCTATCTTTTCTGAAAATATTTGGGTTAGATTGTTATTTCTTCCTTAAATGTCTGCTAGAATACATCAGTGAAACCACTTGACCTTGGAGTTTTCTTTGTGGGAGTGTGTTTGATGACGAATTCAATTTCTTTAATAGATATGAAAAGCATATTTTCTCTTTGAACTTGTGTCCATTTCAGTAGGTTATTTTCAGAATATTTGTTCATTTTAACCAAGCTGTCAAATTTGTTGGCATAAAGATGTCCATAGTATTTCATTATTGTCCTTTTAATGCTGTAGAGTCTGTAGTGCTATTCCCCTCTTTTATTCTTGACATTGTTAATTTGTGCTCTGTCTTTATTTTCATGATTAATCTAGCCAGGGTGTTTTCAATTTTTGTTGATCTTTTTGCTTTATTAGTTTTCTCCATTTTTTTTTTTTTAATTCTATTGCATTGACCTCTGATCTCTTTATTTTTTAACTTATACTTATTTGGGGTTTACTTTGCCCACCTTTTTCTACCTTCTTAATATGGAAACTTGGTCATTAATTTTAAACCATTTTTCTTTTCTTTTTAAGATTTTATTTATTTATTTTTAGAGAGAGAAAGAGCGCACATGCACACATGAGTGAGCGGGGAGAGGAGCAGAGGGGGAGGGAGACGGAGAGAGAATCTGAAGCAGACTCTGTGCTGAGCATGGAACCTGATGCGGGGCTGGATCTCAGGACCTCCAGATCATGACCTGAGCTGAAACCAAGAGTCGGAGGCTTGCTTAACTGATTAAACCACCCAGGTGCCCTAACCATTTTTATTCTCTAATATAAACATTTGCTGTTATAACCTATTCTTTAAACACTGCTTCACCTACTTCCCACAGATTTTAATATATTGTGTTTTTATTGTTATGCACTTCAAAATATCTTTTAATTTCCTTTATGATTTCTTCTTTGACCCTTATGTTTATAAGCTATGTGTTGTTTAATTTCCAAATATTGTGGGGTTGTTTGGCTATCATATTGTTATTGACTTCTTATTTAATTCTGTGGTCTGAGAAAATCCACTGTATGATTTCATTTCTGTGAGATTTATTTAGACATGGCTTCTGGCCCAGCATACAATCTATCTTGATGAATGTACCATGTATACTTGAAAAAAAAAAACGTGTATTCTTCTTTTGAGGGGGGATAGTGATTTATAAATATTACTTATGTCAAAGTGGTTGATGATAACATTATTTGAATCATCTGTGTCTTTACTAATTTTTGTTTAATTATTTTATCTTTTGCTGAGAACAGTTTGTTAAAATCTCCAGCTCTGGTTTGTCTCTTTAATTCTGCCAATTTTCACCTTGCTTATTTTGAAATTCTGTTATCAGGCACATATACATTTATGAATGTCATGTCTTCCTGATATATTAATCCTCTCTTTATTATGAAATGTCTCTCTTCATCTCTGATAATACCCTTTGACTCGAGGGCTATTTGATACGAATACATCCATTGCAGCCTTCTTATACTTACTGTTTTCATAGGATATGTCCTTTTCCGTCCATTTACTTTTGGTCTGTCTCTGTCTTTACAGTTAAAATGCATCTTTCCCAGCAAGCATATAGTAGTGTTTTGCTCTTTTAATCCATTCTGACAGTCTGCCTTTTAATTCAAGTGTTTAGACCATTAACATTTGTTACTACTGTACCTGGACTGCCATAACAAAATACCACAGACTGGGTGGCTTAAACAACAGAAATTTATTTTGTCGCTGTTCTGAAGGCTGGAAGTCCAAGATCAAGGTGTTGGCAGGTTTGGTTTCTCCTGAGGACTCTCTCCTTGGCTTATAAATGGTCACCTTATTGCTGTGTCCTCACATGGTCTTTCCTGTTTGTTGAGCACATCCCTGAGTGTCCAAATTTCCTCTCCTCACAAGGATAACAGTCAGATTGGGTTAGGGCTCACCCTCCCAGCCTCATTTTAACTTAAGGGACTCTTTAAAGGCCCTACCTCCAAATACAGTCACATTTTTGAGGTACAGGGGTTAGGACTTCATCATATGAGTTTGAAGGTGGCTGGGACCTGATTGAGCTCATAACAACATTAAAGAGAATTATTAACAAGTTTAGATTAAGGTCTTTTTTTTTCTTTAACTATTTGTTTCCTATTTCCCCTTTCTGTTTGCTGCTGTGTTCTTCCTTTTCTGCCTTTTCTTGGATTATTTGGATATATTATAGGTTTTCATTTTATTTTTTCATTTTAGCTATTCCTCCTTACCTTCATAACTTTTCACAGTGTACTTAGATAATATTGTACCACTTGATGTCAAACATGGAGAACTTGCAACTGTATATGTCTACTGTCTTCCAATTTTTATGCTATAATTGTCATATGTATTACATCTTACTGACATTATACACTCCGTAATATAATGTTACAATTTTTGCTTTAAACAATCATATGTATTTTAAAGAAATTAAGAGGAAAGATCATTTTTTATATTTACCGTCTCCAATGCTCTTCATTTCTTCTATTGATCCAGTTTTCATCTGGTATAACTTCCCTTCGGCCTGAAGAATTTCTTTCAGCATTTCCTGTAAAGCAAATATGCAGGTGATTAGTTCTGTTTATTATCTTTTATCTAAAAAAAAAGCCTTAGCCTTTATTTTATCTTCATTCTTGATTTTTGCTGCATATAGAATTCTTGGTTGTGTTCTTTCATTGTTGTGAAGATGCTGTTCCCTGTCTTCGAGCCTTTATTATATTTTTTGTATATTGAGTTGTGGTACCTCTGTATGTCATTTCCCTCTAGCTGCTTTCAGAATTTATCTTGAACTTTGATTTTTAGCAGTTTGGCTGTGATGTGGTAGGTATGATTTCTTTGTGTTCATCTTTCTTGGGATTCACTGGGCTTCTTGGATCTGTGATTTTATGTCCTTCGTAAAATTTGGGAAATTTACTTCCATTCAGAAACATTCAAATAAAGGTTTTTTTCTGGTTCATCCCTCTCCTTTCCTTCCAGGACTCTAGCTATATATATCTTTGATGTTTTCACAATGTCCAATAGGGTCTGGGTTTTTTTCTTTAATTTTTTTCTCTCTCTCTTCTTCAAAATGCATAATTTCTAATCATCTATCTTCATTTTTTTCTGACTCTTCTGTCATCTCCATTCTGTTGTTAAGCTTATTCAGTAAATTTTTATTTCAGATATTGTACGCTTTGGTTCTAGAATTAAAATTTCCATTTTGTTCCTTATTATAGTTTTTATTTCTCTTCTGACATTTTCTGTCTTTTCATTTATTACAAGCATATTTCTCTTTATGTTCTTCAGCATAGCTATAATAGCTGCTTTTAAAACCTTTCTCTGCTAATCTCAACATCTGGGTCAGCTCAGTCACCTTTTCTCTTCAGTTTTTCTCACGCTTTTCTGGTTCTTTTTTTATATGTAGTTTTTTTATTGAGGTGAAATTGGTATATAACATTATGTAAGTTTCAGGTATACAGCATTATAAATCAACATCTGTATACACTACAAAGTGGTCACCATGACAAGTCTAGTTACCATCCATCACCATGCAGTTGACCCCTCTTGCCCATTTAACCACCTCCCAACCCCCTTCCCCTCTGGTAACCATCAATCTGTTCTTCATATCTATGCATTGGTTTTTTGTAGTGTTTGGTTTATTCATTTGTTTTGTTTTATTTTAGGTTCCACACATGAGTGAAATCATATGGTATTTGTCTTTCTCCATCTGACTTATTTCACTTTGCATGATACCCTCAAGGTCCATCCATGTTGGCACAAATGGCAAGATTTCATTCTTCTTTCACTGAATAGTGTGTGTATACACACACACACACACACACACACACACACACACTATTGTACTAATGGAATATAAGTATTCCATTATATATGTTTATATAATATTATATAAACAGTGCATATTATATATATATTAAATATATACATAATGGAATACTATTCAGTCATAAAGAAGAATACACACACACACACACACACACACACACACACACACACACACAATGGAATATTACTCAGCCATCAAAAAAGAATGAAATCTTGCTATTTGCAATGACATTTTAGCCACTGTAAATAATGTAAATAATGCTGCAGTGAACATAGGGGTGCATATATCTCTTCAAATTAGTGTTTTCATATTTCATATTTTTTGGATAAATATCCAGAAATGGAATAGCTGGATCATATGGTAGATCTATTCTTAGTGTTTTGAGGACTCTCCATACTGTTTTTCCATAGTGGCTGCACCAATTAACATTCCTATTGACAGTGTACAGGGATTTCCTTTTCTCCACATTCTCTCCAACACTATTTATTTTTTTAAAGTTTTTATTTTAATTTCAGTTAGTTAACATAGTGTTACATTAGTTTCAGGTGTACAATATTGTGATTCAACAGTTCCATATATCACTGGTGCTTATCAGGACAGGTGTTCTCCTTAATCCCTCCTTAATCCCCATCACCTATTTAACCCATCCTGCCACCCCCTCCCCTTTGGTAACCATCAGTTTGTTCTGTATAATTAAGATCTGTTTCTTGATTTCTCTCTCTCTTTTTTTCCCTCTGCTCATTTGTTTTGTTTCTTAAATTCCACATATGAGTGAAATCATATGGTATTTGTCTTTCTCTGACTTATTTTGCTTAGCATTATACTCTCTAGCTCCATCCGTGCCATTGCAAATGGCAAGATTTCATTTTTTTCATGGCTAAATAATATTTCATCACATCTTCTGTATCCATTCATCAGTTGATGGACAATTGGACTGCTTCCATATCTTGACTACTGTAGATAATGCTGCTATAAACATAAGGGCACATGTATCCCATTGAATTAGTGTTTTCTACTCTTTGGGTAAATACCCAGTAGTGTGATTGCTGGAGTGTATGACAGTTCTATTTTTAACCTTCTGAGGAAACTCTATACTGTTTTCCAGAGTGGGTGGACCAGTTTGCATTCTCACCAACAGTGCACCAGGGTTCCTTTTTCTCCACATCCTTGCCAACACCTGTTGTTTCTTGTATTATTGATTTTAGCCATTTTGACTGATGTGAGGTGATATCTCATTGTAGTTTTGATGTGCATTTCCCTGATGGTAAATGATGATGAACATCTTTTCATGTGTGGGTTGGCCACCTGTATGTCTTTTTTGGAAAAATGTCTATTCAGATCCTCTACCCATTTTTTTTATTATGTTGTTAATCACCATACATTACATCATTAGTTTTTGATGTACTGTTCCATGATTCATTGTTTGCGTATAACACTCAGTGCTCCATTCAGTACCTGCCCTCTTTAATACCAAATAGCAGGCTAACCCATCCTCCCAACCCCCTCCCCTCTAAAACCCTCAGTTTGTTTCTCAGAGTCCATAGTCTCTCATGGTTCATCTCCCCCTCCGATTTCCCCCCCTTCATTTTTCCCTTCTTATTATCTTCTTTTTTTTTTTAACATATAATGTATTATTTGTTTCAGAGGTACAGGTCTGTGATTCAACAGTCTTGCACAATTCACAACGCTCACCATAGCACGTACCCTCTGCAGTGTCTATCACCCAGCCACCCCATCCCTCCCACCCCCCACCACTCCAGCAACCCTCAGTTTGTTTCCTGACATTAAGAATTCCTCATATCAGTGAGATCATATGATACATGTCTTTCTCTGATTGACTTATTTCGCTCACCATAACACCCTCCAGTTCCATCCATGTCATTACAAATGGCAAGATTTCATTCCTTTTGATGGCTGCATAATATTCCATTGTATAAATATACCGCTTCTTCTTTAACCATTCATCTGTTGATGGACATCTTGGCTTTTTCCACAGTTTGGCTATTGTGGACATTGCTGCTATAAACATTGGGGTGCACGTACCCCTTCGGATCACTACATTTGTATCTTTGGGGTAAATACCCACTAGTGCAATTGCTGGGTTGTAGGGTAGCTCTATTTTCAACTTTTTGAGGACCCTACATACTGTTTTCCAGATTGACTGCACCAGCTTGCATTCCCACCAACAGTGTAGGAGGCTTCCCCTCTCTCTGCATCTCCGCCAACATCTGTCGTTTCCTGACTTGTTAATTTTAGCCATTCTGACTGGTGTGAGGTGGTATCTCATTGAGGTTTTGATTTGGATTGCCCTGATGCCGAGCGGTGTTGAGCACTTTTTCATGTGTCTGTTGGCCATTTGGATGTCTTCTTTGGAAAATGTCTGTTCGTGTCTTCTGCCCATTTCTTGATTGGATTATTTGTTCTTTGGGTGTTGAGTTTGTTAAGTTCTTTATAGATTTTGGATACTAGCCCTTTATCTGATATGTCATTTGCAAATATCTTCTCCCGTTCTGTCGGGTGTCTTTTGGTTTTGTTGACTGTTTCATTTGCTGTGCAAAAGCTTTTTAGCTTGATGAAGTTCCAATAGTTCATTTTTGCCCTTGCTTCCCTTGCCTTCAGTGATGTTTCTAGGAAGAAGTTGCTGTGGCTGAGGTTGAAGCGGTTGCTGCCTTTGTTCTCCTTTAGGACTATGATGGACTCCTGTCTCACATTTAGGTCTTTCAACCATTTTGAGTCTGTTTTTGTGTGTGGTGTCAGGAAATGGTACAGTTTCATTCTTCTGCATGTGGCTGTCCAATTTTCCAACACCATTTGTTGAAGAGACTGTCTTTTTTCCATTGGACATTCTTTCCAGCTTTGTCGAAGATGAGTTGACCATAGAGTCGAGGGTCCATTTCTGGGCTCTCTATTCGGTTCCATTGAACTATGTGCCTGTTTTTGTGCCAGTACCATACTGTCTTGATAATGACAGCTTTCTAATAGAGCTTGAAGTCCGGAATTGTGATGCCACCCGCTTTGCTTTTCTTTTTCAACATTTCTCTGGCAATTCAGGGTCTTTTCTGGTTCCATACAAATTTTAGGATTATTTGCTCCATTACTTTGAAAAAAGTAGATGGTATTTTGATAGGGATTGCATTAAATGTGTGGATTGCTCTAGGTAGCATTGACATCTTCACAATATTTGTTCTTCCAATCCATGAGCATGGAACGTTTTTCCATTTCTTTGTGTCTTCCTCAATTTCTTTCATGAGTATTTTATACTTTTCTGAGTACAGATTCTTTGCCTCTTTGTTTAGATTTATTCCTGGGTATCTTATGGTTTTGGGTGCAATTATAAATGGGATCAACTCCTTAATTTCTCTTTCTTCTGTCTTGTTGTTGGTGTATAGGAATGCCACTGATTTCTGTGCATTGATTTTATATTTTATACAGATGATAATCTGTGAAGAGTGAGAGTTTGACTTCTTCTTTGATGATTCAGATGACTTTTATTTCTTATTGTTGTCTGATTGCTGCAGCTAGGACTTCTAATACTATGTTGAATAGCAGTGGTGATAGTGGACATCCCTGCCGTGTTCCTGACCTTAGGGGGAAAGCTCTGTTTTTCCCCATTGAGAATGATATTCGCTGTAGGTTTTTCATAGATGGCTTTTATGATATTGAGGTATGTACCCTCTATCCCTATACTCTGAAGAGTTTTGATCAAGAAAGGATGCTGTACTTTGTCAAATGCTTTTTCTGCATCTATTGAGAAGATCATATGGTTCTTGTTCTTTCTTTGATTAATGTACTGTATCACAATGATTGATTTGTGCATGTTGAACCAACCTTGCAGCCCGGGGATAAATCCCACTTGATCGTGGTGAATAATCCTTTTAATGTACTGTTGTATCCTATTGGCTAGTATTTTGGTGAGAATTTTTGCATCCATGTTCATCAAGGATATTGGTCTGTAATTCTCCTTTTTGATGGGGTCTTTGTCTGGTTTGGGGATCAAGGTAATGGTGGCCTCATAAAACGAGTTTGGAAGTTTTCCTTCCATTTCTATTTTTTTGGAACAGTTTCAGAAGAATAGGTATTAATTCTTCTTTAAACGTTTGGTAGAATTCCCCTGGGAAGCCCTCTGGCCCTGGGCTTTTGTTTGTTGGGAGATTTTTGATGACTGCTTCAATTTCCTTAGTGGTTATAGGTCTGTTCAGGTTTTCTCTTTCTTCTTGGTTCAGTTTTGGTAGTTGATACATCTCTAGGAATGCATCCATTTCTTCCAGGTTATCTAATTTGCTGGCATAGAGTTGCTCATAATATGTTCTTATAATTGTATTTCTTTGGTGTTGGTTGTGATCTTTCCTCTTCCATTCATGATTTTATTTATTTGGATCATTTATCTTTTCTTTTTGATAAGTCTGGCCAGGGGTTTATCAATCTTATTAATTCTTTCAAAGAACCAGCTCCTAGTTTCGTTGATCTGTTCTACTGTTCTTTTGGTTTCTGTTTCATTGATTTCTGGTCTGATCTTTATTATTTCTCTTCTCCTGCTGGGTTTAGGCTTTATTTGCTGTTCTTTGTCCAGCTCCTTTAGGTGTAGGGTTAGGTTGTATATTTGAGATCTTTCTTGTTTCTTGAAAAAGACTCGTAATGTGTTTTCATTTTCATTTGTTTCCATGAATTTTTTTAATTCTTTAATTTTCAGGTTGACCCATTCATTCTGTAGTGGGATGCTCTTTAGCCTCCATGTATTTGAGTTCTTTCCAACTTTCCTCTTGTGATTGAGTTCTAGTTTCAAAGCATTGTGGTCCGAAAATATGCAGGGAATGATCCCAATCTTTTGGTACTCCGTGAGACCTGATTTGTTACCTAGGATGTGGTCTATTCTGGAGAATGTTTCATGGGCACTAGAGGAGAATGTGTATTCTGTTGCTTTGGGCTGGAATGTTCTGAATATATCTGTGAAGTCCATTTGGTCCAGTGTGTCATTTAAAGTCTTTATTTCCTTGTTGATCTTTTGCTTAGATGATCTGTCCATTTCAGTCAGGGGGGTGTTAAAGTCCCCCACTATTATTGTATTGTTGTTGATGTGTTTCTTTGCTTTTGTTATTAATTGCCTTATATAATTGGCTGCTCCCATGTTAGGGGTATAGATGTTTACAATTGTTAGATCTTCTTGTTGGATAGACCCTTTAAGTAGGATATAGTGTCCTTCCTCATCTCTTATTATAGTCTTTGGTTTAAAATCTAATTTGTCTGATATAAGGATTGCCACCCCAGCTTTCTTTTGGTGTCCATTAGCATGGTAAATGGTTTTCCACACCCTCACTTTCAATCTGGAAGTGTCTTTGGGTCTAAAATGAGTCTCTTGCAGACAGCATATCATGGGTCTTGTTTTTTTATCCAATCTGATACCCTGTGTCTTTTGATTGGGGCATTTAGCCCATTCACATTCAGGGTAACTATTGAAAGATATGAATTTAGTGCCATTGTATTGCTTGTAAGGTGACTGTTACTGTATACTGTCTGTGTTCCTTTCTGGTCTATGTTACTTTGAAGCTCTCTCTTTGTTTAGAGGACCCCTTTCAATATTTCTTGGAGGGCTGGTTTTGTGTTTGCAAATTCCTTTAGTTTTTGTTTGTCCTGGAAGCTTATCTCTCCTTCTATTTTCAATGACAACCTACCTGGATATAGTATTCTTGGCTCCATATTTTTCTCATTTAGTGCTCTGAATATATCATGCCAGTCCTTTCTGGCCTGCCAGGTCTCTGTGGATAGGTTTGTTGCCAATCTAATATTTCTACCATTGTAGGCTACAGATCTCTTATCCCGAACTGCTTTCAGGAATTTTTCTTTGTCTCTGAGACTCGTAAGTTTTACTATTAGATGTCAGGGTGTTGGCCTATTTTTATTGGTTTTGAGAGGGGTTCTCTGTGCCTCCTGGATTTTGATGCCTGTTTCCTTCCCCAAATTAGGGAAGTTCTCTGCTATAATTTGATCCAATATACCTTCTGCCCCCCTCTCTCTTTCTTCTTCTTCTGGGATCCCAATTATTCTAATGTTGTTTCATCTTATGGTATCACTTCTCTCTCGAATTCTGCCCTCGTCATCCAGTAGTTGTTTATCTCTCTTTTTCTCAGCTTCTTTATTTTCCATCATTTGGTCTTCTATATCGCTAATTCTCTCTTCTGCCTCATTTATCCTAGCCGTTAGAGCCTCCATTTTTGATTGCACCTCATTAATAGCCTTTTTGATTTCGACTTGGTTAGATTTTAGTTCTTTTATTTCTCCAGAAAGGGTTTCTCTAATATCTTCCATGCTTTTTTCAAGCACAGCTAGTATCTTTAAAATCGTCATTCTGAACTCTAGTTCCTACATCTTACTAATGTCCATATTGATTAGGTCCCTGGCAGTTGGTACTGCCTCTTGTTCTTTTTTTTGAGGTGATTTTTTCCATCTTGTCATTTTGTCTAGAGGGGAATAGGTGAATGAGAGAACAAAATGCTAACAGGTTAACAACGACCCCAGAAAAATATACACTAAACAAATCAGAAGAGACCTGAAACCGGGGGAAAGAAAGGGAGAGAAAGAAAAGAGAAAAAAAAAAAGAAAAAGAAAAAGATAAAAAAAAAGAGTATGATCAAATATGATCAGGCTGATGCATAGATCAGTGCTACACACTACATTTTGGGTGTATTTTGGTCTGTTAGAAGAAAGTGCCTCCCAAAATTTTAAAGAAAGAAAAACAAAAATAAAGGTAAATACGATGAAGGATGGAATATGACTGTAAAGATGAAAATTATAAAAGGAATTGATAAGAAGTTGGCTGAAAAAAGAAAGAAGAGGAATTTAACAAAAAAGGGAGAGAATGTGATCAGGCAGGAGACTTGAACAAAGCCATACACTAGAGATTTAGGGTATATTTTGGTCTGTTAGAAGAAACTGTATCCCAATATTTTAAAGAGAAAACAACATATATATATATATACCAAAAATAAGGTTAACTACAATGAAGGGATAGAATATGACTCTAAAAATGAAAAATAAAAAAGATTTTTAAAAAAGGGGATTGATAAGATGTTGGTTGAAAAAGGGAAAAAGAAAAAGAAAAAAAAGAAAATTAAAAAAATTAACTTTGAAAGACTAAAGAATCATGGTAAAAAAGCCATGAATTCTATGTGCAGTATTTCCCTAGCGCTGGAGTTCTGCCGTTCTCATTGATTGGTAAACTTGGTCTTGGCTGGCTGTTCGTGCTGATCTTCTGGGGGAGGGGCCTGTTGCCATGGTTCCCAAATGTCTTTGCTGGAGGTGGAATTGCCCCGGCCTTGCCGGTCCGGTCCGGGATAAGTAATCTGCTGGGGTTTGCTCTCGGGAGCTTTTGTTCCTTGCAAACTTTCCATACAGCTTTGGAGGACGAGAGTGAAAATGGCGGCCTCCCAATCTCCGCCCCTGAGGAGCCTAGAACTCGGGGCCCCGCTCCTCAATGTGCCCCCAGAGAAAAGCAGTCACTCCCGTCTCCCCGGTCTCCGGCCGCACTCCGTGCTCACCCGGCCTGTGACCGAGCGTTGCTATCTCTGGCACCCGACTCGGTGTGGAGTCTCCAAACCCAGCAGATCCCTGCGGTGCGCTCCTCCCGGGGGAGGAAGGGGAGTCTCCCCGGATCTGCCACTTGTTGGGTCCCTGCTGGAGGAGCAGTGGCCCGACTGCCGCGGATCACGGTTTATGGCAACCCCGAGCTGAGACCAAGCTCCTCAGCTCCGTCTCCAGAAGTGGCTGATGGAGGCCCCCTCCCCCGCCATCTATCCTCCCGAATATCGCCTCCGATTCACTTCTCCGCGTGTCCTACCTTCCAGAAAGTAGTCGCTTTTCTGTTCAGAGAGTTGTTGCTATTCTTTTCTTCGATCTCCTGTGAGATCGTAGGTGTTCAGAATGGTTTGATTCCTATCCAGCTGAATTCCTGGGACCAGATGAAATTTAGGTCTCCTACTCCTCTGCCGTCTTGCTCCTCCCATATTCTACCCATTTTTTAATCGGGTTCTTTGTTGTGTTTTTTATTGTGGAGTTATATAAGTTCTTTATATATATTTTGGATATTAGCCCCTTCTCAGATACATGATTTGCAAATATCTGCTTTCATTCTGTAGGATGCCTTTTCATTTTGATGATGGTTTCCTTTGCTGTGTAGAAGCTTCCTAGATTGATACAGTCTCATTTGTTTATTTTTGCTTTTGCCTCCCTTGCCTTTGGAGTCAGATTCACAAAGACATTGCTAAGACCAGTGTCATGGAACTTACTGCCTATGTTTTCTTCTAGAAATTTTATTGTTTCAGGTCTTACATTCAAGTCTTTAATCCATTTTGAGTTAATTTTTATGTATGATGTAAGATAGTGTTCTAATTTCATTTTTTTTTTTTTGCATGTAGCTGTCCAGTTTTCCCAGCACCATTTATTGAAGAGACAGTCTTTTTATTATTATATGTTCTTGGCTCCTTTGTCCTATGTCATGTTTATTGATTTGCCAATGTTGAGCCATCCTTGTATCCCTGGAATAAATCCCACTTAATCATGGTATATGAATTCAGTTTTCTAATATTTTGTTGAGGATTTTTGCATCTATGTTCATCAAGGATATTTGCCTGTGATTTTCTTTTTTGTGGTGTCCTTGTCTGGTTTTGGTATCAGGGTAATGCTGGCCTCATAAAATGAGTTTGGAAGCATTCCCTCCTCTTCAATTTTTTGGAAGAATTTGAAAAGGTTAGGTATTAAATCTTCTTTAAATATTTAGTAGGATTCATCAGTGAAATTGTCTGGTCCTGGGCTTTTGTTTGTTGGAAGGTTTTTGACCACTGATTCAACCTTCTTATTAGAAAATGGTCTATTCAGATTTTCTTTCCTTTTTAAAAATTTATTTATTTATTTGAGAGAGAGAGAGAGAAAGAGTGTGGTGGGGAGGGGCAGAGGGAGAGGGGGAGAAAGAATCTCGAGCAGACTCCCTGCTGTGCATGGAGCCCCGATGCAGGGCTCCATCCCACGACCCTGAGACCATGACCTGAGCTGAAATCAAGAGTTGGACACTTAACCTACTGAGCCTCCCAAGCACCCCCTATTCAGATTTTCTATTTATTCATGATTTAGTCTTGGAAGATTGTGTGATTCTAGAAATTTGTGCATTTTTCCTACTTTGTCCAGTTTGTTGGCGAATATTTGTAATTGTTTCTTATAATCCTTTGTATTTCTATGGTATCAGTTATATGTTCTCTTTCATTTCTGATTTTATTTAATTGAGCCCTCTCTTTTTTTTTCTTGGTGAGTCTAGCTGAAGTAAGTGCTAATTGAGGGGAACCTCAAAGGAAGGGTAAGATTTGGGTGGTTAGTTCTTTGGAGACCAGAATTGAATTCCCTGGCCCATCACTTTTACTCCCTCTACAGATTCTCTCTGGGCCATTTTTTCCATTCTTATGCTTTAATTTCCATCTATATGCAGTTATCTTCCTGATTTTGGTCTCTAGTTTGAACCTCTCCCCATGAAGCCAAATGCTTGTTGGATATCTACACTGAACATCCCACAGCCACTGGAATGGAAGTCTTCAACACTCTCTAACCCCATCTAACTAGCTCTTTCTGCAACACATGGCACCAACATCTACTTAGTCACCCAGGCCATATTTCTTAGCATCACCCTTAATCTCTCCCTCTCCCCCACCTAATCAGCCACCAAGGTCTGACAGTTTATCTCTTAATTATTTCTAGAACCTATCTCCTCCTCAAAAACACCCCCGTCATTACTCTGATTTAGGTCTTTCACCTATATTACTCTAATTGTCCCTTTACTGGCTCACCTAGATCCTCCTCTACATACCAGCCAGAGTGATTTACCTAAAATGCTAATTCAGCCACATCACCTTCATGCTTAAAATCTTCTAATGGCTCCCCAACCTGAAAAACTGAGGGTTTTAGAGATGGCCTTTCTGAAGGTGTTACAATTTGAATTGGTGTGGCGCTGCCACAGACTCCCTGGGTAAGCTCGGGAAAGTGCCCTTCCTTCTCTGGGCCTCAGTTTCTTCATCTAAAAAATAAGGGGGTTGAAATAGTTCTGTGTTTCCCAACAGGTATCTAGACTGCTAGTCTCATGAAGTGCTTTTTCCACAAGGGTCTGGAGTTCACTGTGTTTGGGGAATGTTGCCTTCACTAGCCCATATTGGAGAGTCATGCTACACGTTGGCATGTCACATGCTCTGGGAAGTCTGGCAATCAAGAAAACCTACTAACTTTCCTTCACTCAGCTTTACTCAAACTTTTGTCACCCCACAGCCCTTTTAGAGCTGAGCATTATTAGAATCTTGTGGAACCAACGTTTGTGGAATATACTTCAGGGAATGCTGAAGTAGGTGATTATCCAAGGACTGCATTGCTCTAATAAGTGGTGATTTTGCTGAAGTTACTTTTTAAGGAAGAGGATGACATTCGTCTCAGGTCTGCATCTGCCACAATAGGTGTCCAGACAAGAGCACTAAACAGGGGGTTCATTAAGAAATGGGTAAATTGGATAGAAAGTATAGCTAGTTTGGATGCAGGTAATAATTACCAGCCATGAGAGGAGACGAGATAGTTCCCAAAAGGAAATGAGTACAAGGCTTTGATGGGGAGAGCATGTTAACCACAACAGTGATAGGTACTTTTGGGACCTATATGCCTGTGCTGCTGGTCATGATACTTCAAGGCCATTCTCAATTGATTTTCCTTTGGGAAAGTTTACCTCAGGGACTCTGCGGTGGCAAGAGGAGAAGCTGCTCCACTCATGTTCCTTTCATTGCACATAAGGCATCACTGGCACTTGTAAGTGTTGACTGTAAGTAGTTCTGCTATTAAATCAGCTCTTTTATATCTCTGGACCATGTCCTGGACAAGGCAGAAGGCTTCGTGGCACTGGGCGTGGGGCCTGGCCTGCTGTATCCCTCAGCTGGGCCTTGCATTAGTACTGATTGCTGGCAAGGCTATCGGCTCAGGGCTGTGTTTTTCTAATCAAGAAGGTCAATTTAGCACTTGGGAAAGACTAGTCAGCTGGGCCACATTACTTTCCCCTCCTGGTAGGAATAATATAGGCAGAAACAGTAGAAGCTTCTGTGAATGGTTTTTTAGGCAGCCCCAACTCACTGAGGCCCTCTCCTCCCCAGGCCCTCAAGGCTGCTCACTGGAGTTTACCAACACACCTCCTTATCCTGGGTCTGATGGGAGAGACTGGATCCCCTTGCCTACTGGTGTCTCCCAGCACCTTTCACTATCAAGGGAAAGGGGGAGTGAGCAAAAAAGCAATTCCTGATCCCCCAAGCAGGAAGACTGGGGTTTTTATGTACTTTATCAGAGTCCCTCTTAGGAAATACTTCACTCTCTACCTTGTAATGCCATTACTAGTAGTTGAGATATATTGAACACTTACCCTACTACGTGGCAGGCACTGTGCTGCATGCTTTCCATGCACTGGCCCATCAACTCCTTAGGGGAGTTGATCCCCTAAGGGGAGTTGGATGATGATCCAACAGGGGTCAGTATTAATAATCCTATTTTGTAGATGGTGAAACCAAGGCAAAAAATATATAAATTAACTTGCTCAAGGCCATGCAGCAAGGAGATGGCAAAGCTGGGATCTCAACCCAAGTCAGCCTGGTTTGCAGTGCGCCTGCTCTTGACCATGACACCACATTGCTTCTCTGTTAGTTGTTTACCTGTTTGGCTCTACCAGAGGTAGTGGGCTCTCTGAAGGCAAGGACTGTGTCTGGTTCATGGCAGGACCTGGCATATAGTATATAGTGAGTGCTGAGGGGAGCCTGGTAGTCAGTGAAAGGCTGCCTGTGTCAGAGCATTATGTTCATTTGTCAAGGGTGTGGGGGAAAGTTCTCTGCCATGTAGCCTCAGAGAAACAAGCGCATCTGCTCCTTGCTTCCCAAGACTGGCATCCCCCAAAGATAATTACTGTGGACTCTCAGCTGTTGGAGCTCAGAGACTATTCCACATCGGCTTGGTCTGTTTCCCAAAACAAGTTTGCATTGTTTTGAAACCATGGTGCAGGACACCCAGAGAGCAAATAGAAGTTGATCCCCACACAACAGGCAGTAACTAAGGCACCAAGAGTGTGTGGGACAGCTTCGGGGGGCTGAAGGAGAAGTCTGGCTAGTGCTGAGGGCATGCACATTTCAGAAAGGGGCCCACCCCTGCAGAAGGCAGCCCAGTCAATTGAAGCAGGAGCCCTAGGGTTGTACCTACCCTTTAACCCAATAATTTCCTCTCCTGAGATTTTATTCCTCAGAAAGCATTTCGAAAGAATTGAGAAGATACATGCATGGAGATGTTCGTTATGAGATTGGCTGTAGTAATGTAACACTGGGAACAAATGAATTGCCCAGCAATAAGTGGTGGTTAATTAAATTATGGCATATCCATTCCATTGCATATTATGAGGCCATTTAATATGTTCTTTCTGAAACCTGCAGCAGCCTGAGGAATACATGGAACAGAAGGTTTTGTAAAGGAAGAAGTGTCACTGTATTTACATTGTGATCTTGCAACTTACAAACACTTACTGCACTTAAATGCCCAAATATAAAGAGCTGTGTTGGAGTGATGGGATTTGAGTGATTTCTTTTTTAAAAATATCTTGATCATTGTTACATTGTTTTCACATTTCCAAAAGGAATAGTGTGTGTGTGTGTGTGTGTGTGTGTGTGTGTGTGTGTGTGTGTGTGTGTTAGAGAAATCAGCACATAATTTCTCCCCAAAACTAATTCTGTTTGCAGTGGATTCCTATACCCACTTGAGAGTAAAAGTGTATATATGAGGAACACGGACAAGAAGAAGACAGGTGCTGGTGCCACTTGATGCATGATCAGGACCATGACGTGTTATTAAGAAGAAGCCTGGATCCTTCCATGATACAGCTGGCTATTCAGGAACCTTTGAAATGGATAAGGCTGTAGCATCTGGTCCATTGTTGCCATTCCTATATTGCCAGCCAGCTCTTATCTTAAGTCTTTAATTTGCAAGTGGTTCCTGCCTATCAGTGAACAAGGACGAATCCAGAACCTTTCTCTCAGATGAACAAAAGGAAGTGGGCACTCTTCCCCAAAAAGGAGAAAAAAGCTTGTCCAAGTTCCAATCTTGAATGTCCATTGGTATTGTCAGGGTCCCTGGACAGAGAGCTCCCCAACCCCCACAATCAAACAGGGTCCCCTTTAGCCTAGAGGTAGCAGAATATGTAACAGAACATTTTAGGGAGGCAACAGTAGTGACCCCCATCTCATGCAGCACCTTTGGTATTGATGTTCTGCTTGGCCTGGCAAATATCAGCCTTGTGCCACGTCTTCCCACCTCCAAGCCTGACACATGGGTAATTATATTATGTTTGGTTCAAAAAAATAAGCAAAGCTAAAGCACTATGCTTAGGGATCCACGTGTAAGTGGTACACGTAAGTGGGACTGTGTGCAGTGAAGTTAGCAGAGGTTAAAAGCATTTGGCTTTCATATCTCCCCATTCCCTCATTCCTGCTACCACTTTCATAACTGGCACCTTTTCAGATATTTGGCTAGGAATAGCTGACAGTAGCCCCTCACATCATCATGCTAATTCACACCCAAGGGCCAGTTAAACCCAGGGATGACCAGATTGGTAGAGGGGGACCAACTGGCTGCCTTAAGTGGAGGCCTTTGGTGTTCCCACTTCAAAATATTAGTGCACTGGCCCTTATTAAAAGCTGGGTTGGGATGCAGAAGGATATAGATACATAGATATGTTCATTCTGTCTCTCACTGCTCCTCACAGCCAAGGCCAGTATAAGGAAACTAACGCTGAGAGGTGAAATGATCTGTCCAAGGTCATGTAGCTAGAAGTGACATTGCTGGTGCCTTAACCCAGGACTCTTGCCTTCAAGTCTGATGCTTTTTAGTAGATGGCCTCTGGAGAATATGGTCAGATATGGGCATGTTGTAATGGCATACCCTAATACTACTAGTGTATCCACAAGTCTTGGGTGGGTATACTGTCTACCCGTCCCTGTGCTAGGTATATGATGGGGCAGCACTTAAGGAGATGCATTGTCCAGCCTGGTGTGCACCTGCCCCCACCAAATTCAAAGGTTGCCCTAAAAATCCTTCACAGGCCCAGTCCCACAGCCCTTGCTGTTTGTTCTGTATGGCTCTCACCTCTTCTGGCCTCATTCCCTTGTACCAGTCTCTGTTTGCCTTTTGGTTACTATTTTTGCTCTTTTTTAAATTTGAATGTCTTTAGTTGTAAATATAACAAACAAACAAAAAGGTACATAGCCAAAACAGTACAGATGAACAGATTGCCATAAAGCAAACATTCATGTAACAATCATTCAGATCAGATAGTGCTGCTGGTACCCCAGACACTTCGCAAGCACTATACCCCCACTTCCTACTATAGGAGACCACTAGCGTGGCTTTTCCAGCAATCACTTCCTTGCTTATCTTCTTAGTTTTACCACTTACACGTGGATCCCTAAGCATAGTGCTGTAGCTTTGCTTGTTTTTTTGAACCAAATATAAATGAAATCATGCAATATGTATTCTTTTATGTATGGCTTCCTTCTATTGTTTGCAAGATTGATCCATGTTATTGATATAGAACATTTCCATTACCTCAAAAAGCTCCCTCATGCCCTTTTGCACTCAGACTGCTCCACTCCAGCCCCAGGCAAATACTGATCTCCTTTCTGTCACTATAAATAAGTCTTGCCTTTTGTAGAATTCCATATAAATGGAATAATACACTATGTACTCTTTTGTCCCAGGCTTTTTTGAACCCATTCATCTTGTTGCATGAATCAACAAGGTTTTGTTTTTTTGGTTTTTTGGGTTTTTTTCCCCAGTGCTGTGTAGTACTCCATATCGTGGAGCATTTGTTTATCCATTCACCTATTGATGACATTTGGGTTATTTCCAGTTTTTGATTATTAGAAATGGGGTGCCTGGGTGGCTCAGTCGTTGAGCGTCTGCCTTCGGCTCGGGTCGTGATCCCGGGGTTCTGGGATCGAGCCCCGCATCCGGCTCCCTGTTCGGCAGGAGGCCTGCTTCTCCCTCTCCCACTCCCCCTGCTTGTGTTCCCTCTCTCACTGTATCTCTCTTTGTCAAATAAATGAATGAAATCTTTAAAAAAAAGAAAAGAAATGAAGCTGCTGTGAACATTTGTGTACAAATATCTATGTGAACATAT
Organism: Eumetopias jubatus; assembly: GCF_037043125.1. Classification (NCBI taxonomy): domain Eukaryota; kingdom Metazoa; phylum Chordata; class Mammalia; order Carnivora; family Otariidae; genus Eumetopias; species Eumetopias jubatus. The sequence goes on along the minus strand of NW_028274817.1, from coordinate 3,163,633 downwards.
ATATTTATTTCTCTTGGTTAATATTTAGTAATGGAATTGCTAGGCTGCATGGTTAGTATATTTTAAACTTTATAAGAAACTGCCAGAGTATTCCATGTGATCATGCCATTTTGCATTCCCACAATGCAAAGTTTAAGAGATCCAGTTACTCCACATCCTTGTTAACATTTTTTATTGTTTAGCTTTTCAATTTTTACCGTACAAGTAGGTGTGAAGTGGTATCTCTTTGTGCTTTAATTTGCATTTCCCTGATGACAAAGGATGGTGAGTATATTTTCATGGGCTTGTTTGGCATTCATATGTCTTCTTTTGTGAAGTGTCTATTTAAATTGTTTGCCCACTTTTAAATTGGGTTGCTTGTCTTGTTACTAAATTGTAAGTGTAATTCATATATTCTAGATATAAATCTTTTTCAAATATATGGTTTGCAAATTTATCATTTAATTTTCTTGTTGGTTCTCTCACAGAGCAAAATTTGATGAAATCCAATGTATCATTTTTTCTTACATGGTTCATCCTTTTTGTGTCCTATACGGAAAATGTTCGCCTATCCCAAACTTGCAAATATTTTTCCCTTAAAATTTTTATAGTTTTAGCTTTTATGTTTAGATTTATGGTCCACTTCAAGTAAATTTTTGTAGATGCTGTATGATAAAGGTTGAGGTTCATTTTTCCCTATATGAATATTCAGTTGTATTCACACCATTTTTTAAAAGTCTGTGCCATCACCTATTGAATTACCTTGGCCCCCTTGTTGAAAATCAGTTGGCCAATGTGTGTGAGGCTATTTCTGGACTTTCTATTCTTTTCCATTGATCTGTTTGTCTAACCTTACAACAATACTGTACTTTCCTGATTATTCAATCTTTATAGCGAGTCTTTAAGTCTGTTGGCATAAGTCCTTCAATTTTGCTCTTCATTTTTAAACATTTTATTTGTAAATTGACATTTTTGTATATAGTTCTGTGAATTTTAACACAAATATAGATTAGTACAACTACCCCCACAATCAAAATACAGAATAATCCAATCTAGGGGCAGCCCAGCAAGACAGAAAACTTTTAGACAATGACTGTTCTACTCTAGCCAAATATCACAGGAAAAAGCTGTGGCCCCACCCACACCCACACCATCATAGACTGAATGGGGGACCTAGGTTTCCACCCTTTCCAAGCTCTAATGAGGCTCAGAGAAGGCTGAGTGGGGAGCTGGGACTTATATTTGCTTCAGACAGTAGCAAGATACTTCCTCCCACTGTAGTGTCAGCGGAGACCATCTGAAAAGCCTGAACTTCCAGCCCCATGAGGAAGTAATGAGCCCCCCTGCAAAGGCTCCCTGCTGTGGCCTAGGAGGTCTAGTGGAGACTCAGGACATTCATCACCACCCAGTGGTAACAAGGTCACCACCCTACTCTGTGGTGTCTGTGGAAACCAGCCATGCAGGTACTGATGGAGGCCTGGTTGGGAGCTGGAACTCCCACCCCTGCCCAGCAATAACAAGGAGCCCCCTACCTTGGACACCAATAGAGATTCAATAGGGAACCTGTACTTTTAACTCCCTTCTGGCAGTAAAGAGGTGGCACTTCATTCCCTCTTCCCCTGCTGCATTGGTATCAGAATAAACCAGATAAAACAGGGGGTTTAAATTAGATCTAAAGTCTTATAACATACTACCCAAAATATCCAGGTTTCAATTCAAAACCACTCATCATACCGAGAACAAAGAAGATCTCCAACTGAATGAAAAAGACATCAATTGATGCCAATACTAAAAGATATCAACAAGAACCAAATGGGTATTTTAAAGATTTATTTATTTATTTGAGAGAGAGAGAGGGAGCAAATGAGTGGGGGGAGGGGGAGAGGGAGCTGGAGAGAGAAAATCTCAGGCAGACTCCACACTGAGCCCAGAGCCCCATTCAAGGGCTTGATCTCATGACCCTGAGATCCTGACCTAAGCCAAAACCGAGAGTCAGACGCTTAACCAACTGAGCCACCTAGGCACCCTGAACCAAATGCATATTTTAGAACTGAAAAATACAATAACCAAAATAAAGAACTCAATGGGTGGAGCCAACAGAATGGAAGGGACAGAGGAAAGAATCCATGAACTTGAAGATACAATAGATACTATTCAATCTGAGCAACAGAGAAAAAATAGACTAAAAAAATTTAACAGAGCCTCGAGACCTGTGAGACTATGACAAAACTAGTTTCCTAAAAAACTAGTTTCCTACAAAACTAGCTTTTGTGTCTCAGGAATGCTGGAAGGAAGGGGGGGTGGGCTTAAAAAGTACTCAATGAAATAGAGGCTGAAAACTTACCAAGTTGGCAAAAGGCATAAACCTACCAAGAAGCTACACAAACCCCAAACAGTATAAACCCAAAGAAATCCACGCCAAGACATACCATAATTAAACTTCTTTGTAGACCAAGAAAACATCTTGAAAGCAGCAAGAGAGAAATGACACTTAAATGGGGGGGGGGGGGAACAATTTGGATGACAGCAGATTTCTCACAAGAAGCCATAGAGGCCAGAAAAAAAGTTGCTCAACAGCCAACCCCAAATCCTATATCTGCAAAATTATCTTTCAGGAATTAAGGGGGAAATCAAGACATTCTCAGATGAAGGAAAACTGAGAGATTTTTCCACCAACAGACCTATCCTAAATGAGTGCTAAAGGAAGTTTTCCAAACCGAAAGGAAATGATAAAAGAAGGAATCCTGGCCATCACCAAAGAAGAAAGAGCAATGGAAAGAGCAGAAGTATGGATAAATATATTTTCCTTCTCTTGAGTTTTCTAAATTATGTGTAATAGTTAAAGCAATCATTATAACAGTCTGATATGGTTGTAAATGTATGTGGAGGAAATATTTAAGACATTATAAGTAGGGGAGAGTAAAGAATTGTAGAAGGAAGTAAGGTTTCTATACTTCACTCAAACAGGTAAATGTTGACACCTGCAGACTCTGATAAATTTTATACATACATATGTATATATAATTTATGTATTTAAATTATATAGCTAGCTAGCTAGCTAGATATAATAATACCTAGAGCAACCACTATAAAAGCTATACAAAAAGACATACTCAGACATTACAGGTGAATAAAAATGGATGTTCAGTATCATTAGCCATCAAAAAAACACACATTAAAACCACAATGAGATACTGCTACAAACCTGTTCAAATAGCTAAAATAAAAAATGAGGACAACACCAATGCCAGGGAGGAAGCAGAGAAACTGGATCACTCATACATTGTTGGTGGGAACATAAAATGATACGGACAGGCATTCTGGAAAATTGTTTGGCAGTTTCCTAAAAAACTAAACATGCAAGTACCATACAACCTAGCAATTGCACTCTTGGCATTTATCCCAAAGAAATAAAAACTTATGTCCATATAAAACCTGTACATGAATGTTATAGCAGCTTTATTCATAATAGCTCCAAATTGGAAATGATCCAGATGTCCTTCAACAAGTGAATGGTTAAACAAACTGTGATACATCCATATCATGAAATACTATTTAACAATCAAGGGAAAGAATTATCAGGGCACCTGAGTGGCTCAGTTGGTTGAGTGTCTGACTCTTGATTTTGGCTCAGGTCATGATCTCAAGGTCATGGGATCAGGCCCCATGTCGGGCTCTGCACGCAGTGGGGAGTCTGCTCCAGATTCTTTCTCTCCCTCTCCCTCTGCCCCTCCCTCCACTCTCTCTCTCTAAAATAAATAATCTTTAAAAAAAAAGGGAAAGAATTATCAGTGCATGCAACGACCTGAATAAATTATGCTAAGTGAAACTGCCAAACTCATTTATGATTGGCCTTTTCCAATATGTATGATTCAATGTATATAACATTCTTGAAATGACAAAAGTATAGAAATGGAAAACAAATTGGTCATTACCAGGGTTAAGGAGGAGTGGGGGAAGGAGGGAAATGGATGTAACTATAAAAGGGCAGTGTGAGGGATCCATGTGGTGATTTGGGGTGGGGGGGACAGGGATGGATATCCAATTGCTCCAACACTATTTGTATCATGGTTCCTTTGTATGTAATGTATATTTTTCCTTCTGACTTCTTTTGAGATTTTCTCTTATCTTTGGTTTTCAATGGTTTGACTATGATGTGGTTAGGCATGGTTTTCTTTGTATTTATTCTGCTTGAGGTTCACTGAGCCCCTTGGTTTTGTAAGTCATAATTTTCATCAGACTTGAGGAAAATTGTGGCCATTATTTCTTAACATATTATTTCTTCCTCATTCTTATTCTCTTCTCTGTCTGAGGCTATAACTGCATGCATATTATACCGTTTGATGTCCCACAGGTCCCTGAGGTTCTGTTCATTTTTTTTTCTCTCTGTTCTTCACGTAGGATAAATTCTGTTAATTTGTCTTCAAAGTTACAGAGTCTGTCTTCTGCCTTTTTCAAACTACTATTAAGCCCATCCAGTGAATTATTCATTTCAATTTTTGTCCTTTTAGGCCTAGAGTTTCACTTGATTCTTTGGGTAGTTTCCATTTTTCTGCTTAGATTTCCTGTGTATTTACTCATCAATGCCACATTTGCCTTTTATTCTGAGAATATATTTTTTCATAGTTGCTTTAAAGTCTTTGCTAAATCCAACATCTTGACTATATCAGGATTGATTTCAGTTGACTGCTTACTTCACACTTTCATGGTTCCTTGTATGTTTAGTAACTTTTTATTATATACTTGGTATTATAGATGGTATCTTGCCCTGCCTATTTATAGCCCATACTTAGCCAGACTTTCAGGATACCCCACATGGACTCTTGTCTGTTGAGTTATCTCCTCCAAATTTGTAAGTTGAAGTCCTAACCCCCAGTATGTCAGAATGTGACCTTATTTGGAGGTAAGATCTTTACAGAAGTAATCAAATTAAAGTGAGGTCATTAAGGTGGGCCCTAATCCAATATGACTGGTGTCCTTTCATGAAGAGGAAATTTGGACACAGAGATACCTGTAGATGGAAGGCAACTTGAAGAGATATAAGAAGAGAGCCATCCACAAACCAAGGAGAAAGGTCTAGAACAGATCCTTCCCTTGCAGCCATCAGAAGAAACCTGCCAACACCTTAACTTTGGACTTCTAGCCTCCAGAACTAGGAAACAATATATTTTTTAAGCCGCCCAGTTTGTGGTAGTTTATTATGACAGCTCTAGCAAACTAATACATGGACTTTTTGTGCTTCCTCCAACTTGTAGCTCTCTCCTCACCAGTACCCTATCCTAAAGAGCACAACCATTTTATCCTTCCCCAACTCTGATCTCTGCCTCCTAACCTCAGTAGGACCACCATTCTCTGTTTGGATTCCAGCTTGCTTGCCTGCAGTTGGGAAATTTTCCCCACATAGAGAACTGGAGCAATTGTGGATCTCATCCCTTGCTCTCAGGGATTGAAGTCTTGTGCTATCTGTTGCCTAAAGTCTAATGTCTAATTGCCAATGCCTGAAAGCAGTTGCCTCATATCTTTTGTCCAGTTTTATGGTTATTTACTATGGGAAGGTTACTCTGGTACCAGTTATTCCATTACATCTGGAAGTGGAAGTTCCCCATATTTTTTCATCTAACCCCACCAACTTCTTCCAGTACTATTGCATCATTCCAAAGTAAACCTCAAATATCATATAATTTAATTCTGGCTGTGTTGATATTTTCTCTTTGTCTTTTATTTCGGCAGTCTTACTGTGCTGTGCCTCAGTGTGGTTTTCTCTGAATTCATCTTTGTTGAGGTTTGTAGGCCTCTTGAATCTGCAGTTTGATGCCTTTTATCAGTTTTGGAATGTCCTTAGCCACTAGCTCTTCAAATATTTCTTCTGCTCCCATTTTCCTTCCAAATTTCCTCCTTGGATGCAAATTACACATACGTTAGATCTTTGCATTCTGTCCTCTGTGTCCCTTTCTGTTCAGTTGTTTCCCTGCATGCATTTTATTTTCTCCTAGCTTATTTTCCAGTTACCTAATTCTTTCTTCAGAAAATCATCTAGAGCTAGTTTCTATTGCTTACAACTAAGAACTCTGCATAATAAAGGACCAATAAGTCCTTGTTGAGAACCTGGAGTATATTCTCTCTACAACCCAACCATCCTCTGGGGTCCAACACAAATCTCCTCTCTCCTAAGAACCACAGCCTAAATACTCCACTCATTCTGACAGTATTTCCTAAGTATTTGTTGTGAGCCAGGCACTGTGCTAAGTGCTGAAGATATAGAGATATATTTGGACCCTGATCATTTACTCAAAAAGTTCCTATTACAATGATAAATGGACAGTGAAAAAGAAATTGGTAAGATCTGTACTAGAGGCTAGGTAAATCCCTGGCTCATGGCTACCTGTCCGTGATGGGGAAATCAGAGTTGAAAAGTTGAGGCTTCCTTTTTAGATAATGGAGGATCAGCCTTCCCACTAAAGAAAAATAAAACTTCTAGTTAAAACATTAAAGAATAGTTCCTCTAAAATATTAAAGGTCTAATAAGAGTAAGCATTATGGGGGCAAGGTCTGAAAGGACACAGAATCAGAAAGATAAATGCAACATTTGGGGCCTTTAGATAAAGGAATTTATAGGAAAGATATTGGGTAGTTCACAGAATTGCTGGGAGGGTTAGAGAATCAGGCTTATTGGCCATATGGTCAAATCCACAGACAAAATCATGGTACAGAACCAGCCTGGCACCTCGGTTAGCACCACTGAGTGGTAGACCATGTAGTTTGTCCACTTACATCATCATTGATGGCCTCTGGCACCACAGGTATAGTTGCTCCAGGAAATGGGATGCTGTGGCAGATTCTCTCCTGGCCCTGCTTGTCTTCATTAACACGGACTCAAAATCTAATTGATATACTGTGCCCCAGCTCCAAAAGGAAGCTAGCAAAGTAACTGGTACTTTCAGCTTCCTCAGACTCCCCAGGAAGGGGAGTTAAGATGCTGGGCAGCCAGAAAGAGATAGATATCCACCACAGGCCCAAATCAGGATTGCATGGCATTGATGCAATTGGCCTATCTGTGCCGATCTGGCCACTCACACTCACACTGTCCCAGGTCATGCACTAAGGATCCTTTCTCTTGTGTGTGTGGATCATGTGAGGAGGCTGGCCCTGCTAGGTTCCTTTTCTCTACCACATTTCCTACCACATCCGAAGGTATGCGCTCCCCTTGGGATTAGGAAGTCAACTTGCCTCAAGACTTAAAACAGAGTTCCTTGCCCAGAACACGAATCCCAGCCCACATCCTTGCTGTTGTGCCTTTGGCCCATGCAATGCTTCCCTAGGGCTTCTCTACAGTATCAAGGGTCAAAGCCAAGAGCTTCTCTTACTTACAGAGCATCAAGTTCTAATCCTACAAGCAGAGCAGTTGTCTTTTTTGAAACTTCGGAGGGGTGCAGAGCAGGGGCCAGTCGAAGTCCTCTGCCCCTTCCATAGTAAATGACTGCAGCCAACGCCAGCGTTTTGGTGTTTACTGTGATGTTTATGTCATTATTTGATTTCTTGGCGTTCAAAATCCTCATTAATATACATATGTGCCTCCCGGTGGAAATAAAGGAGCGTGTTCTCTGTGTATGTACTCACATTTCTTTATTTAGCCTGGCACCTGCCTTCTTCCCCAGCATGTTATTTTGGCATCTGTGCTGTTCCATTGCAAACCTCCAGAGCTTACAATTCTTAGAGAAAATGGTTTCTTTTCCTCTAGGAAGATTTTTCTCTTCCTCCTGGACCATTCTTTAAGGCTAAGCTCTTAAAGGCTAAGCTCACAGGTGGGTGAGCTGTGCCACCAACTTCAGCAGGTAGGGCTACTGAGTGCCACCCCCACTCACTCCCACCAACCCTAGTTACCAGCTCTATTAGCCCCTCTCAGCACTGAGAGGTGTCCTAAGCTAGAATGACTGCTGGTTCTATGGACCCTTTCATGTCAAGCCCAGAAAAGTTCTAAGGATGACTCACTTGGGAGGGTTCCTGTCACCTGCACAGGGCAGTGGTGTATGCCAGCTGGGCCCCAGGCCAGCTGTGGGCAAGAGGGAAGGTATCACTGGAGCATTCCCAGGTATTTGCCATTCACCAGGCCCCAAGAGAGCTGGCCCTCAGGTTTCAGGAGTTACAAGGAGGGACTGAGACTGTCTCTAAATAGCCCTCAGGACCTGGGCCCTGAGCCAGGGGACTTCCTGCATGGATTACTGATGTATCAGCTGGGTAGTGGGCATTTGGGGCCAGTCATTACAAGTATCTACTGTGGGGCTGGGAACAAGTTGTCAGCCTGGCCACTATTCAAGTCTTCATCCCTGGAGGTGACCCAGAGGAAATAGCATTGGGTGATGGTGTCTGGCCAGGCTACAGAGTAACCAGACCTACGGTTGCATCCTGGCTTCACCATGTACTCGCCTTCTGACTTTGGGCAGGTTGCCTCTCTTATCTCCAGTCTTATCTCCTCATCTGGAAGATGGAAAGGTTCAAGGAGAATGTCCACCAAGCATGTAGGGCAGTGCCTGGCTCAGGTAGATGCTCAATAATCAAAACTCATTGCTATAAAAATAACACTGAACTTGAAAACTGGAATTTGAACCTGAACTACTTTAGTAATGATGGGAAACCACTCTCCCCTTTCTTTGCCACAAGGGTAAGGAGAAAGAGCATGTGCCCTGCCTGCCTTCTCAGAGCTCAGCGAGTCAAAAATGAGAAAAAGAACATGAAAGGGCTTTGATTCCTGTCAAGTGTTTCCCACTTAGGAGAGAGGATTGTCCCAGGATGAAGTTAGGAAGACAATTGGAACCAGTGGAAAGGAAGATGTAGTTCCAAGGTGGCAAAGATAATCAGAACTGAAGTAGGCAGAATGCCATCAAGCTGGCTGGGAAGACACTAACGGAGAAGCGCTAAGAAGTTAAGTGGATTTTTCTTAAAACGATGAGGCCTGCCCTCTCCCGGCCCTGCCCCCACACCAGAGCTCGGGAGTACTCACACTCGGGGCTGGCGGAGAGGAGACTGTACTCTGCCCCTTGCTTTCTAGTCCTATAGCCTCCCACCTCTGTGGATTGTCCTTTCTTCTCCTGCACGCTCAAGACAGCAGTACCCACCACCCTGTGGTGACAGGGACTTAAGCAATAATGTGAATGTGAAGGCGCCTTTGAGTCTGTAGAGCATTTATAGAAAGGTAGATGTTTGTTTTTATTATGCATCTGCATCGGTGTAAAATATGAATGGGAAGTTGATTTTTTTAATGGGAAATTAATTTAAACCCAGCTAATATTTCGTACATGCTCAAGCCCTGATGTGTCCTGCTCCTTTAGGGCATGTGTCTCCTCTGTGTTGCAGGACTGGAAAAGGGAATTTGTACCGATAAAAAGGGTGTGTGGGGTGTGTGTGTGTGTGTGTGTGTGTGTGTGTGGTGTTGTGTGTGTGTGTGCATGCGCGCACACACGCAAACATGTATATTAGTTTACTAGGCCTGCCATAACAAAGTACCATGAACTGGGGGGCTTCAACAACAGAGATGTGCTGTCTCCCAGTTCCGGAAGCCAGAGTCTGAGATCAAGAGGTCGGCAGGGTTGGTTTCCTCTGAGGGCTATGAGAAGATTCTGTGTCGTGCTTCTCTCCTAGCTTCTGGTGATTTACTGGCAGTCTTTGGTGCTCCTTGACTTCACCCCCATCTCTACCTTCATTTTCACACGGCATTCTCACTGTGTGTATCTCTCTCCTCTTCTTATAAAGACACATCATAATGGACTGGGGTCCACCCTACTCCATCCAGTATGACCACATCTTAAATTAGCTAATTATATCTGCAACAGCCCTATTTCCAAATACAGTCACTCTTTGAGGTACTGGGGTTCAGAACATCACCCATCTGAGTTTGGGGAGCAAAGCAGTGCTTTTAAAAGGCACCCAAGTCTCTGCTCTCCAGCTCTTCAGTGTCTTCTTGTCCCCAGTGATGACATGGGTGAAATGGTGCTTGGGCATCCAGGGGCCAGGTGGCTGAGGGAAGGTGCATGTGTTGGGGCAGAGAACTGCTGAGCCTTATAGCCCTGCACACCTGCCTGTTCAGACCAGGACAGAGCTCCTGCCACTCTTCAAACCAACTCCATTCTGTTCCTCACTGATGCCAACAGCCCCCTTCTCTTTGCTGCTCTGGCCTGACCGTCTCCTGAGAGAGCATTTTCCAGCTCCTTGACCTCTGCAGCCCTGCTGGGCCTGGCCTGTCACACGCCTACCTTAAAAAGTATTTCTGCTGGGGACAGCTGGTATGACCCAGCTGCCTCTGAGATCTCCAGCACAGGTGTCCCCAGGGCAGGCCTGGGTCTGCATGACCATGGCATCCCAAGGGTGGAGACTTTGGGCAAGTATGGGCTTCCCTTTCCTCTTCCTGTGCAGCCCAGCCATGGGTCAGATTTAGGAATAATGTAACACCGTCTTGCCACCCCCTGCCATCCCTGGTCACTTCAGATGCTCAATCCAGAAACTTTCCTACTGACAGTGCTGGTCAGAATCTGGCCCCATCGTTCCTGTGCTCTGACTGCCAGGAAGCTCAGAGCCAAGATTTGGGTGCCTGTGGTCTTACCCAGCGGCTCAGTGAAATGACCTCTCCCTTCTCTGCATGTTTCTGAACTGCCACTCAAAAGTTAGGTTCCACCACTCTCTTTAATCTGTGTTTGCATTGGAAGCCACTTCAGATCTGTAGAGAAGTATGAATATTAATGGTGTTTTTCTTACTGCAACTGGGGTGAAAAAAGAGAGGTGTTTCCTTGATTTTATTTATAAATGAAGTGGTGAGCAAGTAGGAGGGGTCTTCACAGGATGTGGTCAGTCTGACATTTGAAAGGGCTCTAGGCATAGTGTAAAGATCTGGGGTTGATTCCTGGCTCTACCACTGACAAGCTATAGAAAATCAAGCAAACCGCTGTATCTCCCTAAGCCTCAACGTTCTGGAAAGAGGGGGCCTCCACCTATCCCTGTGCCTCTGAGAAAGGGAGCCTTGCCATTATCTCCTCCCATGAGGGATTCTCTGTCAAATGGGCTCATGATCTTTTTCTTCTCACTTCAGAAGGCTCTGTGGCTACTGATAAGATCAAAAAAAATAATAGCCAACACGTTTTTAGTCCCAATTGTGTGCCGGATACTGTTCTAAACACATCTTATGTGTTATTTCATTGAATGCTCACAACTGCCTGAAGAGATAGGTTCTATTATTGTCTCCATTTTGCAGAAGAGGGAACTGAGGCTCAGAGAGATTAAGAACTTGCCCCAGCTCACACACTAAGTTTCTAACTCATGGGGTCTGACTCCTGATTACCTGCTTTAACCCACTGCATATCCTGCCTCCTACAGCAGAAACGAAAGTTCAAGAGATGGTATGAAGGTTTTGTAAATGATAAGGTACAATCCAAATTCAAAGGAAGCTCCTGTATTTTCATTTATTCTAGAACTTGGCTCCCCCATCCCAAAAGTGTAGAGGTTGGCCTTAAGATCCCTTAGGTCTCCTCCCTCTCTGACAAGCTCTCAGTCTGTGTGTGTCTTGTGGAATTTACAAAAAGCAGGTACACAAATGTGTTATTTATTTTACTTCTTAAGTGATCATACTTGTTACCAGGGTAAAGTGATACTCATGTTAGAAGTTGGCACGCTGCTTGTATTTTTGGCTGCATGATTTGATTATGAGACAAAAATCACAAAATACCTCGGCACCAACCAGAACATTCTAGATGTGTGTGAGGCCTATTCCCCAGCGACCTATCAAAAGTCTTGGCTCTCGCAGCCCCTAAATGCATGCCTTGCTACCAGAGTATAAGAGCTCATGCCATGTGGGCATCATGCCAAGCCTATTGAGGATGCAGGCCCCTGCAGGCTTGCCTGCAGACCTTCTACCCAGACAGGGTGTGCAGAGGAAGACAGTTCCCCAGGAACACCTGTCTTTAGCTGTCCAATGGGAGTGCTAATTTCTAAAAAGGGCACTTTTTAGGGAAACGATGAGGCTAAAGTCCCTTCGGTTTCATCCTCAGTATCTTCTAGAGCCTCAAGCACTGCCAGGCTTCCTGGCCCCCAGCCCTTCGTGCCACGTAAACTGAGGCCTTTTCAGTCTCTCCCACAGGCTGCTCCCTGCACACCTGCCCAGGCTCTCATAGCCTCCTACGTCATTTGCACACAGGACTTGGCATGTTGTCAGATGGGGTTCCCAGTCTTGAGGCCCTGAGGCAGAACATAGCCTATGCTTGGGCAGTTGGAACACAGGAGGCAGAAGTTTTGGTGCTAAGCAGTAGCAGAGGGCCTCTGATGGGAGATGGGGCAGGAAGGGAGGCAGAGTCTAAGCCCGGGACCCAATTCTTGAACTTACTTCTTGTTTCCCTGACCGCCTGCCATGGGGCTCCTGCTACCAGTCCATCTGCGTCTCTTTCCAGTGCCAGGGCCCAGTCTGCTGGGATCCCCACCTCTGCCTCCACCTGCCCCTGTGCCTCCGAGAAGTGGGGCCTTGCAGTTCTCTCCTCCCATGAGGGATTCTCTAAAGAGAGCCCACAAGAGAGAACTGCAGAGGGCACTCAGTTTGCCTCCAGCAGCCCAAGTCCGGTGCAGAAGTCAGATGCCCATGGTCCCCTTTGGCTTGGGGTGCTGGCGAAGACTTCACTAGGCCCCGAATTTCATAAGAGAAAGCCTGCAGTAGAAGCGGGAACCACGGTGCACTTTCCTCTGGTGTTCAGGAGGTACAGGCTGCGGGGGACCAGCAGCTCCCTGGTGCCACTTCTCTGCCAACGGCGGCTCGGCTGTGCCAGCATCCTCCCCAGCTGACCACATCGCCACAAAGGCGGGCTCCACTTGGCTCTTCTTCCCTGGGAGTTTTGCAGGGCTATGGATTCCCAGGGCTTCTCCCCAAGTGGCCTGGCAGAATGAGCCATTCAAGCCTCTTCCTGATTTCCCACTGTCCGTACTGCTCTAGCACAGCTCAGACCATGTTGCTCCCTGCTCAAAGCTTTCCACAACCCCTGCGTCCTGGAGGCTCAGTGCCAAGCCAGATGTGACCTCCGAAGGCCTCTGTGATCTGTGTAGCCTGTGGGCCCAGACTCTTCTCTCATGACTTCATCTACTCCCTCTGGCCTACCTGAGACTCCCCTCGTAGCAGCCTCTACTTCTCTCTGCCCCGCCCTGGCCTGGATTGCCCTTGCCTTCCCAGGTCTGGGGCAGCCTACCCTTCTTTTACAATTATGTGAAACTCTACTTTGTAGCGAGGCCTGAGGATGGCTGGGTGTGGAGTAGGGGCATTTGCCAGTTCCCCGTGTCAGCCGCACAACATAAGCCCAACCACCACTACCACGTGGCCAAGCTGGGATTCGTGCTTAGATCTGGCTGACTCCTGATTCCCTCTTCCTTCCAGTCTGTAACCCTTTCACACCTTATGGTCCACCTCCAACGCTTCCTCTGGAGCCACCTTCCCCCTCCGTGCCCACCCTCCTGTCCACACTGCTCAGTCAGAGTCCTCGGACGCCTGGGTTCCTGGTCTCTCTCCTTCACGCATTCCCCCAGCACCCAGCCCAGGCTTTGCACGGTCCAGGCCAGAGTTGGGCACCCTGGTCGGAGTGAGGGGTCTACGTGGGCTGGCCTGGGGTCTGGGAAGTCATGGGGTGGAAACAGGCAGGCCCTGCCTTGGTCAAGCTCCCTTCCTTTCCTGAGTAAGGATAGAGTTGTCTGCTTTGATGCCAGTGGCCTGGGCTGCAGACACCAGGCTCCTGTGGGGAGCCATCTCACACCTTCTGTGTGCTGCATGCCTGCACTCAATCAATCCTGCTAGATAAGGCACCAGCAGGAGCTGCTGTGATTTCGGAGATCCAGGGGACTTCTCTGTGACCTATTGTCTGATAATTCCATTCAGCTTGGCCCAAGGCAATTGGAGTTCTCAGCCTCCTCCGCAGGACCCAGGGCTGGGTTACAAGGGGGCCTAAAGCTTCTCCCCGTCTTCTCCCCACTCCCCTCAACTCTGTACACACTTCCCCTTTCCTAGGTTGTGAGCAAGGCACCCCCAGCCTCACTGGGAGAAGTCCTATGGACTGTAGCTAAGGGTCGCGGGAGACTGAATCTGAGAGTAAGGCCACACACCCCCGACTCCGGGGCTGGACCTTAAGCATCTACCACAGCCCACCATCAGTTGCGAGGACGCACCACGCTCGGTGGGTCCCCAGTGCCCAGAAAGAGATGCTTGGCCAGGCTGGGCCGCACCTTTGACTCAGTCTATAAAAAGGGAGCTGTGTTTAAGGTTTGACCAAATCCCTGGCAAGAGGAAGCTATGGAGCAGCATTTTCAGAAAGGAAGCACCCACTGCAGGGGCTGGGGCGGCATAGAGTAGGGGAAGGGTGGGAAGATGTCAAGGGGTTTGCTCTGGGTTTGCATTGGCTTCAGACCTGCTCTCTCCTGCTATGGTAGTCACTGGCTACATGTGGCTATTTTGCCTTAAGTCAAAACTAAATGTAATTAAACATCTAGTTCCTCCATTGCGCCAGCCCTATTTCAAGTGCTCCTTGGCCACACATGGCCAGTACCCATCATATTAGACCACACAGATTAAGAACATTTCCATTGCCACAGAAAGTTCCATTGGACAGCACTGTCCTAGACTGTTCAGGCCAGGAGGAATGAATGTGGCTGGTTTCCTTCTCTAAATACCTCTCTGCCTCCTCAGAGGTGCTGTCTGTGTGTGTGAGGGACAGCACCCTGCAGCCACCCACTCCAGTGGTCTGGTCGTCTTGCTTTTCTTGTTTTACCCTGGAGTGTGCTTTCAGCTTTCACTGCAACTGGGAAGGAAAAAGCTTTACCTGAGGAACACTTAACAAAATTAGGTGCACTATTTGGAGCCTCTTTTAGGAGCTGGCTTATGACAGTGATTATACAAAAGTTGGGTGAAGCTAACTGCCCCTAGCTCCGAGAACCAGAAATACACATACTCAAGAGGCTATCACAGGGACTCTGCATATTCACCTCAAGGAAAAGAGGACCATACTGGTTCTTTGTTGTTGTTGTTGTTTTTTGCCAAAAATGTTTCTTAAGTGCTGTCATTTGTCAGGATGAACTCAAATCACTTGCTGGCACATAGGAATTTGAGAGAAAATAAAGATCAGGCTTGACTATCCAGGCCTGACAGTTAAGAGCTGGTCTTGTTGATGAACAACAGGCAATGTAAATCACTGGTGTCCCTGCCGGGGGCGTGGGGGGTACAGGAGAGAAGTGATGTTTCTGCAGAAAACCACTGATTCGCAGCCAAGTGGGCCTCTTTGGTTCCGAGTGGGGAGGAACTGCCTGCCGCGTGCATGCGAACCTGTCCAGCAGCTTCCATCTGGGGCGCCTCCCGTTCTTCACCTGGAGGGAAGTGGGGATAGGAGCAGGGAGGGGCATGGGAGATGGGAGAAAGCCTGGGAGGAGCCAACTGGGTAAATGGGCACAACGGGCCACTCAGAACTCACTTTCTCAATAGTCTTGGAGGCTGCAAAAGAGAGGGAAGGTTCTTTTTGCAGTTTTGGCTTAGAATAAAGCATATCAGATCCGGCTTTGAATGAACAATAGCCTTCTCTAGTTTCCTAGCTCCCTCCTGCCCTATACTCGCATGCACACACACCCCTCCCCCATGTCAGACTCACTTGCGAAAATGGGATCTGTCTTACTGGGGGCAACGAGTACATGTGGATCTGCATTTTTTCTTACAACCGCGTGTAACTCTACTTCAAATAAAATGCTTAATTTAAAAAAGAGAGAAATGAGAGGAAGTAGTTTCTTGGCTGGGGGCACCCCAGGCCAATCCCTTTCTTCTTTGGGTCTCAGTTGCCTTCTTTGTAAAATGGGACTATGGGAGTAGCTGATCTCTGAGGGTCCTTCCAGGCCCACCATGCCGAAATACTGGCCAGTGAGGACCTAGCAGGGCCCTGGGCAACGGCTCCTTTGGGGGCGGCCACGAGGTGGTCTGACCAGGGGCTGCATCTCCGCAAAAGCAGGAGAAAGAGGAGGCCAGAAGAGGCAGAATAGCTGCCTGGGGTCACCCAACCTATTGGCAAGGGGCTGAGTCTGGAAGTCAGGTCCATGGCTCCAAGTCCAAGCTCCCCACCCCCACGTGAAGTCCCATCCGAAGAGTAGCGGTAGTTATGAGTCGTGGATGGGGAGAGTCATGCTGCAAGTGTTTTCTCCTAGAGCTTGTCCCCTGCTTCATCCTTGGTGGATGCAGGGTGGAACAGGGCAGACACACAGAAAGGTGGGATGGTGTTATCTAGCACCAGGGCCATCCCTCGGCAACGCTGGGAGCCGGGGCTTCTCCTCAGGGACAAGCTCCCTCGTCCCACCGTATGTGCATGCCACCAACAACCCTGGGGCAGCAAGCTCACTTCCTATCTTTCCTACAAACATTGTTTAGTCTGGTGCCCCCCTTTCATCTTGGGGGATGGCTGCCAGGGATTGATTTATCTGGGAAAATATGTTCAACCCGGCCAGGTCTATTGGAAGTGGCAGAGAATGTGCATTTTAAGCCATTAGTTGAGGGAGGAAAATGAAGAACAGCTGCACGCCCCCTATCATGACCAAGTTTCTTTTAAAGCAGGGACCCCACCGTGTGATTATCCATTCTTCGGTGGAGCTGGAACTGGTGTTTGCCAAGGCTTTCCGACGAGGTCTTCACCTGCTTCACCTTTGCGGTGGTGGGAGATGCATTATGGGAAGATCCCTGAGCACCAGTCTGCTCACAGGGCCCCCGAGGAGAGCATCTTCCTTTCTGCTCTGAGAGTAGATGGATGGGGAGCCCCACTGGTATCAGGATGGCCATGGCATGGCTCCTAGGAGGCAGAGGCCAACCTGCTGCTCTCAGAGGCCCCAGGATTGGAGCAGATGGCAGGTAACTGGGTGCTCGCTCTTTGCTAGTGGAACCTGCAGCCTCTGCGACCGGGGAAGGTGGGAAGATAATAGGCTCGCCCTTCACCAAGGACTCCTCCCTCTGCATAGTCAAAATAGCTAATAACAATGTGACTTCTCCCCAAAATTCAGCGGACTCCACAGAGACCGGCATGATATCATCCATCCCTAGGGGGCGTCCACACATGTGGGCTATTTTTGTAATCAGCAATAAAAAGCCCCTGCATTAGTCATGCCATACATAGAAATCTGTCTCATTTCACTCCTGGATCCTCACCTATTAAATGCAACCAATGAAAGGTGGCCCCGAAGAGAGCTCCTGAATTAGGCTTCTGCAGTGTCTGGGGCTCAGCTCTCCCTTAGTCCCTGGCTCAGGAGCTGGGGGGCCAAGACTTGGGCTCTGTCCTTGAGGACCCCACCATCTGTGGTCTACCATGCTGAGTGCCAGGGTGGGACCGGGGGCCCCAAGGAGGATTGGCTCACTCAGCTTGAGGAAGGTGACTTAGGAGAGCAGCTGAAAGGGGTGACATTTTTCCAGATGAAGAGGCCCTATTGTGCCTCTGCTTGGGAAGGATGGGGTGGGGATCGGCGAGGGCCAAATGTGACTGGGAGGGTGGGGAACAGCGTGGTTAGTGTGCCTGGAGCTGAGGCTTAGTGGGGTGACAGGGCCCTCCTCCTGGAGCTCCCCTCACATTCTGCAGTATCTCTAGGACGGCATAAATGACAGCACTGAAAGCACACGTGTGGAGCACTGCCTTACACCAGTGCTTTCTAAACTCTATAGGCCCAGGAACCCCTGGTATCCAGGGGCTATGCCAGCAAGTCTCAAGCTGTCCAAGAGGCTGCTGAATGCAGACCACTTCCAGTAAGGCTCCCCCAGAAGAAGGTACCCCATGAGCACCCATCTCTCTTCCTGTGGGCTGTGTCTGACACTAATTTATTTCAATACAACCCAAACCTGGCAAGGATCTTGAGCAGTATTGCGTCCTTTCCTTCTTGCACATTCAGTGTTTCTGATGGGATCACCCATGAAGAAAGTGTATCTTTGGGGCTTTCTCTGGGATGTTTCTGAAGGTAGTGTGTCATCTAACGGCTCTGGCAGGCTCTGGCATGCCAAGAACTCACCTATGGTTCTGACCGTATCCTTAAGGGTAGTGATTAAAATTTTTTTAAATAATTTAAAATTAACTGAAAGAAATAAGTATATTCAAATTGGACATTATTGTAGAGAAGGTGCCCTAATGGTAACAACCTAACGTTGGTGCAGGTGATCAATGCTGGTACAAGACTATTAACTAAGCTGCGGACCTCAGGCTTGTGCTTTTATTTTGCCATTTTCACATGAGGAGACTGAGGCTCAGAGAAGTGGAGTGGCTTTACCCAAGGCTCCAGTCCCAGGAAGTGGAGGAGCTGGGATCAAACTTAGGGTTGCCTGCTGACTCTGTCCATATAGCACCTTGCTTCAGTGACTGCTGCTGGTTGGTGTGTCTGATTGGTGCTTAAAGACTGTTAGCCAGTGGGTCAGTTCCCTACTGCTACTATAACAAGTCACCATGCATTTAATGGCTTAAAATAGCGAACTTTTATTATCTTACAGTTTCAGGGGTCAGAGGTCCAAAATGAGTCACACTGGGCTAAAGTCAAGGTGTGGATGGGATTGTACTCCTGCTGGAAGCCTTAGTGAGCATTGCTTCCTTGCACTTTCCAGCTTCTGGAAGCCACTGCACCCACTGGCTTGTAGCCCCTTCCTCCATCTGCAAAGCCTGGGGGGGCGTCACAGCAAGCTCAGCTCCCATTATCACATGTCCATGTCTGACACTTCTGCCTGCCCCTCCATCTCTTAGGGACCCCTGTGATTACACCCAGTCCACCCAGATAATCCACGATCATCTCCATCTTTTAAGGTCCTTAACTTGATCACCTCTGCAAATTTACCTTTGCCATATAGGGTAACCTATTTACAGTTCTGGAGCTTAGGTTGGAGACATCTTGGGGGCGGGGGCTTTCGCCAGCCTACCTGAGCTGTACGTGAACTCAAGGCCAAGAAGGAGCATGTCAGAGATACAAGGCATCTCATACCTGGTTCAGGCTGGCAAGAGAAGAAGCAGTGTGTCCTGTGGCTGCCAATGACAGAAGTTCTTTGTGAAGAGAGTACTGAAGCCAAAATGTGTTAACCGAAAAGAAGGTGAGAAAGCAAGCAAGAAAGTGGGTTCCCACCAGGCAGTCAATAGCCCCCGGTGAGGAGAGTGCTGAGAACCACAGCTAGAGAGATGGGACAGAGAAGAGTGGAACGCCAAGGGCACCCACTCCCATAGTTTAGCAAATCCCTGCAGACCAGCCTGACATCTGCAAGGCCACGGTGTCCAGAGCTTCCACTGTGGCTGGGAACCCCAAGACTGTCCCGGGCTTGTGGAGTCCTTTGGAGCCTGCTCTGGTTATTCTTACATGTCACAAGGTAGGCCCAGACCACCTTGCCTAAGGGCCTGGGCTAGAGCCTGCCACCCCTATCCCTGCCCTGGATCAAAGAGCCCTGGGAGGCCATGGGACAGCCCTGGGGCAGGATGACCTGTAGAGATCCATGGAAACCCAGCCTCATACTGGGGATTGTAGAACCCAAAACGGGCAGTTAGCCACAGAGCTGGCTCTGGCCCTGGGAGCTGAGCGATCCCAGCATCCTAGGGCAAGTGGCCCCGTAGCATCCTTCCTTTAGCCTCCCAGCTCTGGCAGGCATTCCCTGACACACCGTGGTCTAGCCTTTGCTTGAACCCTCCCCCGTGATAAGAAATCATCCTCTCTGGATGTGTGATTAGAAACAGGCCTTTCTGGCTCCAGCCTCCATCAACCAGCAAGGGGCCCCAAAATCACCCAGGGGAAACCTACTCGGAAGCCAATTTCTGCAACTACCCTCTGCCCCATCCCCACCCCACCACACATGCACTAAGCAGTGGGGCAAACAGGGAGGGGGCCAATCCAGAGGAGGCCTCAGGGCCTTGGGAGAGTTGGGTGGCTGGGCAGCTGAGTGGAGGCTCCTTCAGTCATACCTTGAGGTCAGTTTACAGGCCAGTCTGGGCAGCACCTTTCTGCTTCCTCTCCCGCCCCATATCCCCTTACTTTTGCAAAGGTACATATGTGATTAGAATCCACTGCCTGTAGTAGACCTGGCAATTAAGGAAGAAGAAATTGCCAGCCCTAGCTCAAAAAGCCATCTTTCCCAACACTTTGAAGCGAGTGGATCACCAGACCCCACAGCATGATTCCAGATGCATGTAGAGTGAAGGCAAATTGCATCCCCAGTACTTTCCTACCCCTGCCAGGCTGGTGGGCCTGCGGGGCACAGTCCGCCTGATTTGCCCAACAACCTGGTGTTTCCTGGGACCTTTGGGTGTGGCACTCCCAGTCTTTGCCAAGCGCCTGCTTTCTCAAGTGTGAGGCAGGGCCCTGGATGGTCTTTGAAATGAGCGCATGATCTGGCAAGCTGACGCCCTCAGCTTCATGGATGCAATTACCAGGAAGGGCAGACCAAATAGAGCAACTTGACCCTGGGAAAAAGTCCCACATGCTTGGAGTGCTCATCCCAGGTGTGCGTGCAGTTAGAGGGAAGCAGAAAACTCCAAGTAGGGGCGCCTGGGTGGCTCAGTCAGTTGTCTGCCTGCAGCTCAGGTCATGATCCCAGGGTCCTGGGTTTGAGCCCCACGTCGGGCTCCTTGCTCCGTGGGGAGCCTGCTTCTCCCTCTGCCTGCCCTTCCCCCTGCTTCTGTTCCCCCCCCTCTCTCTCTGACAAATAAATAAATGAAATCTTTAAAAAAAAGAAAGAAAGACAAAGAAAACTCCCAGTAGGGGCTGTGGCTTGACTAGTCAGGAAGGCACCAAGGGGCCAGTATGGGGAAGCCTTCATGGAGAACGGCCTCTTCAGCTCTCAAGGAAAGGAGCCCTGTTTAGCATGGGAAATGCATGGCTACTGTAGTGTGCAGGGAC